>NC_088338.1:7504500-7834000 GCF_036884655.1 Musa acuminata AAA Group | reverse complement strand
CATGAAAACACTGACGACTGCGGCAGTGGCGATAATAATAATACTACTACTATTATCCACTTGCCATAATCAAATCGATCAAGAGACCAACTGCTGTTCCTCCACCCGGCCACTACAACATGTCCACCAATCCCCTCTAGAGATATATCATGGTATCTATATCTTAGTTCAACAGTGACGAGATGAGGTGGTGCAATCACTCCTTCGATGAGGCAGGAGTCCACCGATGGCCAAACTCTCCTCATTGCGAGGCTAAATCCGTATTTGGTATATTTGTGGAATAAACAATATAATGTAATGTGGCCAAGTAGATGATACGAATAAAGCCTTGTAGAGAGACACGATCGATGTGATTACGTCCCATAGGTACCCCAAAAAAAATGGCAAGAAAAGGGAAATAATAATAAGTCAACCCATGCAATAAATACCTTGTCCGAGCTGACAAAGTGCGACCTCTTAACCTTCTTCAAGAAGGTGGCCGATTCTCGTCGTTGGTTCGATACCTTCAGAAACGGAGCACGACTCATCTCAGTTCAGTTCGAAATCTACAGAACAGATCGATTCGTGCAATACCTTCTGGAACTTCTTGAGGATTTTCCTGAAGGCTTCCATGTTTAAGGAGCTGCCACAAGTGAACAATCTTACGTAAGTAAATTAATCATCAGTTCATTTGATATAGCCAAAAAGGATAGTAGTAGTCTCCACGTCCAACTCTTTCATGCAGGTTAGTACATGGGCGATTGCACCCACCTCCCACGTAGGTAGACTCGCCCGTCTCACCGCATGGAATGGTGTCTTTAAGCTATGGGCGCATAGGAGGACAGAAACCAACTCACCTGTAGGTTGTGAGCAGGTCATGCCCTCGGTAGAGCTGGACGTACGCCTCCCTGATCATCTTCTCGGCGCGCAGGAGCTTCTTCCTATTGACATGATCGCCGCCGACTGAGCCCTCCTTCCGGGAGCTGTTGACGAGGTCCTCCCAGACCATCGAGATGGCCCGGGCTGGCGTCGTCGGTGGGATGTCGATCCTAAGCGACGTGGCCGTCCTCAGCTTCCCGGCCTTCTTCGCCTTCGCCTTCCCTAGCCCAAGGAAGCTCACGCCGTTCCTCTCCAGCGTCGCTATCACCTCGTCACTAAGGCTGTCCCGCTCCTCTGTTCCCGCTGCTGGGCTCTCTGGCTCTCCTTCCACTGTCACCACCATTGTTATTATGTGTGTTACAGCGATGGGTTGATGGGTTCAGGAGCCTACGCACCGGAGAAGGAGGAGGCGCTGCTGAGGAGGGAGGTCACGCTGCCGCCAGCAGGGGATGGAGGGGCATTCCGCTGGTGGCGGCGGCGGCGGTGTTCGTGGAGGAGCTGTTTCAGATCCACGAGGATCTGGAGCTGCTTGCTGAGGATCTCGCCGCGGTCGCAGAACTCGTTCTCTTTGTTGGTGTAGAAACCATTCACCTTCTCCAACTCCTGCTCCAACTTCTCCAAGAACTCCTTCACCTTAAGTGTCACCCATCCCTTTGTTATTCACCCAGAAGAATCAAACCAGAATATGCATGCATATATACACACACGTAAAAGCGACAAGTAAATTACCTCGTCTTCTCTAGATTGGACGGGAACCATTTCGAAGAGATTCTCCTCATCAATCTAAGAACAAACAAACAAAGAAGCAGAGCATTCGTCAGGAAAATGAATCTATTCGATTCCGTGATCAAATCACTACAGGCGACACGAGGAACAGAGGGGGAGATTTGGGCTCGGAAAAGTTGCAGTGTACACATCAAATGAACACAACGATCGATGGCGTGACGACCAGACGGACTGCCGCCTTTTAACCGCAAAAAAAGCGCCAAATTTTGCTATTCTCTCCCTCCTTTCTGTCATCCGAGCCTTCGTTTAAAAGCAAACGGAACCAAGAAACGAGGGAAAGACAGTGGAGAAGAGAGTAAAGAATTTCGACTTCTACAGCAAAATTCTTGTGTTGATCGATTTTGAGACTTTACCGGAGGAAGATCACTGCGGGGGGCGTAGAAACGGGCGGCGAATGCGCGAACCGGGTCGAAGAGAGAGAAACCACCACCTCCGTTGTGGTGGTCATTTGAGGAGGAAGAAGAAGGGAAGGAAGAACGGAGGAGGGAGAGCTTGATCTTCTTGACATGCTTCTTGAGCTGGCGGTAGTCGACGAAGGCGTCCTTCCATTCGGGGATCAGCTGCGCTTGCAACTCCCGTGAAAACTTCACCATTTCCGCCTCCCCCCCTTCTCCTCTGTAACTTCTCCGCGGAATAACCAGAGACGGAGGGAGTATAAATAGAGGCAAGGAGTGGAAGAGATTATATAGACAGATACGGACAGGGAAAGTAATAATAAGGCAAACCTTCTTCATCATCAATTTTATTTATTCTTATCTCTACCAAAAAAAGGAAGCAGAAATGCCATTCTTTTCCACTCACACTTAGTGGAGCAAAGAGAAAAGTCTTAAGCAGCAAACTATTCCTCGCCAACTATCGAATTGCATCCCCTTAATTCATTCTTTTGGCAATAGGAGCTCTTAAAAGTAATCAAAAGAAAGAGAGAGAGAGAGAGAGAGATAATTTGATGGATTATGTAAATGGTAGAGGATAGATTTGCGTGAAGAACAGTGTGAGCCACTATCCAATCTGAATCGCATCCATATATTCAATTAGATTTAATTCCCATTGACCAGATTGGCTGTCTCAAAAGTTGGCATTGCATTGATTTGGTTTTCAGTATACCACGATATGATTGCAGCAGAGAAATATTTGTCCCAACTTAAGAATCATACTGGATGATGACGTTCCTCACCTATGAACATCCAGAAAGATGCCCAGTATGAGGATGTTCTTGATGAGAATTCTTCCACTTCCAATAAATTTTATTATCATTATATTTTTTTCACAAAACAACATTCATATGGTTTTTCCTGGTCCTAAAATATTATGCCAAACAGAAATATTATATTTTTGAAACTATAAGAGGAAAATCCATATGACTTTTTTAGTACTAAAATATTATATTTTATCAAAAATTTATATTATTTAAGAAGAAAATCATATAAATCTTCTACTTTCAATAATTTTTATAACAGTTAAATGAAAAAAAATTATGACTGTCACAATTAATAAAATTCCCTTCGATTATCATGCTTAAATTTAAAATTTTGAATATATATATATATATATATATATATATATATAATTTATTTGGATTGTCATACAATTTATTTGGAGAACTGATAATGGAGGCTATTGTCTGGCAAGTGAGGTAAGGCTTATGCAAAAGGTAAAGGGAATATATGCCCCTCCCTCCCTTCCTCCCATCATGGTTGATGCATTCACCCTCTAATGCCGCACATCTGGCCCCGCATCAGTAATGGAAAGCTCGTCTTTCTGGTGCTGCAGGAGGAACAAATCTCTCACCAATTCCTTCACCGGTGGATAACAGTAGTATTCATCTTTGGGAATATGGAAGACGGACATATTCCTGTGTTCTTAAGTTTGACAATAAGCAATGTGTTTGTAACCCCAAAGTAGAAGCTTTATTAGCTTCTTCGTGCTTTCGATGGCCACCATTACTTGTAGCCCCCCCCATGATCGTCTGAATTGGCTTGTAGAAATAGATGCCGCAACTCAATCTACTTTTCTCTTTTGCATCAAATTAAATCTACATTATGGGCACAACAGATAAAAATATTATCCTTCTCTCTCTCTCTCTCCTCTCAAAGGAAGCATCAGGCATCTCTTGGCAACTAAATCAGTGGTGACCGTTCTTAAGTCTCGCATATGCTCTTCGACTCTGCTCTTTCCCCATATCATCGAGGCTAATGCATCGACTGTGGAATTCTTTTTGGAGCAGCCAGCTACTTTTCGTGACCCAAACAGTGTCATTTCTACCACCTCCTTTTGACCCAAATCTGGATATGAGTGGGGGGGAAGGCATCCTTCGAATTACTCTTCTGCTAATGGCCAAACAGGTTTGGAGTTCGGATTGCTTAACGTATCGTCTTGCTCTCTCGCTTCCATGGCTAACAATAAGAGTTGTGAGTCAGCCGAGCACGTTCCGATATGTGATATGCATTAGCTCGCCTCGTCAGAAGCATGTCGACGAACAACTTTAGCACGGCACGGATTAATCACCTGCTTACTTCTTAATTCCTGTCAAACGCAGCTTTCCACCCTGCCATCAGAGGTTGGATCCCGAGACGCCGAAAGGGCCTGTTGATGCATAGGGCTGCTCACGTGTTTGTTCTTGTGCCGCATCAGATAGATAGTGCGGTCTTCACTGTTCCTCAGTATTTACACACAGCATGAGGCACCAAAATACGCACACACAGGAAGAAGAAGAAGAAGAAAAGATAGCAATAACAACGATACAACCAATGGGGTTAGTGGGATCGAGCTGCTGCTGCTGATGTTTTCTCTTTTCTTTGTTTGTATTTTTGCTGGAGCCAACAAGGCTTTGGCACCACCACTATCACCACTCCCAGGCTGTCCTGTACTCCTCCCATTACACAGGGCCTTCCTTAAAAGAATCCATGGCGTGGTGATTGCTGGGGACATCTGCGAGCTTATAACTACTGACGGTTGGCTATGATAGCTCCGGGGACCTTCTTCTAGAGGATATGCATAGGGCGCACACAAAGTAAGAACAGCAGTAGCGGGTCCATCATGCTTGCTTCGATCATTCCACCAAAGATGCAAGCCATTGGGCAACGATTCCTCTTGAATCTCGGGTGACGCCAACCATAATTCCCATATTGCTCCCCCCATGACTGTCCACTTTAAAGAACAGTAGGGTTTTAGCATTTTTGATAATGCTTCATCATTTCTCTACTTTTCGCAAATGGGTCAATGAATTGTTCCACTACAGAATCCTCATATTCTTTTTCCTTTGAGGCCATTATAATACAGACTAGTGGATGGTCGTCCACAGGATGCCGATTGCTTAATGATGCAGCATTATGTTGATGATTTCATGTGAGGAGATAAATGTAGCACGAGAATTTTTCAGAAATAGAAGAATGGAAAGAGATTAAAGAAGGATAATAGTAAAAAGAATCGGATAAATATCAGATTCGTTCTATGCCCAATAATGAACTCCACTCATTCTACCAGACAAATAATTGTTGCGTAGTATACTCACTCACACACAAGCTCAGAAAGAACTGAATTCATAGATTCTTATTCCTATTTATATGCTCAAGTAGAAGAACAAAAAATATAAATATAAATATGTAAATTTATAATGGTATAAATCAAATGTATGATCTCAATATTCTTGAATTGATTCGAACATAATATCTTTTAAATCCTTCTTTATGATTAAACCTTTCTTTTTTCCTCATCCTCGGATAGATATTATCATGTGACAATATTTAAATAAAAGATGAATTAAACCAACTCCCTATTCAACTTCTTTACGTTTCTTTCCTGAGCAGGCAAATCCAATGTGGCTGTGGTTTCTGACCTCATCATCCTCCTCTGGTGTAAGTCCAAATGACTGAAATGCTTTCAGTGATTGGTGTTGTTCGCACGCCCAAGCGGTCGCAAACAATGGATCATGAAACGAATCATCAGGTAAAAGCCAAACTAGTTTATGCACATCGACGAGACTCCCATTATCTAAATCGACTAACCAAATATAAAGCTTCTTTTTTTGTCACACGTATAGAAATGTGTTTTGTGGCTCATTTTGCCTATTTGATTACATTATCTTCGAGCGCCATAGCTACGATGGTGCGATCTATCGCTTGCTCTGCTATAATTTAGCGAAGATCGATCTGAGAGTGGATGCAGCTTTTCCTGGCGAATTAGAGAGAGAACTCTTCAATAAGAAGATCTACCGTTGCCGATTCTGTGTTCCTTATCGCTTCTTTCTGAGTACATACACAGACTTACTTTTTATGGCAGATGGTTCATGAAAGCAATGGAGGAGTGCATCTGAGGTGCATGTGGTCGGAAGTCAGCACGACTGGGTTGGTGAGAAAGGTGAGATGGACAAGAGCTAAATGACCATTTGTTGGGTGTTTGACCTCCTCGGCTTCCTCTCGAATTATTCCCACCATTTGCTACTAGTGTTTGGCTAAGATGATGACGTTGCATGGGAAAGGTGACGTTCATTTCATATGATGCTGACCCATCTCCTGGCGATCGTATGTCAACTTGTCATCGGCAACATGGAAGAAACCTGCATGCCTGCCAAACCGTCTGTCTCACTCGAGCTCATCAAAGTAGCCATGGTTGAACATCATTGTCTTGAATAATTCTTATTTCACATCACCTCGGAGTCAAAATATGGTCAGCTAAATACACACACCACAAAAAATATTCATGTGTGATGGTTAGGAGATCATTTTCATGCTTCAGATGTTGGAAAATCTTTAAAAAACATCAAAAAAATCATAGAGGAGAATAAAAATAAAAACTCATATTAAACATAATAACTTGAATCTCTTATCTTCTTTTCACTCTACCTTATAAATGATAAGTTTAAGATTTTGACTCGAAGTATGATAGAAATTCTTAACTAAGACTCCTAAATCAAAATCATAAAACTTGGTTTAATATTCTATCTAGTTCCCATCAATGTTGATCCATAAAAGAATAATTCAGTGGACGAGAGAGATGATTGTCCGCTTCCATTCTTCGACAGTCCCATCGTGAAGCTTCCTGTTGTACCATTCATGTCGAGTTTGCTCTTCGTGCTTCTGAGGTTTGAAAGTGTGGAGGGAGGAATGGTTGGTTCGTTCCTCGAGTACAGAGAGAACTCTTCTCTTTCCCCCAATTTGGGGCAAAACTGATAGCCAGCTTGGCTTCATTCTTTCCTAACGCCTGGAAGGAATTCCCACCATGGGAATTAAAGACATCATCACCTGATTCCCCTCTTTCTTTCTGTTCGAGTGGGAAACACGCCGATCTCAGGACGATTCACGACCACTAGCGCTCCGTCAAGTGGCTTCCTAAAGTTCTCGAGATATAGAGGCGCACTACCGCAGCGATTTCATGGTGGGGATGCGTTAAGAAGTAGACGTGCAGGACTCGACTCCACCAGTCTCTCGCCTTTCTTCTGAAACCGACCAATCTCCGCAGCAACAGCATCTGATAAAGACCGGCGTTCATGAGGCAAATGAAATATTAGGGACGCCACAATTTGGCATTCATGACACATGATCATGACCCTACGTTTCTTGTAGATCGATCAAATCTGTGTTTGTCTTCTGCATGCTTGTCTTGCATGCTTCTCTCGTGCGCTTCGGAATAGATGATACGCCAACTAAGGCATCGAGTGGATAACAGCTCAAAAGCTACGTGACCCGAGTTGGGCTTTGTCTCATCGAGTAGCTCAAAGGCTGCATGTACATGGGAGACGTGGAACAAGTCGGTCCACTTTGCAAAGTGCGACTCTTCTGCTACACTGAGAGATACCTAAAAATAATGACCTAATTTGTAAATGGGGAAAGGAAGGGAACTCACGCTTCTCCGCTACACCGAGAGATACGCCAAAGCAGCCATGAGCTCTCTTTATTCATAGAAAAATATTGACTGAGAGAATAATCTTATATTTGGCAGAAGTTCAATTATATATATTAAGCTTGGTATATAACTTAGTAGCTTAAGTGTGTTTTTTGGGTTGAATTAGTATCTAATATGATATATCTGAAGGATCAATTTGACTCGTACTCATCAATATTTAAGTTCTAGCATGCTATCAAAGTCGAAGATTGAGCTCATCAAGTTATGGTTTGACTGAATGAATATAAGTTGCACCTTAACGAGGAGACGAGGATGGGTGAATTACTCAAAAGAGTAAGAAAAGATATAGACCTTGATTGAATTTAAAGTCTTAAAAGAATAATAAAAAGATGAACAACGTACACTTGAATGAATTAAACAAAATATTAAAAATATTCATATTTGTAAGATTAAAAATAGATGAAATAGATCAATCTCATATCACTAAGGATTGAAAGAGTCGGATTATATATATTAGGTTTGATCCATCTAAAATTTTAAGTTCTAACTTAAACCGACATCTAACTGATATATAGACTCGTCATTGTTTGATTTTTAATAACTCTCTTTACCAAATCGATATAAAAGATGGTTTGACAAACAAAACAAATAGATATAAACGATATAGTACATTTCAATAGAATGGGCTTACAATTATTAAAAGAGAAAAAAAAAGATGAAATATTTTATTACAAAATGCCCTACTGGATCTCAATAATTTAACCCAATGCGGCAATGGTCGAATCTAGATGCACAAAATATATTATTATTTATTTTGGATTGTCTCAGCTAGAAGTCAACTCGGGTCTAACCCTTTTTTTTTTCAAATCGATCTCTAGAAAAACTCACCATGATATATTCTCGACCTTACAAAGCAAAGTCGGGGGACGATCCTAACAATACCCCTCCAATGCTCATATTAGTTTTGATTTTGGAGAAATCAAACTAGTAAGATATATTGGACTAATCTTATGGGCCTATTTTTCTTTAGTGTATCTAAGTGTACCTGGGCATCCTCTTTTATAGTAGAGTCTAGGGATCATTATACCATATATTCAAGGTGGTTGCGCCTGTTGGTTATAACTATTTATAACAAACATTAGATCGTTTGACAGTTAATCATACTATTCACATAAATCTAACCTTTTCACGTATCAATCAATGATGCATCCATATGGGGATAAAATTATTGTTAGGTAGCATAGGATATTGGCGACCAAAATGGTGACACGTTAGTTGTATGTGATACTAATGTGCTGGCCACATTATATCCACTATAACATATGCCTCCCATTTTGTGGGCTGAGGAGCATCGTGAATTTGGGTCAGGAAGTATTGTTCATTTAAGGTTTGCTGGTATAAGAGAATAAGGGACGTGACCTCGAAATTCTTATAAAGTCGGTATGAGTCAATTTGCTCGACTTGATCTACTCAATACAATCGATCTGACTCAATCCTTCGTGGAGTTTTTTGTCGATCCAATACGTTGGGGATAGTAGTGAAGTGTACAAGTATGACTAATAGTGATGCCATGGTGAAGTGCATCAAGTAAGCTATGATGACACAATCTCAACAATTATTGGATGAGCATAAAGGGCCACAGGGCCGAGTGGAGTGGTGCACAAAAGGCCATAAGGCTAGGTATAGTGATGCGATAGATTCCAGTGAACAAGCGTGGGGGTGGACGACAATCCATGGGGTTGGGTGTAGTGGCGCATAAAGAGCCAAAAGATTAGATGTGGTAGTGCGATAAGATTAAGTGACCGGGCATAGTAACGCATAGAGAGTCAAAAGGCTGAGTGTGGTGACACAATAGGGTCAAGTGACTAAGCACGATGGCGCATGAAGGGGCCACATGGCCAGCTATTGTGGCATGTGTCACCAGTGTTACTATCGTACGATAGTACGATGGTCTAACCGATGCATGTGTGAGGCACACCACCCTATTGATGAGTGAGAGAATCTAAGTGGATCTAGTTATAACTGTACCATTATACCCATCTATAGTAGTAAGTGGTCATGACAACATGGCCTGTTAACATGTGTTCAATATGTAAATCATGACAAATTTGATCAAATCATAATAACAATTCATTTGACCTCTAGAGCCTTATAATAGTGCCACACATCCTAGGCCATGTCGTTGTATTATATTTAGGAGTCAAAGGGATGCCTAGCCAGGTGGAACATCATCTTCACCTCTTAGAAATACCTATCAGTTACTTCAAGGATTTCTCACATGTACTTGCAATCAAAGACTATAAATGAACTCCCAAAACATCTCGACAATCCAAAAGGTCTGCGATGTCTTCCGTAGCTTCCTCCTCCAACACCATAGACTCGGACAAGATGTCATTTCCGTCACCTCCTTCAGTGTTGGCAACATAAGCTTTGGCCTTATAAAGAGCCAAGTTAGCTACTCCAATGGAGGTTCTCCCCCCTCCCCCCCCCCCAAACAAAGGCGAATCCATCGTGTGGTGGGGCTTCGCCACCTGGTGCAGAGTCCTTTGACTCATACTCAACAATGAAGGCCCCCGACCTAGATATTCTCTAGGAGGTCTATCACATTTCGGTTGAGTTTGAGTTAGTGCTTGCTTGACTAGGTGACCGACCTTATGTAGTCACATATTACACACTAGCATGGATTCACTCAAGGTGAGACTTTACTTCTCTCTTCATCCATTTTTTTTGTTGAGGCTTTCAACTATTAAAAGTTTACACCCATTTAGATGGCCCCAAATTCCTAATGCTTTCTTATAGCGTTTATTGGGGAGTGCGTAGGAATACATATCTCCCCGTTAACCCTTTTGTTTGCCAACTATAATCCATACTTTAGAGAGTTAGCATATTTCCTCTCAACCCAAATTAGTTGTCAAGTTAAGGGTGCTTTGACCTCCTATAAAGTTTGGAAGATAAGTTTTTCTTTTGTTCTTTCAAGATACGATTGGCCAATCAATTTGAATTGGTCTAGCTAGAAGGTTTCCAATGTTGCTCCGAGATTGCACAAGAAGGAAGTAGGGCAGTAAAAGACCATTTGCAACCCTATCCAGGTCCATCGACATCCTATAAATGAGTGAGTAATGACTCGTTAATGTAGGCCTGCGCCCAACTCCTTAGGTTACGAAATTGAAATTGTTATTGCTTAAGAACTCTTATGAATTGTCTAACACTTGATTTTTCTTATGCTATATATCTTCAAAGGAGTATCCTCATATACAACTATCAAAGAGGTCGAGGACAATAGACAAAGAGCATAATCTCCCAACCCAAGTCTACTTAGGCTATAGTAACAGCAGAGGAGGTTGCCCATCTTCGAGCTCGAGTCAATGAGCTAGAGGGTGCAATGGCGATGGCCAAGGAGGAGGTGGTGGTAAATTTAATGGAGGTCAACTCATTAGAGAAGTCGGTAAATATGGTAAGGATTGACAGGAACAAGACCTACCAAAGAGCCTTAGAAGTTGAAGCTGACACTAACTTGCTTTAGACTCAAGAGTTGACCTTGAATATGGAGATGAAGAACCTCCATCGCTGCAATGAGGAGCTATCCTAACAGTTGGAGAGCATGGAGGAGACCAGGGTGGTCAAATACAAAACCTCTCAAGAATTAAAAAAGGGATTAACTAGGCTACGACACCGCTCCCTTACCTATGGTTATGAACTAGCTATCTTTTGAGCTAGGCATAACCACCCCCCTTTGCCTCTTCTAGTTGACTCCACTAGTATCAAGAACGAGAAGATCATCATGATAATGAAATAATAATGATCTTCTAGTTGACTCCGCTCGACTAGTATCGATGATCAAAATGAAATAATAATCTACATGGAGGGAGGATTAGTTGAAGCTGGTGATGAGGCGAAGATGGCCTCAATGATAAAAGGAGCTATGGAAGGATCATCTCTAAATGCTGAGAAGGTACTTCTACCTCGTCGACTAATCATCTTCCTCTCATCAGTTCGATCCCTGATAAGATTGTAGAGATTCTAGAAAAGTGACTAGGTTGATTGTCGCTTATTTTATTTTTATTGTTTGTTATTTCTCTCTCTCTTTTTTATGTCAAGAGATCCATTTTGACATATAAGGACTCTTAACTATGGTGCAATAGTTTTTTTATAAATAAAAAATTATTTTCAAATAAGTTTTATTATGAGAATTACATCTTTAAATTTTACAATCATGTACAAAGTTACAAACTCTGTTGCAATTATGATATGGAGTACAACATCAAGGATAATATTTTTCAAGGTTTGAAATGTATTAAATCTTAGGAATATCTAATTCATCAAGAGTCTAGACTCAGTAAGTTTCTAGTCAAACTTTCTCAACATTCTAATGTAGTCTTTCCCAAGTTGATACAAGCGTGACTATGGCTTGAGCTAGGTCGCCAACTTTAGTTCTTCTTTTATCCAACAAGGACAAACTTTGATGTTGAAGATTTTAGCAATTGTCTTTTTGTATGCTGAGTTTCTAGATGTGCTTAGGCTTTGACTTCATAAATAAAGTCTAAATTTACTCTAAACCTAACCTCTGATTCTTCCTCAGTAAAGTGCTAGGTTCGGATAGTCAGTAATATCACCTCTATCAAGAGTATTACTTTGATTTACGAGGCAAACCTTTGGTATAGTTTGATGTCCCCATAATATGCTTAAGAACATGCTCTCTTAGCTCTTGACTCTCTTTTTTTAGGCATATAATATGGCTTGATTAATTATTTTATCTTGACCATTAACCTAATGATGGGCTATTGAATTGAACCTTAAGTAAATTATGAAGGAATCATAGAACTTTTTAAACGTAATATTATTAAATTATGTTATGTGGTTCGTGATTAGTACTCATGATACTCCAAACCAGGAGATGATGCTATTTCAGACAAACTCTTCGACTTGCATTTTTGTGATCGATGCTAATGGCTTGACCTCGACCCATTTAGTGAAGTAATCCACCTTGACTGTCATGTATTTTATTTGTCCTATTTCCGATGGAAAAGGTTAGGGTCGGGAATAAGTAGGCAAACTTGTCTAACTGACACCGATATCTAACAGTGATTAGGGATCATCGAAAGTAGGAGATTTGGATCGAGAGTATTTGGTGTTGTCAAGGTCGTTCCATTAGAGGTTTGAGCGGTTTGGATCTTCGGGGTTTGCTCAAGGTGATCCTACGATATTTTCTTGAGACATAGTGATCGACTTTTTTTTTAGTAATAAATTATTACAGTTAATTTTTGGTTGTTTGAGCTAAAAGTTATCTTGATTTTTTTTTCAAACCGGTCTTTAGAAAAACTTGTCAAGCTAGACTCTTGACCTTATGAATTTAAGTCAGGGGTGATCCCGATAATTTTCTTCAAACTCTCTAAGTCGGTATTGGTTTTAGACAAGCCAAACCAATATAATAGGTTTGTTTTTCTTTAGAATGCCTAAGCATACTTGGGTGGCCCTTTTTACGGTGGAGCTTGGGAGTCGTTACACCATCTCTTAGTGATGATTATGCTTATTAGTTATAACTAATCATAACAAATATTAGATCGTTTATCAATTAATTATGCTATTTATAGAAATCTAACCTTAACACATGTTAATCAATGATACATTATAAAATTATTATTGGATAGCACATTATATCGTTCATCAAAATGATGACACATCAGCTATATATTATATATGATGCTAATACGTTAGTAATATTATATCCACTATAATAATATATTAATAATTTCAAAATTAGAAAAAAGAAAGTGTGGAGTAAAGAAAAAGTAACTTTGCACATGCATGCATAAAATAAAAAAAGTATATATATATATATATTAATATTGCTCAAAGACTAAGTACATTAAATTAATAAGCCACACTAACAAAAGAGTGATCGAACATTCGCCAAAAATAGTTCGTATGATTGAACGCCACTATCCAAAATGGTGTTCGGGTAGAACACCACTTTGATCTGTGAATATAATATATGTATAATGTTAGGTAAAGCTACTTGATCTTAGTCCAAGTTTGCATTTTGCTACCCCCATGCTAAAATTTCATATATTAACATCCCATTTTATATTAGCATTGAAATTGAAATCATAGTACTTCCGAATCGTCTCAGTGCATTCAACCATGATACAATAGTCATCGACAAAACCTTCAATAGAAATTTAAACTTCGTATAACTCTACTCTTCATATTTCGACTTTTCAACAGACTCAAGTCTTGTTTCAAATTCAATTCTAAAACGCTTTGTTGTTTAGATGAGAACCCTTTAATTTCATTCAAATCATAAGCTATTAGATTTTGAGTTGCCAGAAAAATAAATGGCATCTGCTGTAGTCTTCCATCTACTCTAAACACATAGGAAAAAGATCCACTGGTTCAGCAGCTCAAGGAATGGTAGTCGGCCCTTATCCCCTCCCCCACAAGTTTGCATGAAGAAACAAAGAAATGCTCTATGGAAATTAGCCCAACTTTTGCTCTGATAGAAACCGGTAGAGGTGAAAGCCACACAAGCAACAGTACTAATGTTTTGTCATATAGAGTGGCAGATCCAACTGGGAAATCAGCAGCCCACAATAGAACTCATTCGGTGACAATGTTGACATATCGACTAAAACAATTATTTATTTATTTAATAATCATCATCATCTGCCAAGCAATAATATTAGCAAACAAAGGAAGAAATTCTATAGATCAATAATCAAATAATATCTAAAAAAACTCGCCGGAAGATATACTCGGCACTCCTTAACTATGTTTAAATTTTTCATTATAGGAAAAAAACCAAATACAAGTGATGAAAAAGTCTTCTTTCATATCTCTTTCAAAAATCTTGAGTTGATAGTATAATTCTTATTTCATTAACGACTTATCTTCCAAATAGAATTTTCAATTCTAAACATAATATTGATCCTTCAAAAAAATTTAAATCTAATTAAGACTATTCCAAATAATTTGAGAGAGAGAGAGAGAGAGAGAGAGAGAGATTGGAAAGGCATAACACACTACAATAAACAAGGTTTATAGAACAAGAATGATTCGCCCTCTTTCAACTTTGTATGATATAAATTTGGACCGTCCTTCTCCTATATAGCATAAGATATGGAGCATTAGAGGGCGAAGTAAAGTAAAACGATGCACGCATGCATGCCCTTCGCCTAACAACGAGAAAGTGGCCTCCCCCCATCAATCAAGGAGAAGAGTCTTTTCGTATTCGACGATCAAAGCGTGAGTGCGTGGGGGACGGCAGCACTGCAGCACGTAGTGTTTCATCATCATCGTGCAACATATTAAAGCCACAGCTAGCGTTCCCAACAGTGTTATGCATCACTGCTTATGCTTTGACCTGCTACGATGCACCACCAAGAATCCTGTATTGTGTAGGCGAGCCCAATCCCCTTGGCTTTGTTCCCCCACCCGTGATTCCTTCTTCGATCGAGCTGCATGTAAGTAATAAACTAGACCGAAGGAAGCTACAAAAGTTGGTTATCAGCTGCAATCTAATCGTAGAGACGATCCCTCCCACATCACCTTTTTTTCTGAAAAGTTACTGCGATCCGTGTCTTCTACTTTGACCATGATCTCTGGGCACATCACACTTTCGATGGGCTAAGAGAATAAATTAAAGGTTCCAAGATATGACTTGGGAAGTATCAACATCTCGAATAAGTTTTTGGGGAATGCCGAAAGGAATGTACGTATATAACTTTGTCTAGAGGGTAAAAGCTTGCAGCCCGAAGAACGGGATTAGATGGGGAGGATTTGAAGGAAGGATGGATGGGGAAGATGTGACTCCGCTATCGATCGAGCATTGGTATATGTTTCCACCTTAAACAGCGTTGGTGCTACTAAAAGTTCAACATGGTTGGGATGACAAGTTGGAGAGATGTTGAGGGTTATGTTTGATGCTCCCAATTCCAGTAAAGGAGTAGATGTTACATGTTTTTACCCTCTCAATTTCTCCTCAGTATGATGCAAAACAAACACGAGCTATCCATCGAGTTAGAAAAGCCCAAAGCACCAAATTGATCGAACCATTCTTCTTCTTCTTAGCAGTCCCACGGGATAGATACTGGGGGCACCAAACCAGCCTGTAAATGGTACTACGCGAGCCATTAGTTTCTCCTTTCCGTTCCTCTTCTGCCAAAGCTGCGATAGCTGAACCTCCTCTGACTCGACACTGCTCCATCTTGTGTGGTAATTAAGATCTGCTGCTTCTTCTACACAGGAAATAAGGCAAGGTTGGTGTTAGGGCCACATGCATCCCATTTCGACGACAGCGTCTGCAACCACACGCTGCAAGAGAACAACGCTTAAGAATAAGATGCCTCCTGCTTTTCTTGTGCCTTTGTGAAAAGCTAGCTCACCATTTTCTCTCTCTCTCTCTCTCTCTCTCTCTCTCTCTCTCTCTCTCTTGTAAAGAGTCTAAAACAGAAGGAAATGCCATTACAATGCCCTCATAGTCTATTTACTACATGCAATTCAATTCGATTGCTTCTGAGCTTCTTGTAGTTTATGTGGATACACTTACGAAACATGGAGACTTGTTTCAATCCGTGCACAGTAGCAGTACCCTACTGCGTCGGTGACCTTTTGCACACCCCAATAGTGACATCGATTGTTTTCAATCTAGTAATTACACCAAGCTACTTGTAGCTGCTATTCCAGCTTTTGGTAGGCTGGATCCAATCTGGTTCTTTTGTCGTTGTTGCTCGTATTCATATTCTCTAAACTTACTCTTCAAGATTAAAGATCATCATATTAACAATGGTAGTGCTGAGTGCATGTTTATTTCATTTGAAATCATTACGATGGATGGTAGGCATCAAGAACTCATAGAGAAGTGACAATAGAGGAGGAGATACTTCCAAACTAAAAACCCATATTAACTATCAAAACTCGAGTCTTTTTTTGGTTCTACCTTATTTCTTCTCATAGTTATATATCTAAAGCATCATATGAGTCATCTAAAAAAGCTTCTAAATCAAAATCTTATCTAATCACAAAATTTGATTTAATATTTCAATAATAAAAACGTAAATTTAAACTACCAAGTACTAACTTTGTTATCTTACCTTTATGTACTCTCTCCTGCATTTCTTGACTATGCAATGCAACCAGACAAATCTTTCACCAATCTACACATGGAATCATTTAGGTTGATGGCAAATGTGATCTCAGTCGATTACATGGTGGTGAAAGGAGAGGTCTTTAGAGTTTGCTCTTTAGACTCGAGCCCTCCGCCACTGCCATACTCATTGGAGCACATGCCATCTCATTCAGTGTCTCTTTAACAATCCAATCCACGCAAAAGTGACCTGAAAGGGGTAAGCATATAATTTTGCATTCAACTTCAAGTAGTCTTTGCCCTTTTCACCTCATCTACGCCTGGATTCTTTTCTCCAAGTGCCTTTTTTTCTTTCTTGATCTTCTCATCTGCAGAAGCCCTCTCCCTTCTTATTACTTAAACTGGCACATGGATTTTGATCTGTTTTGGGCAATCTGGGGGGTGTAGCTCGGGTCTTGACGCTGAAACCTGCATGGCAAGAGATCAAAGCCGTCTCAGATCAAATGCATTCCTCTGTTGCTGCCTCTTCTGCCTCCTCCTCCTCCTTTCCTTGCTTCAACCACAGATTCAGCTCAAGATCAACATTAATGTCTCGTTCACCAGTAGTAGCAGCAGCAGCAGTAGCAGTAGGCGACTTCTGTCACCTTCCTCGTCTCGATCCATGAAGCGACGTCCAAATAGCCACAACTCGACTTCTGAGTTCGAAGCAAGCAAGCACGAAGTCCCCAGCGGCCCAAACCCAGTCTCTAACAGGTAGCTTCCGCGATCGCCATCACCGGCGTCCACCATCACTTTCACAGTTAGCATCTTTTGCTCCTCCGTTAATGCAGTCGTTTGTCTATTATGATTGTAATTGTCAATGTTGCTCTTTCCATCACTTGTATTATGGCGATCAAGACCGAGGATTTTGTGTGTGTGTGTGTATGAAGCGATCTCTACTTTTTTACTTCAAGCAAAATGTATATATCTATGATCGACACAGCTTCTTTCTTGCTATGTTCAACGAAGCTTTTATGGTTTTCTTCTGCATATATTACATAACTATGTAAGATTCATTACTAACTAAGTTTTCTTTTTTCCTGTGATATGTAGATTCTTGTTAAACAACTTGGTATCTTTTACAGTAATATGTGATCATATGTTTCCATGTAGCCTATTATCAACGTGAATATTCACGAGTAGAGTCATCAAAATACTCCTTTTTAACTGCTCGTCACGAGGACACAGGAACATGGCTTGCAGAGGCAAATGCTAACAAAAGCTGGTTCCTGATGCTGGTATGGCTTGCAGTGCCATATCTTCCATGTTTGCTCGGACAGTGTTCTGAGCCAGGGAACAGGTCCACGGATCGGAGGTGTCATAAGCACTCTTAACTTTTAGCTGGCCACTGTTGGGTTACTCTCTCTTGTCTTGTTGAAGAAGGGATCCAAGGAAGGCAGCAGCTGTCAGTGTGACTCTGGCTATATGATTTGGTAATAATTCTTGTATCGGATCGATTCAGTACCTTTCCTTGGAATGATTGAATATGGATCGAGGTGAAGTAAGTTTGTGTCATTGATCGTATAATGGTCATCCACCACGTATTCAGTATCGTATAATCGTCACGTATGACTTTGCATGTCAACTTTGGATTGGTTCTGATGGTCCCAGGTGAACATAACAAAGTGGTACTCCTCTTCTTTTGGCGTATCCCAAAAGAAATAAAAATGACAAGTCTCTATCCGAAGAATTTGGAGATCCAAAACGTCCTTCACCTTAAATCGCTACTCTCTCTCTCTCTCTCTGAACCGTGGGTTGACGTGGGTGAGCCTGGATTCAAGGTCAGATCCAGCAAGTGCAGCCGGCCCGACCCATTGAAACAGAAGTAAACATCGTTACTTCTATCCGATTCCAAATTCACAGCATTGCGCCACCCACACAGAAAGTTCAAGGCCGCCACATATCTCTCCTGCGTGGGACGAAGACTCCCAACTCTCTGCTTTCCTGTGTCAGCAGTATGAGCTGCTTCTTCGGAGCTCGTTCCAGGGTCGACCGGCAGCTCATCTCGCTCCTCGTTCCTCGCTCCTTTACGGTTGCCTCATGTGGACTCGCTGGCTGTTCGCCATTACAGTTGCCTCGTGTGGACTTAGCTGTTCGGCATCCCTCCATCATGATACCAGCACGGGAGAAGGAGACGACGCCTAGTATTCCTTACCGGACCGATGATATTACAAACCGTACGAGATCTCATACCTTCTCAAACGTTTTCATTTAGTCATTGTTAAATTGGATATAAAATTATTTTGACGGATATAGATTATACTATATCCGTAATTTACGTTGAATATTTTGCGTAAATAATTTAAGTTCAATGAATTAATTATCTCATCAGGTCGAATCATAATAACTAGTATTAGAAACGATATAGCCATTGAGTTATAATAAACGATTCGAGTAAAAAACAATTATTCATTAACAAAATCCAATAACAAATAACAAACCGTTCCTCCGTCCGTCGGCTGCCTTTGCCACGCATGGAATCCCTCTTTGGATTCTTCGTCAGCTTTTCCCTATTTCACATCGATTTATTTGTCATGTCGTATGGTCTACTTGGTCCTTCCTGACACAGTCCAAGTCACGCCCGGGGGCAGTACATCCTCGTCCTTCCTTGCGACCCACCGTATCGGTGGGAAGAACGAAATTACCATATTAGAAAATTGACCAACCGGTACAGAGTTAGGACATGTCATGTGCCGGTATACTGTATCACATATGCCGTGGTGCCTCTTTCCAACCACCTGATTCAACCACTCCGCTGGGTGGCATTAACTGTGGTAACTAACACACCTCTCCTCTATCGCTTTTTGTCGCATTCACCACCCACGAACACGTCGCACGTATGTTTTCCATCTTACCAAGTTTAATATTTACTCCCACTTCTTGATATTTAGAAGGAGTTTTCCACCACTTACCGTATCGTAACTTAAATAAATCAAAACAATAAATAATTAGAGGAAAAGAATTTGAAGAACAAAAGATAAGAAAGAGAGTTTGTTGTGTCCCGCCAAATCTCCTGGCCCTACGTAGCAAAAAGAATACTTCGGACCCACCATTTATCTAATCCACCGACGAGAAGACGAGATCTGCGTAACACCGAGTCATATACGTCCTTTCCCTTGTGTGTTGGTGGGGTCGGAGCACACGTGTCACTGGGAGAAAAAAGCCCGCTCGCTGGCTGAGCTGTATCACACAAGGCGCGAGAGAGGCGAGCTCCGCTCCCGCCGTCACTGACACTACACCTATTAGGTCCTCACCCTGCGACACGCCTCTCTCTCTCTCTCGTATCTTCCGTTCGCAACGATTTCGCTCTTCCTCAGTCTCATCACCGCGCCAACATAAATTGAAATATCATGAAGCGGTTCCCCTTCGCGTCAGCCTGTTTACCAAGAGATGGATTCGATAGAAAAGAGAAGGAGGCGGCTCAAAATAGAAAACCGCAGAAATAGAATAGATAGAGGATGGACTCGCCCCCCGTTCATCTCAACAACGCGCCACCGCCTCCGCCTCAAGCCACCTCTCCTTGCCGCGTCAGGCTCATGGTCAGCTACGGTGGTCGAATCCAGCCCCGTCGCTACGACAACAGTAGGCTTTCTTACGTCGGCGGAGAAACCAAGATCCTCTCCCTTGACCGCTCCGCCCGCTTCCCTGCCCTTCTCTCCAAACTTGCCTCCATCACCGCCTTCGTGAGCCCACTCTGCCTGAAGTACCAGCTCCCCGGTGAGGATCTCGACGCCCTCGTCTCCGTCACCGACGACGACGACCTCGACCACTTGATGGCCGAGTACGACCTCCTCCATCGCACCTCCTCCACCAAGCCCTCGCCCCGTCTCCGCCTCTTTCTCTTCCCCGTCGGTCCCCCTCCCCCGCGCCCCTCGGCGGCCCTCCTCGACGCCGCCCGCTCGGAACGTCAGTGGTTCCTCGATGCCCTCAACGCCGTGCCAGCCCCACCCTCCCCGCCGCCTGCGCCGCCCACCACGCTGGATGCCTCGCAGAGCCCCGACTTCCTTTTCGGCCTCGACTATGACTACCTCACTACCGCAGTGGGTAAGGTCACCGCAGATCCTCAGTCCCTGTCGTCGGTGCTGGAGAATCTTCCCCTCGAGGCGCCAACGAAGCCCGATCTGGTCAAGGATGAGAGCGGAAAACCAATCGCGGGAGGTGCTGATTCGGTCGCCGCTTCTCCCGCCGTGGTATCTACGGGGGAGATCCAGCGACAGAGTCCGGATCTTGATAAGCCAAAGATGGCCGATAATCCTCCGCCGGTGGTCCCGTGCAACAGCAGCGAGGAGAACCTACCTAGGGTAAGAGCACCGGAGGTCATCGCTGCGCCGCCACCCTCGACGG
The DNA here is from genome assembly GCF_036884655.1 of Musa acuminata AAA Group. NCBI lineage: Eukaryota > Viridiplantae > Streptophyta > Magnoliopsida > Zingiberales > Musaceae > Musa > Musa acuminata. Next base: position 7,813,050 of record NC_088338.1, on the reverse strand, counting down.
CAGTGTACTGGCAGGAGCAGCGCGGAGGTGCATCGGTCGGAAGGTACGCCTTGTCGGCTCCCGTCGGCGATCAGACCGTGTACCTAATTCAGGCGTCACCGGCCGGCTACCCAGCGATCTACACTGCAGCGCCAAGAGTGGTGCCGGCGAAGGCCTTCTGCGAGGCTGCGGCTCCCGGTCTGGTATCGACGAAGCTGGTGGGAGGCTGTGGCAAGCTGATGACCCGGCTGGAGGCATACGCAGCAGCAACAGCGGGGCAGGTGGCGTACGATAGAACGGAGCGGGTGGTTTACGACCCGAGCGTCGCACCGACGTATCAGACGGTCACGAGCCCTCGATCCCGCCGATGCGGCCGTTAGAGCTACGAAGGCGTCAGAGATATCTCGATCGACTCCGGAGAAAAAACAAATAAACATAGGTCTCTATTCCTCTTCTTTGTTCTGTTCATTCCTTTCTCTTCTTTTCCCCTTCTTTTTTTCTTTCTTATCTGTATATTTGTTTTTCGAGAAAATGTTATTGCTGGTGAGTTGGTTTTTTTTTTTTTTTTTTTTTTTTGGGACCCCTCTGGGCTTTAGAACGTATGTAAATATGGAGATTTTTAGTAGTCAGTAGGTAGATGAGTAAGTGTGTGAGTGAGACTTTGGGATATTTCTGTGTCGGGTGCCGGCGTGAGTGCTTTTAAGGCTCACGATAATGATATTTGGATATTTACTTGTGGAAGTGTAGTGCAAGAATTGTACGGTCGGTATTCGGTTTCATATCATGGCCAGCATATTCTGTTCCCCAACCTTTTCCTCACCTTCGCATCGAAGAAACCGTCCCTGCCAAGTCCTTTTCTACGTGTCCATTTGGTCTGGAGTCCAAATGTAACGGTAGAAAGAAAAGAGGACCAAAGTAGGAACGGACGATGGATGAACATGAATGAGAGGAGACCATGTAACCTCGACAAACTTGAATGAGTTCCTACACGCGGCTACTCAAGCTCAGGTTCGAACGGCGCACTCTAACCGCCACCGACCCCATCTCTCTCCGGGCGTACGCCGGCCTTCGTTCAACGGCCCCGCGACGCGGCATCCGAATCCCTCTCGTTGGCCCCTTTGCCCTTTCCTCCGCCGCCCGCGCTGCTGCCTCCGCCGACGACCACCACTTCGTCGGCGGCCTCCACGTCGTCGCCGTTGTCTGTGGTCTCTACGTCCACGTCGTCGTCGCCGCGGCCAACCTCGACTCCTGCGCCAAATGCGGCGACGTGCATTCGTCCCGTAGGATGTTCGACGCAATGCCTCACAGAAACATTGTCTCTTGGAATGCTATGATCTCCGGCTACGCGAACGCCGGGTTGGGCGTCTTGGCGCTGGAGCTGGAGCTGTTTCGACTTATGAGATGCTCCGAATTCCAGTTGGGCGCTGATTGAGTACACAGTGGCGAGCGGCCTGACCGCATGCTGGGGGATTAGTGATATGTGGACTGGTGCTCAGATTCATGGCTATGCTGCGAGGGCAGGATTCGAGACAGACCAAGCGGTGGTGAGTGCCTTGGCGAACATGTTCTTTAGGTGTGGGGACGTTGAGAGCGCGCAGAGAGCTATGGAGGGGAGAGAAAATTCTTGCTTGAGTTCTGAACTCATGATGATTAAAGGTTATGTTGCCAATGGCAGGTATTCTGATGCTCCTGAGTTGGTTGTTCGGTGTGCCTTGGAGATCTTGTGGATATGATTGCTATGGACAGCAGTGTCCTGGTTTCCATTTTAACTGTGTCTGCTCATCTCGGGTTGCACAGAGTTGGGAAGCAGGTCCATGGTCATATCGTTGCACTGGGCACCGGTGAGTATGGCTCTTTATGTACCGGTGATAATGCTGTTCTTTGGAGCTGTCATGGAAGCTCGGTCTGTGCTTGACGGTTTTACGTGAAAGGCATGTTGCTTGCTGTAACTCGATGATCATTGGGTACATTTGTAATGGACTAGAAGAAGTTCGTTGGTTCTTCGATGGCATGACCGACTATGTCCAGCAAGAATTGCCGCAAGAGGGGTTGAGTTTGCTGGCTAGTTTGTACCGTGAAGATGGATTGGTTCAGCGTTTTTCACTGGCAAGCAGATCCATGCTCAAGCTCTGAGGACAGGAATTCAAGATGGTCACAATTCTGTAGTCATAGAAACAACTCTCGTTGACATGTATGCCAAGTCAGGTGACATACTATGCACGAAGAGTCTTTGATAGGATGGAGAAGAAGAATGTACTGTCTTATACATTTCTCTGTCCAACATTTATGCAGGTTTTCGGAGAGGCGTGGAGGAAGCAAGGTGTTGATGGGGAGCCTGGACCGAGCCAAATCCAAGTTGCAGCTGGTACTTTGGATGTAGACGATGATGCGATTCTATGTATGTGCTTTATATCATAAAACTTTAAACCAAGGTAAATTTTTGCCACTTAACTGAAAGATATCTATGTACTGAATGGTGAAGAACTCTATGTTGAAGGTTTGAGGTCATTGGTATTTTATCTGAGTTGCTGTGGGTTAAACACCAATGAGGTGCTGTGTCCAAGCAATTACACCGGATGCCGATATTGTGAGATTGTGGTCTGTCATTTCACTCGTTGTTGGTCATCATATTACCTTCTGTGCCTACATAGATGTGAATTTGATGGTACATTTTCTTATGTTGGTCGTGCGTATCCATTACAAGAGATCTCAGTTGCTTGAGTGCAGTTTATGTTACCAGACTCTGATTCAGTTGTATGATTCTGGTTTCTTCCTATACTGCTTTAAGTTCTACAAAGAGTTGAGCCTGCCTAGAGAGTTGACCACCGTTCTACCTCGCTAAAGGAAGCAGAAAGCCCAAAGGTTAATAGTCCAATCTTGGATGGCTTTCTCGTGTTATGATGACTTTTCTAAATAAGAAAAAGAGGTATTTATCACTTTAGTATTTTTTTATAATAGGTCAACGTTGATATATTGTTTTTCTTTTGGCTTTCCGTGAGAGTATACCTTTTGTTTTAGTTGTTGCCTCAACGTGTCTTTCTTGTCTGAATTACCTGTTGACGCGTTCATATTGTCTCCGTGCCCCCACGCTTTCTTTTTATTCTTCGATGCTAAGCAACTTAGCCCACCGTCTTCCGTCTTGCGTTTGGAAACATATATATATAGACGGAACCGGTTCTCTTTCCTTTTAACTCACTTTTTACGCATCATGCAGAGAGGAATGCCAGATTCATCGCGATCGACCGATCTATCTCGGATGGCAGACTCGGGTATCGAGAGGCTTCCCGAGGGATGCATCGCCCAAGCCATCTCCCTCACGGCCCCCCGGGACGCCTGCCGCTCCTCCGGCGTCTCCTCTGCCTTTCGCTCCGCCGCCGCCTCCGACACCGTCTGGGAACGATTCCTGCCCTCCGATTGCCACTCCATCCTCTCCCGCGCCGTCCACCCCGTGGAGTACTCCTCCAAGCGCGACCTCTTCTTCCTCCTCTGCGATTCCGTCCTCATCGATGGCGGCAAGATGGTACCACCCTCCTTCCCCCTCGAATCGACCGATCTATTTCCACTTCTCTATCTCGATTATATGTTGTTTCTCTTTAGGGTTGTATTTGTGCGATTAATGGTTTTACCCCTGTTTTCTTCCTTAATTGATGAATTCGGATCTCTGTGTGGAATTTATCCAAGATGAAAGGACAACCGTGATCTTGCAGATTTCGCGTCACCGAACCGATCATCCTCCGTCGAGTAGACCGCATTTAGGGATTCCGTATGTAGTCGATGATCGTTGATGTTTATGTTGGTTTTGCAGAGTTTCTGGTTGGAGAGGTCCAGTGGGGTCAAGTGCTACATGCTCTCCGCCTCTGCGCTGTCCATCATATGGGGAGACACCCCCCAATACTGGAAGTGGGTTTCCCTGCCCGATTCCAGGTATCTACTTCTCCTCCTTCCTCCTCCTCCTCATGAATATACAGTGATTGTGTTGAGAAATGAAGCATATGCGATACTATTACATGCTTTGAATTGTGTTTTAGCGCGTTCCAAACTATACAACCTTAAAGAACTGGCTCTTGTGGTTGTGTTTTTGATTTCCTGTGTGCAAGGTTCTCAGAGGTCGCCCAACTGCTGGCCGTATGCTGGTTGGAGATTCGTGGGAGGATCCAGAGTAAAATGCTCTCCCCGAGAACAACTTACGCTGCCTATCTTATCTTCAAACTAGCTGATTCGTCGCGTGGTCTCGGCCATCCACCCCACGAAACATCCGTCACGGTTGGAGCGCAATCATCCACCAGAGCGATCCGCTTGCAGCCCCGTGGCACGGATAGGCACGCTTTGAGGATGGTGAACTTTCCAGGAGGAGCTCCCGAAGCGGAAGAGGAGGAACTCGGTGGGCGGGCAAGGGAGGACGGGTGGATGGAGGCGGAGATGGGCGAGTTCTACAATGAGGACGGGGAGGACGAGGAGGTGGTGATGAGTTGGATGGAAGTGAAAGGAGGGCATTGGAAGAAGGGTCTCATCGTCGAGGGCATCGAGATAAGGCCTAAAACTTTGGCCATATAGCCTTACGTAATTGTATCGACTTCCAAAGAATAATCCTAAATAATTTGTCACAAATGTTTTCCAATTTGAAAATTAAGTCATAACAGCTTGGCATTAAAAAAAGATTTGGGGTGAGAGAGGCTCGAACTCTCGACCTCAGGATTCCTCAAATAAGCTATGAGACCTACGCGCTAACCAACTGCGCCACCACCCCTTGTGATCCAGATGTTGGATCGAACAGATAAGATTATTTGGGTTGGACCGAGATGATGCTCTCAGTGTGTCGACTGAACTAAACCAAAGGACGGCTTCATTTGCAAGCGGCTCTGCGAGACCACATGTGCAAAATAGCAATGTGATGCTACGACGGAGTCAACGATGGGAAATCGGTGTTAAACTCTCACGAGTCCTTCCTGATTTTGACTCGACCCCACGAGCCAACCAATCCGAAATCACTGCATACTGTGATCGGAATGGTTCGCATTAAACAGAACAGATGAATGCTGGCCTTCAACGGAACATGAGGCAACATCGATCTCACCGACGAGCAAACCCTTTAAACTGAGTTAGACTCGACAGTGTCAATTCGATCAAAACGTTTGATGTTTTTAGATTGTTGTGGGTGAATTCAACTCTTTCAATTTCTATCAATATAAAGATATAATATATTCCTATTTTAATCTTCATCTCTCACACATTAATATTTCATTACAAAATGATACTCTACTCGTGTCTTCTCTGCTAATGCATCATCCTACTACTCGCCATGCTTACTCCCGCAGTCTGCACCTCCACCGTCTAAATCTGTGTGCCCATACACTTCCATCGCCGTTCATCGTCTATCTCAAGTACGTATTGCTTTGTACAAAAGAATGTCAATTACTAGTATTGTATACACAATGACTGTCATATCAACTAGTTCATCATATGCCATATACTTTTAGCTGTGTTGCCCGTGCCAAATTGATTGAGCTCATCTGGCGTCTCTACTTCTCGTTTAAGGTTCGTAGCTTCGCTTCGGCAACACTGGATCAATTTTTATTCTCTCTCTATGTAGACTCGTCGTCATTAATATTTTGATTTCAGCAGGTCGAATTGGGGACAGACAAGTAATTAAAACCGAGCGATGGAAGTGACAGACTAATGTTAAGGCGTTCCTGTTCGAACACCTGATCGCAAAATCAAACGGCAATATCTCTATCGTCTTCGTTGGACGAAGGTATCGGTGACCAAGAACGTGTGGGTCTAAACCCTGTCATTGTTTTAAAAAAAATGATTAACTTGCATTTTTATTAAAAGTGTATATAAATTAATATACACAATGAAAAATTATAAAATAGTAATTATATTTTTTTAAAAAAAATTAATAATATATATAATATTTATTTAAATCATTTTGTAATATAGGATATGAGATCATAGTCCAATTATAATAATATGCTATCATAAATGTTATGATTTAGAATTATTATAATATATTATTAACAGAGAGGATCATAATTTATTTATCTAAATAATATCCTTCCTAATATACCCCTATAAGATGGTGCTTCAATCAAAGACATTATCGATGTGTGCATCCAAGTTGATGCGTCCGACCTACAAACATGGAGCGTTCAGCAGAAACCTAACTCGCAAGATGAGATTTCGAACGCTCTTGTATCGGATGAACTAAACGACGCGTTTCGAGCCTCTCTTGCAAGTGCCCCGAAGTATGTTTTTGGAAAGAACAAATGATAGGAAATCTATTATCAGCTGACAAGTGGTTGTCACTTGAGATCTAAGTGACCCTCCACTCACATTCAAAGCAAGGAAACAAAATCATCTTTCTTGTCCACTATAATAAGGAAGACAATTACTAGGTTCTTTCTCATCTATTATTATAAAAAAAAGAAACCATAAGCTTTTTTCTCATCCGAAAGACAATCATAAGCTTCTTTCTAATCTATTATGATGAAGAAAGCAATCACAAACTCCCTTTCTTTAGGAAGGTATAAAAAACTTAAACCCAATATAAGAGATTTCTTTTAAACTATTCAAACCTACATTTGGAGATCTCAAATTACTAATTTAAATATTGGAGGGATCGAATCGAAAAATCTCTCTCGGTCTTTACGTAGGTGACACCTTAGAAGTAACATTTCAATCTTAGAAGCACCGTATTTTTACATCGAGAGCATGATATTTTAATCTCAAACACATATCAAACATTTCTACACACAAGGGTCTCGATGTCAATGATATATATATATATATATATATATATATATATATATATATATATATATATATATATATATATATATATATATATATATATATATATATATATATATATATATATATATATATATAACTCACATTAATATCCTTGTAATAATCCTAAGTTAATGCTACTAAATACTAATCATACTTACTTAAGAACCTGAAAAGAAAAAGAATACAAATTTTCTCTGTTACTTCCACCAATTATTTAGAGGCGCTACGAACATCAATTTGACCTTCAATGTCATCGACGGATATTAACTCTAATTTTCTTATATGTGCAGATTCTTCAGCTATGCATGCAACTTTTCTCCTAACATAAAGAATTGAAAACTCTTTTATCCTTACAAAAACTCACTTGGCTACATTTATGCAACAAATGCACGAATTCAAACTCTCTTTCTTCTGTTAAGATAGAGTTCAGATTTTTAGTTGCAGCGAAAATGTCAAATCGAAAGAACAGTAGAAAGTTTTGTACAACCGTCTCACTACCATTGTATAATATATATATATATATATATATATATATATATATATATATATATATATATATATATATATATATATATATATATATATATATATATATATATATATATATATATAATATCTCAAGTTAGACCCCAATTAGACTAATCATATCAAATTAAATTTTAATATTTTAAATTATTAAAGAGTAATTAAAATATATGAATTAAAGAATTTAAATACATGATCTTAAATTTAAAATTAATTAAATCATAAAAATTCATACATAATTCTTGAAATATAGATATATCTAATTAAATAAATTAAAACTTTTATGATAATTCAAAAATAAGAATTTTAATAATTAAATCAATCATGAGATTCACTGAAGCGAGATCATTATAAGTTAAATAATCATTCTAACATCACAAATCAATTATAATTATTTATTAATAATAAAATTTTAAAATTAAAATATTATTATGCATCATAAAATTATAACAATCATAATATCAAAGATTTCAAAACATGAATCAAAGTTGATTAGGAGGGAGGAGGAGCCCCTTTTATATAAGAAAGGATGAGATGGTCAGTAATAATTTATTTTTAATTTTAATTTATTTTTATTTTACATTCACACATAAAAATATAATATTCATTTCTTATGGTTCATACACAAAAATAAAATATAAACTATTTACATCCTAAAAATCATGTCCCTTATTAGGAAATAAATAAATTAATAGATAAGAGAATATCATTGATTGTTAATTGATCTTATATTCCCTATAAATACTAATCTGAAAAGAAAAAAATATTAATATAAATTTGACTTCCAATGTAATTGACAAATATTAACTCTAATTTTATTATATATGCAAATTCTTCAGCTTTGCAATATGCAATTTTTCTCCTAACATAAAGAATTGAAAACTCTTTTATCCTTAGAAAAACTCACTTAGTTACATTTATGCAATGCGCCAAATGGAATTCAAATTCTCTTTCTTCTGTTAAGATAGAGTTCAGATTTTTTAATTGCAGCGAAATTGCCAAATCAAAAGAATAGCAACAGAAAGATTTTTACAACCGTATCTCTCTCACTGTATCTAAGTAGTATTCCCTTCCGCTGCCGATCCATTTCTCGCTTGCATATACGTGTTTCCAAATGCTCCAATTGAGGTGGCATCTCTCTCACTGTATCCACACTAAGTAGTATTCCCTTCCGCTGCCGATCCATTTCTCGCTTGCATATACGTGTTTCCAAATGCTCCAATTGAGGTGGCTCGTCCTCTTCCTCTCCGTCTTCTCCTTCGTTTCACTACGTGCTCCTGTGGCCATTGCAGCTGCCTCCATCGCGAGAACCATCGTCGTCAACCTCGAGGGCGGTGGCGATTTCAAGAGCATTCAGCAGGCGATCGAATCCGTTCCTGACAACAACAGCAAGTGGACGAAGATTCACGTCGCTGCTGGCGTCTACAGGTAGGTTCTCCTTCCCTTGCTTTATACCTTGAAAGAGCTGGTCGTTCATGCGGTGGGGTAAGCAGGGAGAAGGTGAACGTGAAGAGCACCAAGAGTTACGTCGTACTGGAAGGAGATGGAGCTCAGACGACGTCCATCGAGTGGGGAGACTACAACGGCGACTCCAGTGGCCATGACACTAACACCAGTGCAACCTTCACGTCATATGCCTCCAACTTTGTTGCCAAGAGGATAACCTTCAAGGTTTCACTGATCTATATCTCACAGTCTCTGGCCCGAGTAGCTAAAACAAGCATACAAATCAATCCATATACTGTTCATGGCCGTGAAGCGATCTAATCATTCTACTGTAATAATCGACGAAACAGGTTTATGTGCATGGATTAGGAGTTCAAACGAACGATTTGATGAGTCTATATTTGATGCAGAATACGTACAATGGATTCGCCAAACTGACCCCCGCGGTGGCCGCTTGGATTTTTGGAGACAAGTCTGCCTTCTACTATTGCAGCTTCATTGGGTTTCAAGACACTCTCGCTGATACGCTTGGAAGACACTACTTCAAGGGTTGCTACATCGAAGGTGTGACCGACTTCATCTTCGGATATGGCCAATCTATTTACGAGGTATCATTTTGATAATTTTAGATCATGTCTAAGTTACATCGATCCGACTCGACATGCAAATATAAATAATGCATGTCCTAATGATACTTACTCTCTGTACATACTCTCCTAGTTATCTCATTTAATAACAATTGCTCGTATAAGCCTCTTTTATCTTCAATTTATTCCTTCTATTGTGTACTTTTCAGATTGAAATATGTTGGTATTATATCTATTAAATTTGGAAGTTTTGACCTACAAATTTCGAAAATAGCTCTTTAAATCGACCTACTAATCAAATAAAACATGCATGAAACATGATTTATAGTTTCATATGTTGTGTCTGATCAAATTGTTGTGGGTCACGCAGCGATGCAAGATATCAACAGTTAAAAGCCTTGAGAAGCCAGGATATGTGACGGCTCAAGGGCGAAACAATGCCAGTGACAATAGTGGCTTCGTGTTCAAGTGGTGCACCATCTCAGGGCCTCAAGCAACTTACTTGGGGAGGGCATGGAAACACTACTCGAGGGTGATATTTTACCATACCTTCATGTCAGCCATCATTGTTCCAGAAGGATGGTATATTTGGTTTTCTAAAGGTTACGAGTAAGTTAACGAATGGTATTTCTATGTTTAACTTTTATTTATCGAAAAAAGATGATCTATTACTAATTATAATTGATTTTTCTAAGGTTTCTTAGCAAGTAATCAAGTGACATTTTTACGTTCGATTTTAGTTTATCACAAGAAAAAAAAATGGATATACTGCACGAGACTTACGACATTATTTTGTATGTTATTCATTGTAATTTTTTACTGTTAATCTGAATTTATCTTCTTTTTTTTTGTACATCAGAGGTGTTGTAACGTTTGCAGAATCGGGATGCACAGGACCAGGATCAGACCTCTCAGGTAGAGTGACGTGGGAGAAGCAGCTGAGTGACGATGAGCTGAAGAAGTTCATTGATATTTCATATATTGATGGGGAAGGATGGCTCGAGGCACAGCCTCCACTTGATTAGGGTGCACACATCTCGTTCCCCCTTATCACTAATTGCAACTTACGGTAGCTTCTATCCCATCCACTGTGTGGTTTGCCTTTGTTGTTCTTGGAAGCTGATAAATAAGAAAATTTCTGGCTTTCTTGATCTTTTTCTGGCGTGAGTTGATGATGTTTGCAATGGAGGAAGACATTTGCTAAGTTATGATTTAAAAACAACAATAATAATAAAGCTGAAAAGTCTTAATTACTCGAAATACATAAATATTTTATCATCATCAAACTCTATAAAATTATAGTATTTTAATATTTAAATCTTTATATATAGTTTCTACTAGTAAATACTTAGATTTCTATAATATCAAACACTCAGATTTTGCCATCATCCAATCATATACCATCTTAGATGGTACGATTCCTCATTTTATCACTTACCGAAGCAACACAACAATAAGCATTCTAATCTGTTCTATAAAACATTACTGGTCTAACAATGATAATATAATTTCTAGTGTGAAAAAGCACTTTCTTTCCTAGCATTCCACTGAGAGAATGCCACCAGCCATTCTGTTGCTTATCATTGTTGGTCAACAACAAGAGCATCTAGCATGTATCATCATTGCTCTACAAATAGCATCATCATTGCTCGGTTATTGTCCTCGTTCAACAGAAGCAAATTTTCTTTGGTTGAGAACTTTAATCACTTCAATCCTCTAGTACGAATCAGAATTTGAAAAACTATTTTACAAATCCCTAAACTTTCAAAAACTCTTCGTTGGATACTTTTTTCAATATAATGTCTTTACTCATGTTATTTTTGTAGGGACTACCTTTTTATTTCAAAACCCTGAGTCTCCTACTATGCGACCTATTCTAAATATATATATATATATATATCATTGGAGTACACCGTTGATCCCATCAACCGATTCTCCCATAATAGATCTATACTCTCTTCTTCTCCCGATTCAACAGCTCCTCACCCCCTCCATTGTGTCTCTCCCTTCTTCACAAGGTTCCCCTACTATTGAAGTAATGCCCTTGGAAACACAACCACTATCTTTATCCTATCCTAGGACCAATAACACTGAAGTCTCTCAGCCTACCCCAACCAATGTTAATGCCTTTCCACTGCCCATACTTATAACACACCCTATAGCCCCTGGACATCCAATGATAATACACTCCAAAAGTGGTATCTTTAAACTACGATAAGTTCTTGACCTATATGCTATCACAAAATCCTCATTAGAGACCAATGAACCTACCATAATTACTCAAGCCCACAAATCTCCATACCGGTGTAAATCCATGTGTGAAAAATATGATGCCCTCCTCCGTAATTCTATATGGACCCTTGTACCTTCTTATCCCACATAAAATATCATCGAGTGTAAGTGTGTCTTTCGAATTAAGCAGAACCTAGATTGATCCATTGCCAGATATAAAGCACGTCTAGTGGCTAATGGGTTTCATTAATGTCCTAGCGTTGATTTCACAGAGATATTTAGTCTCGTTGTTAAGCTCACAACAATCCGATTTATTCTGAGTTTAGCCATCTCATAAGGCTAGCATTTATGACAACTCGATGTTAACAATGCCTTTTTACAGGGCACCCTAACTGACGATTTCTTCATGCAATAACCTCCTAGCTTTATCTACCCTCAGTGTCCAAGGCATGTTTATAAACTACAAAAAGCTATTTATGGACTTCCTTAAGCTTCAAGAGCTTGGTACACCGAACTTGGCTCGTTTTTTACATCAACTAGCTTCATCACTCTAAGGCTGATACCTCCCTATTTCTCCATCCCCAAAGTGGTAATATAATATATCTTCTGGTATATGTGGATGATATTATTGTCATAGGCAACAATCCTATGGATATCAAGGCATTTCTCAAGCATTTAGTAGATCAATTCTCCCTTAAAGATCTAAGAACCTTGAGCTATTTTTTTGGGAGTGGGAGCAACATACACATCTTCAGGACTCTTTCTATCATAAAGAAAGTATATTCAAGATCTATTATCAAAGAGGAACATGCAAGATGCAAAAACAGTTACAACTCCTCTATCTACTAGCGAGTCACTCAAATTATCTGATGGAAGCCCTGTTACGGACCCAACTCAATACCGCCAAGTCCTTGGCTCCTTACAGTACTTTTCTCTCACCCGTCCAGATATCTCATTTGCGATCAATAAATTATCATAATTTATGTATCGGCTATCTACTATGCATTTGTCTACAGTCAAATGAATCTTGCGATATTTTCACGGGACTCTCAATCATGGCCTCTTCTTCCGTAAACACTCCCTCATTCATCTTCATGCCTTTGTTGATGCTGATTGGGTAGGGAATTTTGATGACAAAACATCCACGTCGTGGTGTAAATCCAATCACTTGGAGTTCTAAGAAGCAAAAGACAATTGAACGATCTACAACTGAAGCTGAATACAATGCCATTGCAACTGCTACTGTAGAACTCAATTGGGTCACGAATCTACTCTCACGAACAAAGTAAAATTCGATGATTATATGCTTCATTCAAGAGTGAAATACAGGATTAGCATATAGATATGTTACTTCGATATTGTCACAATGCATATATGGAGGATCAAAAAATATGATAAATAGTTCGTATAGCAACAATTGAATCCAACAATGGTAAATAGTTATAGAAATAACTGTTCAATATTAAACCTCCATAGAAAATCTTGTAATAGAGTATTTTTTTCTTGGAATTCCAAGAGATTGGATTGTGACCAAGAAATATAACATAACCACTAGTAGATGTCCAAAAAATGCATGAAGCATTAGAGGAAAGATCTTTTGAAGAAATTAGTCATGATTAATTGCGTCCTTTAAGTACTGGAGAAGATATTTAACGGTGATCTAATGGTTGGAAGTAGGGTTGTGTATAAATTGAGATAATTTATTTAATGTATATGCAATGTTTGAATGAGTGAATGTCAAATATTATAGACTACCAACAACTTGACGATACTCAATGGCGTAACTAAGATTAACTCTATCCGATAAGGTAAGAAGAACACTTATAGAGATCAGTATAGTAATAGTATTGACTTTAAATATACTTTTATTAAGGAAAAAATAGATCATCTGTCATGTGGATGACTTAAACACTAAGAAAATAGCTTAAGAACCCATGAACATTGATAAAAAATTTGTTTCCAAACTACTGAATAAACTGATTAATTATTATTAGTTTATTACTAGTAATAATTACGTCATCTATATAAACTAGTAATAATTAAGTCATTTATATAAACTAGTAAAAATATAATTATGTCCTCATGAGAATAAATGAATAATGAATTATCAAATTAAAAATTATAAAATCCAATTAAGACTAGATATATTCAGAGTTTATGATACCAATCAAGATCAGCAGGGACTTGATTAAGACTATAAAGAGCTTTGGGTAACTTACATACATAATTAAGCGATGATATTTCTTGGTGGCATAGTCTTGCACATCACATATTTGACAAGTGATTTTACTGTTGAATTGTTGTTGATTTTATTATTGAATTGTTGTTCTAATTTATTGACACTTTTGTTGTGGTGTTGTTGTATATTAACTTTGTTGTCTTACTAGTTGTGGATCTTACTTTTGTTGCTAGAGGTGCATTAGCAATACCAAATGTATCTATTTGAGTTTTGATAGTTTACATAATGTTAAAAATAGATTTTATATTTTTAGAAAATTTAAAGAGAGTTTTTCTAAATTGTATAAGCTATTGATTGACATATATTGTTTCAAGTTTAAACCACATCTTATACGAGGATTTTTGTAGATGTTATTATTGAACTGTAGGAATATATTACGAAAGTAGCAATGGCGACGGGCCGCTGGCTTTGGTGAAAAAGATGACAGGCAGATGGCAGATGGCAAATGGCAGATCGAGGGGCCATAGTTGGCGACCCCCGAGGATGAGGAGGCTGAGAGGAGGTGGCGGGCGCTTGGCCTGTCGTTATGCAACAGCCGAGAGGTGGCGGCGGGTGCTTGGCGGGCCTCTGGCTGTCTGAAAGCTGGAGGGCAAGACCTCCGCCGAGCTCCGCTGGAGGAAACAAAGTAAAGGATGCTAAGGGCAGGGTAACAGTTCGGAGAGGACGCTGTTGTTGCCGCCAACGACAGTGAGAGATGATTTTATTCTGCTCGGGGCAGAGAACGCTCGGAGCAGTGATCATCAAAGTGTGGTGGTTGGTGAGGAAGAAGAGGGAGAGTCTCGCCGGAGTTCCATGAAATGGGCAGCAGTGAGGATGGAGGGCAGCACCGATGAGGAAAGAAGCATCGGTGAGGGCAGCGCTGGAGGCGCCACACTGGGAAAATCGATCGCAGTAGAGGAAAGAAACTCCTCGGATGCTGCGTTTTAATGCTAAACAACCGAGGTCACCACCGCTCGTCGAAGAGGAACTCGCAGCGGCAAAACTAGGTCTCGGATCGCCGGCCAACAGGGAAGGGGGGACTTTGCCGGTGAGGAAGAACTGCTTCGCCGATCGACGCTTTGCCAGTGAGGAAGAACAGGCGGGCGCTTCGCCAAGAGGAGGATGCTCAGAGAAAACTGAGCACGGCAGATTAGCAGAGATGAGGGACTATCGTCGTCGCACGGCGAGGAAGGGAAGCGGTTCTGAGAGCACTCTGTGAGAAGAAGGGGGAGCACTACTTTGACGGCTGCAGATTTGTGAGCAGCGTCGATGGAGGAGGGAGTGGCGGTCGACGAGGCAGAGGTGCCAAGGCTTAAAGCAAAAAGATGGGAGGCGGAGGGTGCGGTGGATGCTGAGGGTGAGGCGGCTAATGCGATGCTCGGTGCAAAGATGAGCACTCGAGAAGTGAGCGTTCGGGGCATAGAGCGGTAGTCGATGGAGTTGCAGCGTTAGAGAAGACACCGACATAAGGAGGAGAGGCTGTTGGCTGTGACAAGGGGGAGAAGAGGCGGACGCTCGACTCGCTTGAAGTCTGCCGGTGAGGAAGATCGCCGACGGCAGAGAGCAACCACCAAAAGAAGAAGGGGGAGCGCTTCTTCTCGACGATGCTCGCCTCCTGCGATCCGTCGGTGACGAAGATCGATGGAGGTCGGCCCATGACCGGAGGATCATGGCCACCAAAGGAGGAGGCTGTTTGGAAGCAGGCGGCCGCAGAAAAAGCCGTCGGCTCAGGGAGGAAAGGGGAAAATGCCGACGTAGGGAGGAGAAGGTGACTGTCGGCACAGAGAAGAAGGGGGGAAGACGGCTACGACAAGGCCGAGGGAGCTTCGCCGAGGAAGAAGCGGGCGCTCGATGCAAAGGTGGGCCACGCTCTTCCAAAGGTGAGGGGCTGTTGCTACAGTGGCAGTAGCAGTAGCAGATCAGAGAAATGTCCACCTGGCAGTTCAGGGAGAAGATGTTGCAGGAGCACCACCGGCCTTTAGCACCGAGGGCGGTGAGGGTGGCGACGGAATCGCGGGCGATGGTGGCAGTGGCATGGTCCTGGGTGGAGAAAGCCGCAGGCCGATCGACTGAGAAATTGCTATCGAGAAGATGGACCACTGAATAGGGGAGAAAACTGACAGCCGGGAGAGGAGGGATTACTGTCGTCGGACAGCGAGAAAGGGGAATTCTTCGATTAGCGGTGGCCGCAAAGAGAGGCGAGGAAGGGTAGAGCAGGGGATAACCATAGCACGAGAGGAGGAAAACAAGAGGAAGGAGTAAAGGTCAGAAGGGCGGCAGCGACGAAGAGGGCCGAGGAAGTAGCAGGCCTGGTCTAAAGCATGGAAGCTGAATAGGTCATAGCAGAGAAGGGAGTGGAGGATTGGGACGGTGATAGATCAGCAAAGGATCGTTGAGGATCGACGAAGACCGCCTAGCAGAAAGAGGTAATCAGCAATGGTTAGAGTTCGACACTGTAGGGAACAGCTACGAAGAAGAGGTAGTATAGTGATCTCGGTGGCTTGAAGTCCGCAACTGGCGGTAGATCAACATGTGTTATCGGACAGCAACAAAGAGAATTCTTACTCGAAAAATATACGAAAGGATGAATATTAGATTTGCATATATGCCTCTGTCATTATCTTTTATTAAAAAATAATTAGAGCAGAGAGACACTGATAGTAATTTTAAGAATATGATTTTGATAAAAATATATATTTAGGATTGATAATTTTAAGATTATTCTCTCTATTAATTTATAGAGGACAAGTGATGATATCATCTACATAACCTATAATATTATAATCGATTAAAAAAATAAAATTAAGTATATGAAGAGATATAGTTTGTGGATGTGAGTGAGTATGTTCACACCTAAAGAAGTTGGGAATGATAGAATAAAGGACTCAAGTAGCTTACAAGAAAGATAGGCTTCTTAAAACAGAAAACTCAATAGAAGTTATGTTGATACCTTCTACAAGGATGAGATACAAAGCAATAGTAGCAAGAGAGAGGATCAAAGAAAAAAAAAAAGTTAAAACAATTATTGATCTAATACCATAAAAAAAAAGCCTAACATAAATTTTTATTAATAGTGTGTAAGAGTTTATAAGATTATAAAATATGATAATTATATATTTTTTAATCAATAATAGATATAAAATATTCATCTAAATCATTTAAGGAGATCATCTTATGATCCTTATTATTGATTGAATCATGATAATATATTATCATAGTTTTTATAATTTAAAATTATTAAAATTATTATAACATATTATCAAGATATTAAGAAAAATATAATTTATTTTTCTCGATAATATCAATTATCCCCTAATACGTTGATTTCTAATCTTCGTGACGTCAAATCCCATTCATTAGTACGTTCAGTTCTCAGACAACGTCGCTATGACAAATCAATGCAACCACAATGACCTTGTCGAAGAATGGAGTCCGTGGTGAGGGCAGTCATCTTCTTTAGATAGCCTATGAATGATCGGCACGCCTTACCAAGCCAGCCATCATCAGCTTGTCTGAAGTTTTCTTTTTGACCTTTACGGACAAACGTAAAATTATTGTTAACGAACAAATACATCGTGACTATTAAGTCAGCACGACTAAGTCCGCGGATCGATGTTGGGAGCTTTGACTATTCTCCTTTACGCAATGGATGGCGCAAATTTCTTAAACAAATATAAATAATTATATTTATATTTATATTCATAAAATATAAATAATTAAATGAACAAATCAGAGACCTCATGTTTGAATCCATATGAGCGTCTGATATAGTGAAAATTTCTTGTGATTTAAGAAAACATAAAGAATTAGATAGCAAGAACTCGAAATATAAGGAATAGAAAATAACCTAACCCAAATCCACACTGACTGTATTGCGTGTCGTGTAAAACGATGACCAACTTTGACAGGACAATCAGTTGATGAAGTCGTAAAATTTATGGGTACGATTTGCCACCAAGGCAGGATGGCCCACCGCAAGGAATTATGTGGGCAGGAAAAGAAGATTTATATCACCAAAAGATTTCCTTTGCTCACATCCTCCAATGCACAGTACGAGATTGAATATGAACAAACGGCGTAGAGGCGCTTTCACAAGCAGACTAATCCACACGTCAACGAGAACTGTAATGTTACTACCAAAAGCTGAGAAGATCGAGAGAGAAGTGCCATGGCAAACCTCCGGTGTCCCTCTCAGATCTTGTCTTATGCATGGCCATGTGTATTTTAAGCGTAGACCAAGTTGGATCTCAGTCCACCGCGGGGGTGTTTCCACGGCAGTTGGTTGTTCGATCACCTTCCATCACCAACCTCTCTCTCCCTCTCGTGACATCAACTAATGCTCTCGCTGCCCTCCTCTCTCTCTCTCTCTCTCTCTCTCTGTGTGTGTGTTAAACTAATAGTGATCTAAGAAAATTTGGTGGGGAAGTTGGAGATGATGGTTATGCATTTATAGCAGCTCTCTCTGAAGCAATTCACTACAAATAACTCTTCAGCACCTCTCGACAGCAAGGAGGAGTCAGACTGATCGATCTCTAACTCTTCCTCTCTTTGCTACTGTCATGCATACAGTACTGTCGGTTGATGCCATGGAGCTCTTGTGGATGATCGCCACTGTTCTTTTTCTGTACTCCTCTTTGTCCTTTTTGTGGAAGGCCTTCGATTGTCGGAGGAACCAAAACTGTTATCTCCTTGATTATGTCTGCTACAAGCCTTCCGACGACCGCAAGCTCTCCACCGAGCTCTGCAGCGACGTCATCAAAAGGAACAAGAGACTGAGCATGCCTGACTACAAGTTCCTCCTCAAGGTCGTCGTCAACTCCGGCATCAGCGAGGAGACGTACGGCCCACGGAGCATCATCGAGGGCAGGGAGGAGAGCCCCACCCTTGACGACTGCGACGACGAGGTGGACGACTGCATGTACAGTACCCTCGACGAGCTCTTCCACCGAACAGGGATCTCTCCCGGTGACGTCGACGTACTGGTCGTCAACATCTCCATGTTCGCTCCGGCCCCATCCCTGACGTCGAGGATCGTCAATCGCTACAAGATGAGGGAGGACGTCAAGACCTTCAACCTGTCCGGAATGGGGTGCAGCGCGAGCCCCATTGCCATCGACCTTGTCAACAACGTCTTCGAGACCCGTAAGAGGACGCTCGCCGTCGTCATCACGTCCGAGTCCATCGCCCCCAATTGGTATTGCGGCACTGACAAGTCCATGATGCTCGGGAACTGCCTTTTCCGCTCCGGCGGCTGCTCCTTCATGCTAACGAACGATCCGTCGCTGAAGCACCGAGCGAAGATGAGACTGAAATGCCTGGTCCGGGCGCACAGTGGGGCCAACGACGATGCATACAGCTGCGCCATGCAGAACGAGGATACAGACGGTCGCGTCGGCTTTCACCTCAGTAAGAGCCTTCCTAAGGTAGCGGTGCGGGCCTTCACCGAGAACCTCCAGGCTCTGGCGCCCAAAGTGCTACCGGTGGGAGAGCTTGCGCTTTACGTCATCCGGGGGCTCCGCCACCGGCTGCGGCGGTCGAAGGAGACGAAGGCTTACGCCGGGACGGCGGTGAGGGTGAACTTCAAGTCGGGCGTCGAGCACTTCTGTCTGCACACCGGGGGCGCGGCGGTGATTGATGCAGTGGGTAGTGCCCTGGGGCTAAACAAGTACGACGTGGAGCCGGCGAGGATGACGCTGCACCGATGGGGGAACACCTCCGCCAGCAGCTTGTGGTATGTGCTGGGCTACATGGAAGCGAAGAAGCGGCTGAGGAGGAAGGACCGGGTCTTGATGCTCAGCTTCGGAGCGGGGTTCAAGTGCAACAGCTGCCTGTGGGAGGTGCTGAGAGACCTGGAGGATGGAGGGGCGTGGGAGGACTCAATCCAAGCCTACCCTCCACAATCCTTAGTCAACCCCTTCATGGACAAATTTGGGTGGGTCAACGAGGCGTAAGCAGCACTGCACCGCCGTCCTATCTTCTTTCTTCTTCCATTCGTACAGTCGCTTCTGCTGCTGTCATCCGAAGATACAAACTGTCCTTCTACTACTTAGCTCGTATCTCATCGTTATCGTAGCACATAATATGTCCTTAAAAGAGAGTTGAAGAATAATATATCATAAGGTTTTCCTGAGAACAAGTGTCGGAGTTGCTACGGTGGTCTCGCAATCAAGGTGGAATCCTGTGGCGTGGGATCATCTCACTGAAATGGATTAAATGCATGCGTCCTGCGCGAGGACATGACAAATGTGCTAACCTTTTGGGTTTGCTATACTGCACTATTTATGCATATGCTCGACCTTATTTATTAAGCAGGAGAGGGACAGATATAAGATTCGAGTTCGATCCTAAGGATTTGAATGGGGGGTAAGGGAGAGCAAGAAGCACCGGCATAAATAACCCAATCGATAACCCCACTAAGATAATATATTAGGGAGAGTAACGAGTTCTCTGGGAAGGAAAAAGGAAGGAGCAATTTATGAACAGCCTCACTTTGGCTTAAATCATGATCATTACCATCGACGAAGAGCAGTGAGACATACTTAGGACATCGTACAAGTGAACATTGGAAATCAACATGCTGCAAAGTTGGACAAATTTATTCCCAAGTCATCTTCTTCTAACATAGAAACGAGTCATCTAATTTGGTAAATGGAAGAAACAGAGAATGATAATGGCCACTTGCTCTAATATATAACACGCAGGATTACTGAAGAACAAGCAATATTAAATGTTTCCATCCCGCGTAAGTCTTCTAAATAATGCCGCAAGGAAGGCTTACTAGTGTCTAAGCAGATGACAGCGATTCCCAAAGTTCAGAGGTTCTACTGGCACAATAAGGAAATGAATAATATTCCCATCATTCCCTTTTAGCAGCTGCTTTTAGATTCAGAAACACAGCCCTGCATATTACAATACAAGGTAGCCATTAGCTTCAGATTACAAAATCATGTGTCATAAAACTAACATTAAATCCACATAAAAGATAAGCAGAAGGATGAATGATGCTAGTACATATGATGCGTGGCTTGCATTAGCCATGTGGATGATGAGGTGGCATCTTGGAACCATGATGTGTCGGCACTAGGGATCGCAACATGAGAGACCTCCGGGCTACTGTCAAAGGCACTATGGCGAACCCGATGAACTCTCGGCCACGAGCGCCATTGACCCCTCATATGAACGGTCCCTTCAAACCCAGTCTAGATCATGGTCACCAGGCACTGCTCTCATACCATAGTTTAGCAAAAGACCGACTCCACTACTGGACAAACTTACACCCATAAACAAAGCCCCTTAATGCTCCAGATTTAGCAAATCCATCTATTTGATTGCAGCATTAAAGGGGACTTGCAAAAGTTATCTGTTGTCCGTCAGCAATGTATGTGCTGAATGCACATGGCACTCAGGAGTTCTCTTCCACTTATCTTTTCGATACTACCGGAAGACCAATATCCAAGCTACCATCAGAGGCATCAGGCAATCCATCCTCTGGTTACCATTAGCAACTCATAAGAAAATGCTTCTGTCATGTAAGCTCACTTGACTGTCAACCATTTCACTCACCATAATTAGTAGTCTCAAATGGAGCGAGGCTTCACAGAATAATTCTTAATTATATTGTCAACTGACATTGAGAAACTAAAACAATTATCGTAGAATAAAATCTTAAATTTTATCTACTGTCTCCTTCTCCTTTTTCTATTTGCATGGATCTACACTGAAGATCAAAAATTTTATCAGCACTTAAAAGTGTACCAGCATATATGCAATTCTGGGAATACCTAGGCACTAAACTGCCGTTTTCAGCTTTTCATAACTCGTGCAACAAAGTTTTCACTCAAACCAACAAAATCCTCAGATGCATGGATGCTCACCAAGATGGTATTATTATAAGGACAGGTAAATGCTGAAACATAAATACAAAGAAAAGACTAAACATCAATTTTAACCATATTTCTTACTATTTCTGTTCCTATTTGCGCATGAGAAGAAAGGATTCTAAGCATCAAATGCTAATTTGAAGCCAATTGAATTTATAATGAGTCTCAAATGAATCGGCAAAGAAGAATTTACATAATCATGCATCAGAAAAAGTAATTAATGCTGTAATAACTACAAGGAAATCAATTAGAGAAGATCTATAAGAAAGTTAATTCAATGGAATGAGTCACACGAACCAGCATGAAGCAACAAAACTCTGGAACAGAACACGCAGCTGCAGAGGCATATACTGATAGTTTATCCAACCAACTACAGGCCAGAACTGCAGATGAAACCCCAATAAGACTTAACACACACACATGAGATGTCAGGCATACTAATAACCAAATATTGTCAGGAAATAGTACCTTCCATGCAGTCAACTGGACAGATGGGTAATCATTCCTTATTTTCCTCCTCACTAAACTAAATGATCTGCCTGCACTCAGAAACAACACAACAAGTTGAACAAATGCATATTTAAATTACTTGGTGTAGTCAATGTGTTCAGAAGCTTACGCCACAAAACATCACACTGTGCATAATTTTGAAGCAGGAAAGGATCAGAGCAAACAATGATTATCTCCAAATTAAACCATAAGCAAAAGAATTCTTTAGGTCTGACATTTGTATGTTGATAAATCTAGCAACTAAAGTTTTGACCTGATCAAATAATTTGAGTTGTAAAAGCTTAACAATGCTACTATTTAGAATAGGGAATTGAATATAGTGGTCTGAAAAAGAAATAGCCAATATGATCTTCATAAGACATCATATCCAACATGAACAAGATGAGCTTATTCACTCAAGAGCCAAATGCCTTATGGCTGAGCCTGCCAGCAGGAAAGATATTTGAAAACATAATCTAAATTTAAAGGTTTAAACAAAATAACGAATGACTAGGAAACAAATTAGACGAGTAAAAAGAATTTCAGTGAAGCACAGAGTGCATAGTTCGAACATCTCATAACAGGCGGCGGACAAGTATTGTATACAAAAAGATCAAATGGTTATGGCTCAGTAGACAACAAGCATTTGTCAATAACACAAGAATGAATTCCAAGAAAGAAATTTAGCCGAAGCAATGTTGTAAAATAGGAAAATTCATAGCAATGCAAACCTTCAACAACCAATCCATAGTAAGCCATAAAGAGAATATTGTTCCAAGGTGAGGCAGTAAGCTGTTCCAACAGTACCTGAAAATATCAAGTATTTGATGATAATTCAAAAACGCTACTCATACTCAGGTACTCGCTATATATTTTGTTTTCAGAGAAAAACAAGCATTGCAACATACACACCTTTTTTGCAACAGTTTCCTTTCCTTTCTTTCCCTCAAAAATTTTTTCCATGAGCTTGTGAAAGAAGTGACCAAATGGTCCAGAATGGAGAAAACCATAAAGCTGCAAAAAATTTGAAAGACTAAGTATGCAAGCTAAAATATTTGCAAGACTCAATCTTTTATTGACAGATAAACAATGTTTTATATAGTACATGAGAACTATCGAGCTAAAATCTTTTGCCATTTCCACAAAAAGAGAAACCACAAGGTCCACAATTATCAAACTAAAACCATTTTCCCTTCCCTAAATATGAAAATAAACAATCTAATCTTATTCTCTCAACCCAAATAGCTTTCTTCAAGGCCAACTGCTGCAAAGTGAAGGCCTAATTCTCCACATACTTCTTTATTTTTCAGTTGTAAACAGCACGCGCCCAATCTTGACCCAAAGATAATTAACCCTGGAGAACCGTGCTTTCTTTTTATCCTCGTATCCATTACATCAACTGACTCACATGGTTTCCTTGAACATGTCAGAACATCTTGTACACTTTTTCTTACTCCAATTAATGTTCCCTGTAACTTATCAGCATTTCAATCAATTAATATCCTATCTTCCTTAAAAACACCAACCATCTATCTCCAAAATAAGGACTAAAATAACCTGGACTTACGTCTTGACGAAAATGATGAACTGACAATTTGGGATTTTGGAATATGTTCACTTTGAATGGACGAACCAAAGTTACTGAAAAGTAAAATTGATGACCATGACTCGCGGAACATGACTTTTTATATTATACCGAGATCAGTCAGAGACGTCAATAGCAGTAATCTAGCCAAATGTTTCACCAATATAGAGCAAAAAATTGATACAGTGAAAAAGGTATTTTCGACCCAAAAACAGAATCGACCGAAAGAGTTGGAATATCATACCGCGATGAGAAGCAACCTTCTCAACTGGAGCTTCCTGATCCCAGAGATATACTGGGCAATCGCATCACTGCACCCAGCCAACACCCCTGAAGTGATGGCCTACCAAGAAACAAGGGAACCAACAAAGTAAAACACCAGTACGCTATCTCAAGGCACTAACTTTGACATGGCAATAGCAGGACCGAAGCAGAGGAAACGAGAAGGGCATGAAAACAAACAACAACCTTAGTTCTCAGGGGATGGGCTTGGAGTAGCTGAAGGTAGCGCTGCCATGCGACGGTCACGATCTCCGACATATCTGGGAGCAGAAGAAGGATCAGCAGCGCGCCCTTCCTCTCGGCTGTTGGGGTTTTGGGAAGAGGAAGGGGAGGAAGAGAGTGAAGTTAAAAAGGAAAGCAAAGACGGGGAATATAGGAAGGTTGGAAGAAAGGGGGGGTGGATTTTGAAGGTGACGGAATGGGTAGGTGATCGAGTCAGTCAACTGCGTGAGATGTGATGTGATGAATGCGAGGGGGAAGTATCCAATTAAAACCGGTGGGGGCAAAGCCATAATGACCACGACGAGTCAGGTGCGAGCTACCCTTCATCATCTTATTTCCCATTTGCTTTTCCTTTCCTTTTTCTTTTCTTCGCAAATTCTATTCCCCTTATATATATATATATATAAGATGAATTCATGAAAAAAAAATATTTTTAAAATTTTGGTACATAATTTTTGAAATAACACATTGGTTTTGCGAAAAAATCATTTTGCCCATTTTCTCATCGGATCTATCATCACTTTTGTCATTTTTTTGTCATCCGCAACCTTCGTATGAGGGTTTGCAATTACCCTAGCCCCCATTCCACTATGTGGGATCATCCCCCTCCGCAGGCTAACTGTCGTGATAATTAATCATCTCTTCCATTATACACAGGGTTATCGTTCATTGATTGTGGGTGAGTATTATCGTCACAATTTGTTGGGTTCCGATAAATATGACGACGAAGACAATAGCTAACATACTAGGTTGGGTAAAGATCGAGAGGATAATCAATAAAAGGATAAAATGATCATTTAAAAAATATTATTTTAAAAAATTTTCTATATATATATAAATATATATGATCGATTAGTGACATGGCGAATAACGGAGATTGAGAAATAAATTGAAAATATCCTTCCAAATCGAAGATTTATTCGACGTTCCATTCAAACATTTGACGAAATCAACAAAGTGTGAAATGTGCCCCATCTGAGTTGAATGGTGTGAGAAGAAGAAATTGGCGGGAAGATAACATCGAGAAAAGGGAGAAGAAAGCAGAAATAATATACGAAGGGGTGGACCTGCCTGCACAGCAAAAGGACTGCTCTCGGTCCGTCACCGTCTTAGGGGCGACTCGACCTCCAATCTCAGGCACACCTGTTGGGGACCGGAGTTGCTCCTGGTTTCTGGGATCAGATAGAGAGAGAGGTATAGAGAAAAAGAAAGCATCGAGTTGTGGATTTGTTCTCTTATGGTTAAGTTATGGGTATTAATATATTGAACGACTAATCTTACGACTAAGGGTGGCAAAAACCCGAACAAGTTTGATCCATCTAAACTCTCATGCAAAAAAGTAGATTGATATTTGATAAAGGGTTTTTTTACACTTGGACGATCTGATATCATAGTAGCCTCACTGACCGACGTTGATTCGATACAACATATATATCAATCATCTCCGCACATCAATCGGAACATTTCACTTCATAAGTCTACGTTTGATAATTATAATGCTCTGTGCTTCAGTGGACACCTTTATAATCGAATAATGATCGATGATTCTATGCAAATATCACATGGATTAATTCCTCATTTAATTTTAATAATTAATTGAGTTTTCTATAAAAAGGCCTCGGATGTTATCTGAAAATTATGTTAAATTACTTTCCACGTAGTCTATTCAATTAACTTAAGCATCGAAGAAATTTTTATTTAGTATACGCTTGATTCAGTTTTTATAAGATTTCTTATCGAACCTCTTGTTTTTCGATACTAAACCTATGACAAGATCGATTGAGATTGGTTTTGAATTTTTAATGTGTTGAATAATTAAAATTTATAATAATATTATTATAACTTATCATTATCATTAAAATTGAAATAGATATCAACTCAACGAATGCTCAAGTCATTAGATCACTTATCGAATCAATTGGATATATATATATATATATATATATATATATATATTAGTGAATGTTGGTGATGTCTAAATCATTTCAAATCAATTTAGGTCCGTATATATAGGAACTCTGATGTGACTAAATGAGAGACCCAAATGTGTACGAAGACTGAGATTGTGATTCCGATGAGATCTCGCAAACATTTTAGTTAGTTTCAATAGCATGATGAACTTAATATATAAGAATATTTTATGATACAAATAAAAAATTTAATAAAATTTTATATTAAATTAATACAATTATTGTTCGAGATCTGTTTTCATTAATTAACTATGTCGTCAGAATCATGATTGAACATATCTTTTTCCATCGCTAAATTATCTTTTTGCCGTATGAATCAAAGGACGAGACAGCCGAGCTATGTTTCACGAGTTGTACAGCGCAAGTATCGATCTTTAGCGAGATTGGGTGTCATCTTCGACACTAATGCACCGAATCCAACTTTAAGTTTCATATATAGATATCATATTTATACCGAATCGTATATATGGTATGTCCGATAGCATTGGACCGAGTGATGGGTGCGATGATCTCCTCACTAATGACCCAAATCGATGCAGTGAAGTGATGTCTCGTTTGACCATTTGGATCACGCGTGTTTACATGACAGATTTGTGTGAAGAACTGAACGTATCACGAGACCTGCATGGCATGGGGAAACCCATCGGTCTCACCTCTATCTAACTCGACGACATAAAAAGTCACAAAGACATGATTGAAATAACCCCCACGGGAGCGCCGTACATTGGAATGACGTTTGTCTACTGTTGTGCAGACTTCTTTTATCACGTTAACTTGACCTCACCTACACCGGCAGAGAGTTGAAGGGGGGATCGCCTCGGAAGCCGCATGCCAGCGACTTGGCTTCTCAGTGACTAGTTGAGAACTGTTGCAGCTTTGACTTGCCATTGCTGCTCCGAGCTGGGAAGACGAACGATGTGCGGCGTGATCGTGGTGGTTTGCAACAACACGCTTCATTGATATTTTACGCATCAAGTAGCAAAAACGGACAACCTGTTTTCCTCCGCCGCGTGCATGCAGTAGTACGTATACTGACACCAATCTTCGAAGCTAATTATATATTACGTTAAACCTCAGCAATATTTAATTTTTTAGATTTAAAAAATTATATTATTTTTTTAAATTATAAAAGTAAAATAATATATAAAAATAATTTTAATTTTTTAATTGATGGTGATGGACGATAGCGTCATTGAAAGCTGCAGATGGTTGATGTAGATGAATAGAGCGACGACAACGACAATGAGAGATAAGACCCGCTCTATATTTGTATCGACGCTGACGTAATTGTCCGGTAGCCCTTTTGTTGCTTTGCATCTGTGTCGACATCGAAGTAGTTGTTGAGTGATGAAAGTGCCGCCAATGCAAATGTCGAGCGGTGAAAGTACCGCTCAATAATTACGTCGACACCGACGTAAATGCAAATGCCGAGTAGTCATTTCGTCACTTGACAACTACGTCGATTTCGATGCAACAAGTCACCCTTTAGCCACTCTGTAATTGTGTTGTCGATATCGATACATCAACATCGACGTAGTTGTCGAGCGATGTCTCTCTGCATTTGTGTCAACGTCGATGCAAATGTCGAGTGACTCTTTCACCGTTAGTAATTGCATCAACGCCAATGCAGATGTAGAGCGACGAAAGGATCGCTCGACAACTACATCGATGTTGATGTAGATACAAAGTGACCATAATCTCTCGTTGTTAATTTTCTCATCCACAATAACCACTTGTGACCCCTAATGGTGCTGTCGTCCGTCACTACCAACTAGAATATTAAAATTAAATTTTTATCTATTAATTTCTTATTTTTTTCGTAAAACCGATGACACTATGTTAAATGAACCTAAATCTTTTATTTTCATAATTATAGAGATTCCTATGTAATTAACCCAATCTTTGTCATGTGAATTAATTCATTTAATTGTAGTCGGATCATAGAAGATTCATTAATTAATTAGATTGTATGATATCACATGCATACCTTTTTTTTTTTTTTTGAAAAAACTTCCTATATATAAGATAAAAAGAAGATGCGTCAAGGGAATGATCTCAAGGATCGGGGAGTTAAGTTACAAATTTGGTCCATAACCTAATAAATTTAGATTTTTGGATTGATTTCATGTTCAATCTAATATATGTTGACTTTGATCGGCTTAACTTAAACTTTATTCGATTTATAACATGGCATGACAGAAGGGATTGATAGGTAAGTCCAAGATATGGATTTGACTGAACAAATTGGAAAAAAAAAATGAAGTCATTGTCAACTTGTAAGTTTTACTGAATGAATACGAATACGGACAAAGCTGAATGAGTGAATCATCTCGTTGTGTTAGAAAATATACAAAGTAAGTTTGAACGAATATGAGAAAAATACTAGTATGATTACATAACGCATAGACGCAGATAGTATGAATATGAGAAGACATAAAAAAAAAAAATTTCATGTTAGATAAAAATAAATGAACCAAGAGAACAGTTATATATCATTAATGATTGAATGAGTGGAGGTTATATATAATGAATATAACATAATTATAATGAGATCTATCAAATTGATTTAATTAAAATTGAAACCATGTCAAGAATTTATGATTGGAACTCCTCCATACAAAGATGTGAAACAAACTCTTAGAATTTATGGTTGGAGGTTTTTAGTTTTTCTTAATCGATTCCCTTTTCTAATATAGATTAATAACCAACAAGCCATTTGCACTATGACTTTTCTCGTCACTCTCTTTAAGTGGATTGATGAGTCATTAAAGGTCAGACATTAACTCAATCCAAAGACTTAAGCTATTAGGTTATGAGTCAAACCTATTATATATAACCTAATGTTATGAAGCGGATTCACTCATCCATATCTACCACGCCATGATGTTATCTATCTTTATTCGATCAAACCATAGGTCAAACACTAATTCAACATAAAAGCTTGAGCTACTTGGATATGGGCCAAATAATATATATAATACAATATTTTCAATTCTTAGTTCTCACTCCGTGTCTTCTTTATCTCAATACTATTTGATTCAAGGAAATATATGATTGTTTGTGATCAGATTGAGCTCCATTAATATTATACAATCTCAGATAGATTGAACTTTTGAGTGGAATACCTCATATTCAAGCTTGAATTTTCATGAACAAGCTATCATGTAGAGCGATTAAAAGATGTTTTAAACAAACTCGACAAAACAATGTGGTGAAATAAAATGTTTCGGTGAAGATGGCATATACCATAATGTGTCAATAGTTTCAAAGATATAGGGAGAAAGAGTTGGTGAAAATGAGAGCAAATTGCAATTTCCGACTCGAGATAAAGCAAAATTCAATGATCAGTAGGAGATATTACATTACAAATAAATGTGATATATATATATATATATATATATATATATATATTCAGAAAACAGAAAATAAGAAATCAATTATCCTTTTTATTTTTTTATTATTCTCCAAAAGTAAATAAAAGTTGAACCATTCCAACACAGACCATTTACTTATTCTCTTCAATTCAATATGCTAATGAAAGAAAAAGGGCTTGTCATATATCACTAGTTTTTTTTCAACCAAATGAACACTTTGGTCATCTATTCAGATATGAAATATGTTTTGGTCATCTATCTAATCGGACCAATCCATATTGATGTGTTGATACATAATATATTGATATGTTTTAAGGAGAACAAAAGAAGAGGAAGGATAGTTATTTTATTTGTGGATCATATCAAATATGTTTTGGTCATCTATCTAATCAGACCAATCCATATCGATGTATTGATACATAATATATTGATATGTTTTAAGGAGAAAAAAAGAAGAGGAAGAGATTAGAAAGGAAGAGCATATAAGAGAAAGAAGAAGATAATGAAGATAGGAAGAAGAGTAAATAGAAAGAGAAGGTGGTGGAGGAATAGGTAGACGTAGGAGGAGAGATGACTAAAAAGAATAAGAGAAAACATACCTTT
Organism: Musa acuminata AAA Group; assembly: GCF_036884655.1. NCBI lineage: Eukaryota > Viridiplantae > Streptophyta > Magnoliopsida > Zingiberales > Musaceae > Musa > Musa acuminata. The sequence goes on along the minus strand of NC_088338.1, from coordinate 7,782,866 downwards.
AATAACAGATGATGATCATTAAAGGTAGATGAAGGAAAGAGAAGACAATGATGCTCATATAACGAGTTAGAGTGAATTGCCCGAGGATGATCCATCTGCCGATCTACACTTAAGCTAATATTACTAATTATTTCATATCGATCCGAGTAAAACGATAATCTTTAATTTTTTATATATTTATTCTCTATAAAATCCTTAGATAGATTTTATAACAATAATAATGATGGATTTTATAATAATAATAATAATGATGAATTTCATAAAATCCGTATCGACGGAGCAAAACGAAGTGGACCTCACCACCTTATAAATAACCTCCAATAATAATAATCCCTTCAAGCATGCGGGTCTTCTTCTCCGCTTGGGTTTCTTCGCTTCCCCGACTTGGCTTCGTTCCTTCTGCTCCCATTTCTCCCTTCTCACTCATCTCTTCTTCTCTGCACCCTTTTTGACTCTTCAATCTTGCTTCTTCTTCTTCTTCTTCTTCTTCTTCTCCCTTTGTTCTTCCGTCACCATTTCATCATCTTAAAGATTTGATCTTTGCGGTAAAAGATTTGATTACCGCCGAAAGATCATACTTTTATGACGAAAGCTCCGGGTTCGGGGATGGCGAAGTACGCGAGGCAGGTCAGGATTAGCGGGGAGGCGGCGGTTGCGGACGCCGCCCACCAGCAGTCCTCCTTTGGGGTTCACACCAGGGCCAAAACCCTGGCACTCAAGCGCCTCCAGGAGTCCTCGCCGGCGGAAGCCTACTCCTACCTCCAGCTCCGGAACCGCCGCCTCCAAAAGCACCTCCCCGCCCCCTCCTCCGTTAGGTCTAGGCCCGCTGCCAAGAACACGCTGAGCGCTAACCCTAATTCCGGCCCTACCCCCAAGTTCAGCAGCAATCCGCCAGCAGGAATGGGGGAGAGTCGAGTGAATTCGGACTCCGCGGGGTCGGTGTCCATGAGGAATCGCTGCTTAAAGAAGGCAAAGGCGTCGTCAGAGGCGGCGGTGGCTGTTCCGGAAGCCTCATCTAAGGATGATGCTGGTTCGGAAGCTTCCTTTGGGGAAAATGTTCTTGAGCTCGAGGCAAGCAGGTTGGTTTTCTCAAACCCTTCCAAGATTTGGATTTGGAGTCCGTTCTTTCTTGTGCGTCACCATCTCGGTGGCTACCGGCATTGCCAATGATCACTTGTTCTACTTTGTTCCTCCGGATTTTTCGGCTTTCTTAGCTGATTAGAAGGCTTTTGGCCGCAAAAGGCACGCCTTTTTCAACCATTGTTTATTTCTCTGTCTAATTTCTTCGATTCCACTGTTTACATGAGACATCTGAAGTGTGGTTTTCTATAAAGCCCGTGAATTAAATATCTTTGCGAACATTAAGTACCGTAAGCTTCCTTTAAGACACTGTTCTTGGGATCATCAAAGTCCATGTTCCAGGTTGGCCTTCGTTGATCTTTATCCTCCCTTCTTACTTGCTCCAATCTGCTTTGCTTCAAATTTCCTCCGGTAGAACCAGTTGGGTCTTTTTTTACCATGATTCACGAAACCGAAGTACTGTCAGAAGACGAACTCGTTGTGCATGGTACACACTGCTTTTCTTACCATGTTCCTTTTCTACCCGTCACTGCTTTCACTATCAATCTGATCCCTCTGGCTGGATTGTCCTCTACTGGTGCTGTGACTGCAATATTGTCTTTCTTCTTACCATGTTCCTTGATAGAAAATTGACAAGTACTTGATCAGATCGGTACTGTTTTCTTGTTTGGTCACCTCTCATTAGGTTTCAAGAACTAAAATGTCATAAAAAATTCTCTTAAGCTTGCATGTGTGTTTTGCCATGCATGCTCACTGTCCGTAGCACTAGAGATGATTTCGTTGCTGTTCAAACCTTCTTGGCTGCAGGAGTGCGAGAGAGTCCACACCTTGCAGTTTGACAAGGAATTCGGACACCATTGGCTCGCCTGGTTCAACAACTCGGCCTACTAAGTTCACTGTCAGCAGTAAGAGGCAGGCATCGCCCATCGTCCCAACTGACCCTGAAATGGAAGAGCTTTTTGCAGGCCCCGAACAACTCCAACAAAGTAGATTTATAGAAAGGTACGAGTTTATCTGTGCTTTGAACTCCTCGCAGTTATTTGAGGCTTAGAACAGATTTATTGCGAGAGTAATCAAACGTTGCGGTCACCTGCGATTGCTGTCGCCTTTTGTCAGGTACAACTTCGATGTGGCGAAAGATCAACCCCTTCCTGGGCGCTATGAATGGGTGAAATTGGACTCTTAGATGCTTTGCCATTAACCTCTCTGCCTCTGACCGAGATACATTTGAACGAGGGCTGCCTGCTTCGGAACGGTGGCATCACTAACCCTTCCTTTCTCCAGAAAGGATGCTCGCACCAAAGATTAGTGTTTCTCCAGAAAAGGACAAGAACCCTTGAAGTGGGAGTGGGAGCCCCATCCAATAATATAACATCATAACAAGTGTCATTACCCCTGTTTGTATCTTGTGTATACGAGTGGTGGTGAAATTGAGATGTCTTTGTGAGGAAGCATGACCTGTTTGTATCTTGGAGACAGATCAGTTCTGCTGCTGATATTGGGCTTCTTTGCCATTGCCTCCTTGGAAGCTGTTCTCTCTTTTTCTGGGTCATAAGCTGCACCTATTGCTGTCGAAATCTACCTTGTGCTTTTCTATCATGCGCATTGAGATTCTTCCCGACGCTGCATAAATAGCACGCATTTGTAATAAAATCCAAATTCCTGAGAAGAAGCAACTCACGGGGAGCGATACAGAACAAAGATGAAATGCAAATGGCCGGAGAGCGAGATTATCCTTTGATATATAGATGCCTTGCGAGCAAGAGAATTGAAGTTAAAGATGATGGAAACACAATTACATGGTCTTTCATTCTTTTCGGAGATCGATTCCAGCCTTCTTAGCAACAGCATCCAAGCCATTCTTCTCGATGGTCTTCAGCGCCTTGGTGGACAACCGCAGCTTCACGTATCGCTTTCCAGCTTCCCACCAGACCCTCTTGTACTGTAAGTTAACAAACTGCAACTTCTTCGTCTTGTGGTTCGAGAACGAGACTTTATTAGCCCTGTTTGCCTTCTTCCCAGTGAACGGGCACACCCGGCCTGAAACCAAGAGAAGGATTCAGTGCCACCGGCCTTTAATCCTCCTCCATCAGGAAGTTCTAGGTCAAGTACTTGTGGAAGCAGAGCGTGAGTTTTCTTTTTTGGTTGGGGCACAATGATTAGCTAATGCTAGCCAAGATGCAATCATAGAAATGCTCTAATCAAAATTACCGTATTGTACAATAAATCAATAACGATGCACACAAATTATACAGTTCATAGGATGAAATAATATAGATGTAAAGTGCATGGATGCATATAGTGAATAAAGCTGGCATGATTAGAACAACATTTATTAAAAGAGGAAACATATGTGATGTACCTAATCTACAAAAGATAAACAAACAAATGGTCAGCAACATATGTTAGCTGACATAAGAAAAAATATTCAACAACAGAATATATAAGAAATCCATATACGACCACAAAGCGTCGAAGAAAAAGAACACCATTACCACTCTAGAATCATAAGCTACAATAGAGAGAAACCACGATAAAAAATAAAAAAAAAGAAAACATGATATCCTTTACAAAAAGAAAAAAAGAAAGTGGTGGAAAACTTAAATCGCTACTTTACGTGAAATTATTGGCAATGGAACTTGACCGACCTTACCAAAAAAAAAAAAAAGGAACTTGACCAATTTATAAATGTGCCCTTATATTTTTCAAGAGATTGGAGGTTCATTTTTTTTTTTAATTTGTTACGTCGCACCAAAAATAGAGTTCGCACGGATTTCTCCTAAACTTTGCTTTGCATGGGTGTGAGAAATAGCCTAAGATTTATTCTTCCAACAAGGCATCTGGATCATGGTAGAAGAGATTTCTCTTTCAGAACTAAGCAGAAATGTTAATGTCGAGATGGCTTTGAGTATCTACCTGCTTGATCTCTAAGCAAACCAATAGTATCCTAAATCTGATAGCTACCATAAAAACATCACCACACTTGAATTGTGTTATTACCTTAATTATTTACCAGTAAGACATGAAAGAATGACACAAAATAGCAGTTGGCAGCTTGACATTGCTTCCGTCATCGATCTAGTCTTTACTGCTACAGAACACCTATGCGTAAGGCATAAGATGAGGGATGCACTATTACATGTAAGATGTCAGCTCCAATTAAGTAAACAAAACGAATTGTAAAGCTATCATGCCCGCAATACATGACATCTAGATATGTACCAGATGGGCCTGTTACCCCTTCTTTAAAACAAATTAAATAGATCAAACAGCAGAATACAACACAAAGATAGGACTATTTTTGGAAAATGGAACATCAAACCAACATTTTGTTGGAGTATAAATCAAACTTTGTGATTAGATAAGATTTGAGTTTAGGAGTCTTAGTCAAGATAGGATTCCCTATTGTAGTTAATAGTTAAAATCTTGAATTCACCCCTCCATAAATAAAGAGTTCATGTAATGCTTTAGGCATACAACTGAGAGAAAAGATGAATTAAATTAGAGGTTCAGAGATTTAAGGTCTAAGAGAGATGGTAAGTTTTATGTTTAATAAGAGTTTTTAGTTTTTGAATATTCTCTACTCCTCGATGCTCCTTTATGATTTCTTGATGCCCATTATCTTTCATGAGAAATTTCCTAACATGGTATCAGAGTTTTGTGATTTCTAACACCTTTCAAGGATATCAAGATTCAATCATGACACAATATGCTAAAAGTTCATTTAAACCATCTAAGGCAATAACAAACACATCTTATGCATATTTGAAAAAAAGAGAGCATATTTTATCCCACCAACTAAGGATCCAAAAATAATCAAGACATTAAACTAGACAAAGTGAGATGTTATATGCTAACTTCACAAAAAATGATTCTATATGTATGAATATTTTGACTCCAAAGACTACATCAGGAATCGAATGGCTAAAGAAATAGCCACGATTTGGCATATTTGCTCGTGTCTGAAGTTCACAAGCCTAAATGTTGCCTATAGGTCCCCTGGCGAAATTAGGAAGAAGAAAGATAAAAATTTGATGCATCAAACAGTGACATACTAATGAGAGTCAGAAATGAAAATTTTCCCTCTATCGACTGAACATCCAATCTTACACTCTGGGAACGAGTCTTGTCCCTGAAGCAGGACAGCACTTGACTTCACATAGACGATCCGTGTAGATGTGAAACAGTACTAACCACATGACACTAGGAAGGAAATATTAAAATCGCTCCCCTTCTTCCTCCTCTTTTTTTTTTTTTTTTCCCCTCTGTTACTAAAGCAGCAAAACTAGTGGCTTCTTTCGAATTTCGCAACAATTCGACCACCGAAACACTTGACAGGGAGTGCAGAAGAGCAAAGAGCCAAACAAATAAATAATTAAATAAACAAAGAAGAGCATAGCACGAATCGGACAAGGGAAAAGGGGTCGAAGGGTTCGTTACGGGCAACAACGGGGTGAACCCGAGCCGTAGGAAGAGGGAGAGAGGGTCGGGAAGTGACGACGGCGGGGGTGACAATGGGGGAGCCGACCAACTGGGACCTCCCGAAGCGTAATGCTCGCATCGAAGTCGGCCTCGACACAGAAGACGCAATCCCGGAGACGGTCATGGAAACCCTAAGCTTGGCCGCAGAAGACGGAGGGGGAAGAGAAGAATAAGTCCTTCCGAAGCAAACCGCCAAGTGTCCAGGCAATGTCGCCGCCATTCTTTGCACCCTCGATTTCTTTTCCGTCGCTTTGTTGGTGTTATGTGAGTGGCGGAGGCGTGCGAGGAAAGCAGAAAGGAAAAGCGAGGCAAAGATAGGGTGCGGATAGATGAACAAAATATGGAGATAAGGTGGGCATTGGTTTGCCGTCCATCATGTCTAGACTTTGCGCCGAGAAAATTCTCTCTTCGCGAACCCGGCCCATATCCCTTCTCATGGTGAGTGTCCAGGCCCAGTCACGCTAGATCACCAGAGCCCGTTGGCATAGCCAGCTCGGCGCTGACTCACTTTGCCCTGCTCCAAAGAACCGGCAAGAAGCCGACGCTTTTCTATGACCAAGAAAAATGCGTTCCATTGACGAACCAGCGTCGCATTTCCTCGTTTCGGTCCCAAACGCGCATGAGTTTTTCTACATTACCAGAAAACCATCATCATAGAATGTGCAGCAGAAGCAAAACGGAGAGACTTTCTTCGATTACGAATGCTGTCGCACGATTTTTCTTCTTTTTTTCTTGCTGGTGTTTAGATCGCTGGTGCATACCGGCGGCGTACTTTGTCCGCTCGATTTCCCCAGCCAGCAGCGCACCATTCGCAGCAACGTCTGCGGATTAGATGCGCGTGCATAAATCTTGCACACATGTAAAGAAAGCAGCGCTTCATGTTCAGGAACTTGAAACAGATTTAAGACAGGTTCAGTCGGCCTATCGGGTGGTAGTCCACCAACCAACAGACATGGGAAATCGGGTGGTAGTCCACCAGCCAACAGACATGGGAACATGGTCCGCTCCAGTAGATTGGACATTTCGTACCCCCAATAATATTGACTAGTTAGAGATATGGTACCATTGACAACATAGTTGCAAACCATTGCTCATGGAAAAGTTTCAACATCACTTTTAAACAAACATACTGTCGTAAAACTACAATATCAGATGGTACACCGACAACTAGTTTACAATGTACTCCGAACAATATCAATTCGTTACTTGTACTCATCTCAAGTTCATGAGCATGTGCTTCCTTATGATACATGCATACAGCTATTTTCTAGTGATGCTGATGGTACAGGCAGCACTAAATCAATTCTTAATGTTGAAATGAAGCAACAAAAATTTAGCAGATCAAAATATAATTTTGATCACATATGCCATGAAAGACCTACCCACCGAGTTGGAGACCCACCTTTCTTACCCGACTTTATGATATGAAATTATTAGTAAAAAAATTTGAAGTCTCTGTATTTTGCTGTTGTGCAAAACAAATGATCAACCACCTCATGGAGTCTTCTAAGCTTACATGCATCTGCCCTACAATGCAGTACAAAATCTCATCAGAAACTAGGAAATATTAAATTGTGGTGGAACACATTGTAAAGAAACAAAATTGCAGAATTAGTCATCTAAAATCATAATTAACCAAACAAAGAAGAAAATGGAACACATATCATATGCCTGCAAAACCAGTGCACACAGATTGCTCAATGAAAAGGAAAGACAAGTGTATATAACATGAAGAAAAAGCGATAGCTTACACTATAAGTAGAGTGAGAGGAGGTCTTCAGAGTAAATTTTCAATCTGCAGCTCTGTCCGAGGTGAACATCCCCAAACATATACCTGGAATAAAAAAGAGAGTTCTGTAAAAGGGGCATTCCCACTGCACAAGGCTCCGGCCAATGATAAAGAGAGCATTGTCTTATTGGAAATAAATATAGTAAAATGAGAGAGAATATGCAGCAAGAAAAAGGGAACAAAAGGAACCTATATTCACAATACTCTGGCCAAGCACATCGAGCTTTTCCATAATCCCAATAGCAATCCACATCTCTAAGTGGACCTCGTCTGGCTGTTCACATGCCATTTTGATTAAATGCCAAATTCCTAATTGAAAAGAAACTGAGCAAACTATGGTATGTTACCTTTTGATACAAACTTTGATTTTGCATCTGGATGTATATCATGCCACATTTGAAGCCACAGCTCACGCATTACAACAGAAGATCTAACTATGTTCCTATGATACACTGTACACGAGGAATAACAAATAAAGTATAGTGCAGATAATGACAACATTTAGTGCTAGAAAGCAAAGATTTATTTTTTGCTGGCATGAAATGCTAGTAATGTGCAGGCATGATATTTTGCCAGCCAGTCACACCTACAGTGCACCAAATGATGTAACTGCACCACATTTACATGACATAGACAACACTTGTACAAACTCAAAAACATGCCATGAAATTTATACACATATAGGATGACCTCGGAAATGACTAATGAATTACAAAATCAAAATGCTAAGAAAACTTCTTGCTACTTCTCTTGTTACGAAAACTAGTAGTTTAGTCCATCTTTCATACTGTTTCTTCCATAATCTATAACTTAGACATGACCACCATAGTCCAAGCAACTTATAGGATCATAGTCGCTCACAGAAGTTAAGGATAAAAAAATGGTTTACAATCTCAATTCACAGAAACCTCTATGCAGATTAGTCATTGGAACTTCAAGACTACTTCCAATGTGCTAATAGTGGAGAGACAATGAGATGTTGCTGAAAGCATGCAAGCAACAGCAATCTTTACCTTGAAAGAGAATGGTAAGCATCATTTTGAGTAAATCTGTCTACTTAGACAATTGCCTTTAGTCCCTTAAATGTCCATCATTTAGACAGGTTTGCCATGGTTCAAGCTACTTGCATTAAAGGCATAAATCATTGAATTGGTTTACAATTTTGATTTGCCCAAATCTAAGTATAGGGGCTAGTAGTAGAAAGAGAGTGAGATGCCGCTGAAGTTTGCATTCTACAGCAGTATTTTGTTTCTCTATTGTTTTGCATTATGATACAAAGTGAATCAGGAAAGAGCAAACATGACAAGCATCTTTCCAAGTCTATCTGTCTAATTAGGCAGTATAGCCTTTAGTCATTTCAAAATGTTGACTTTCAGTAAATATCAGCACTATAACCCTAATGACTGGTTTTGTCGAATTTCTTTGGAAGCCCTCATCCTTTTGTTTCATTGTGTAGTCTTGCCAATATAAACCAAAGAATGAGAAAAGAAAACAGTATAATGGAAAGAATTGCAGAATCCAGTCTAGCAAATAACATTTGGCTGGATAAAATTCAGATGCAAAAGTAGTTCATATCAGTAACACATAAAGTTAGGACTAATATATCAGCATATGAAACACCTGTTACATTCACCTTGATGAGTAGAACAGATAAGAAGGTGGATAGTTGAATAGCTTCTATGGTATATTATAAAATGACAAACATATCCACAAATTTTACAGTCAGGCAACAGTTAATACCTTTTTCCACTTCCCAAACTGCTGTCCTCCTTCCTGGAATACTTTCAGAATCTTCATAGTAAGTTATATACTTAGAACGAGAAGTCCTAGTTATGTTTGGAAGTATATCTTTGCCCTGATGGTGCTCTACATTGATCTCTATTTGTACATCAGATCCATCATGTTCTGACTGCATTAGCATAAAAGATATATTATTTTTGCAATAATTGATTCAACACTTCTGGAGATAAACCAATGTTGTTATACTTGAGGAATCAATATGTATCAAAGTACAATCTAGCTTTAGAATAGAGAAAGAGAAAGATGAGAACTGAAAAACAGTTCTAGAAACAAATTTACCAAAGCAAGTAGACTACAAAGTTCAAATACTGAAAAAACTGTGCAAATGTTATCCCATCTTTACGAAAACTTCAAAAGTAATAGTTCATTTTCAACTCATGCTCCGATAATTTTTCGTGTGAACTAACACAAGTGTCTAAGTTGCAGTCTCATCCAGTTTAACAGAATTTATCCATAGTTTTATGGCGAAAAACAAACAGTAGCCAAAGCAGATGGGTACTAATTCCAACTGCCATATGTGAAGCAACTTGGGCCATCATTCCAACTCAAGCATTGGTATTATCCAAAAATACAAATATGAAGGAATGTGCTGATTCCCCTTTTTTAGATGCATCTTTAAAGCTGAGCAAAGCAATACAATTTCTCGTTGATCTTGCATTTGTTCTCATAGAAACTCTTACATACTGTGGAGAAGTTTCGGCTGTGCCCATGGATTCTTGGTCATTGTATCTATATTGATCATAACTCATGAGATAAATAGGTTACAGTCAAAAGGCCAAGCCTGTGAAGAACCTGCTAGCATAACAGTAGCACAATTTGGCAGCAACAGCCAGCAAAATATTACTGTCATCATTAGTCAACAGAATACCAATATGGACTCAGAGGTATCTCTCTCAAGGAATCTACCCATGGGCTAGAGGAATTTAACTAGCTCTTTATAGTTTGTTAAACTCATAAAACTATATGCTGGATAACCCAATTTAAGTAAATCCTAGCCAAGATCATGGTGCCCAGATGCAGAGGAAAATTGTAGCTAAAAAATTAAGCCAAATGGAATCGGTCCGGTCCAATTTGGAATTTGCCATCATTAGGTTTGGGTTTTATCCAGTCCCAAACTGAATGATCTGGAGCAGTTAGAAAGTTAAGGTTGGTTAAATTTGGTAGTTTAAAGCAAGCTTTGTTACAGAAGTTTCATTGCTTGTATGTGACCTGTGAGACTGGGATTGGATTTGAGTCATTGAAAGTTAGAAACATCCTTTGAACTTGTAGAGGTAAGGTTGCATATATTGACTCTCTCCATACCCTGCCTCAGTGAGACCCTCATGCACTAGATCACCTTAGAAAGTTAAGATTCTTAGTGTCCTTTAATGAGAAAATATAAAAACATTACTCGGGCCATAATGAAATTTAAACAAAACACCAATACTCTTAAGCAAAAATTTCAAGTCAAGGAGTTCAAAATTAAAAGGTACTGTAAGCATTAACCAGTTTGTCTTACTATTATAAATCCATTGTTAGGCAGTTAAAGTCTGTAACAGATACTATTAGTTTTAGATTTAAAATGGCATGACATAAACCATTACCAGATTTTAATTATCTAAATCTACTGAAAGCATCTATACTAGGAAAGAAACTTCAAGAGAGAAACTAGAACAAATGATCATTATGCTGTCTGTATTTCTCATTGGTTCGTTTATTCAAGAAAAAACACCATATGATCAGCGACTTTTAAAAACCTTGCCAGTAAAGAAAGATCAGCAATTATAATTCAGCATAAACAAGCTTTGATAACAAAAGCATACTTGTGGAGCTCTGGTAATATTTACTTTGGAGCCAAGCCATGTTTTGCACCATGCAAGGGAATTGTAGGGCACCTACACATAAGATCTGAATAATACATGACAAGCCACTTAACAGAATTAAGATTCAGTGCCATGGTACTGTAGTTTCATTCTAAGGTGAATATAAAAAACATGTTTATTAAGATGACAGATTACTTATCATACAGTTCCATCACCGCTCATAGCTCCAGGATTCCCACTAACTGAATTACCAGATCTGAAAAGAATATATCCAAACAATGATTCTCAACAGCATAAAAATATAAACTTAAGTGAAAAATTCCAGTAAACACAGAACATATCAAGTTCAGAAGTGCAATTTTGTGAAGAAGACATAATCTGATGAAATTATATCACTATTGTTGTTGTGCTTATGCCAGCCAACTCAAGGCAAAACTTCTTCAGTAAAATAAAACCCAACAGTCAAGCAAAGACATATTGTGATAGTCATAGTTGAATATTGTATGCTAGAATTCTTGATTTGACTGTCATAGTTAAGACCTAAAATTCAAGGCAAAATCTTGATTTGACAGTTTCTTTATATATGCTAAACTTTGATAAATTCAATTTGAATTTGACTGTCATCTCTTATGCATGTAATCATAGTTAATAGATTAATATTTCTCAAAGAAGCTCCATGGACCAAAGTTCACTTTGTGGGAAACTACAGTGGACCTCACTGCACACACCATACAGGATAATGACATTATAATTTATAAATATTATATCTTGTGCTGATCCATCTTAATGAATCTCAGAAAAACAAGATAATTGATCTTCATTTGGAAGCACCATAAATTCACTCATATACATACAGCATGTAGAATGGATACCGTGTTTTGCATTTGCATGGCACACAACAAAGCAATGACCGCCACATTGATAACATCCAAAATGTCACATAGTTTGATGAAAGAGAAAATGTGCACTAACTTAATTGCAAAATAAAAACCAACCAATTCATACAGAACAAGGCATGTTGGTTGAGCATGGCTGTATGAACTTGATGACCACATACAAACAATAATCCTAAACAAGTACATTAAAAAGATCATTAGACACATCACTCATCCTAATGCCCACAAAAATCAGACCACAAGCAACAGAATGAATAATTGATCATAAAATCTTTTCTCTATCTGATAACAAAGAAGCTTCTTCTAAAATCCCTGTTTTGGTTGTTGATGACATCTACCAAGCTAGATTACTAGACTAACCCATGAATTAAGCACAACTGAGTAGATCCAATCAGTCAATGTCCATAAGTCATTCAACAAATATGTTACCACTGCTATTTGTTACAAAGCACCATCTTTATTTTGGTGTAACTTGCCTTGAAAGCAGGGTTCCTTCAAATTCATAAATCACATCAGTAATAATCCAGTTATCAGGATATGGTTTGCCACTTGGGGCAAAATAGTATCCAACCTGTTTTACAAAAATAATAAAATCCTTATGATCAGTACATAGTATCATTGCAAAACCTTTTTTTTCTAAATAGATACAGAAATTTAAACAGTGATGAGTAGAAAAATTAACTCAATATTGTATGAAAACTGCACAAAAACTATGTATCATTAATTGTCATCTCTACTGACTATCTAGGAGCTCTAAAAGCAAGCATTCTGAAGGTACACAAATATATAAGCCACATTATATTTAATATCAATTGATTTTCATTCTTCCTAACACAACAAGAGCCTAGCCAAAAAAGGCCTATATGATGCTCCTGCATTCCCTCATCTTCTTTTTAGCACAGGTCACTTCATTTTTGCCACCAAGAGTTGCCTCTGTCAATTTCTGTTTTTGAATGCATCAAATATATATTTGTAACTGAGATCCATCCTATCCATCCTTTTTGTCTTTTTCCTTTGTCTTTTTCTGTGTTTCTTGTACACGGGGAATAAGAGAGGGAGAAGAATGCAGGAGAATAGGAGGAAAAAAGTTCACCGAGAGCCTATGGGTAAGAAACTATAAGAAGCTATAGTAGTGAATACTCAAACAATTAAAATGTGGACTCCACAGCAACAAAAAGGAGAAGCAAGGGTTGGAGCTACAAATCAAGAACACAATAGAGCTACGAGAATAAGAATAAGAGAAAGAAAAAAAAAAGGTTCCGGTGAAAAGTCTGCAACATTCAAGAGTCCACAAAAGAATGTAAACAAGAAGAGAAGATAAGAGGGTTTAGCTATCAAGCACAGAGGGCAGCGATAGGGTATGAAAAGAACAACAAAATATAGTGGCAACAACAGAGGAAAAACTGCAAGAGTATATTTAATTCAAATATTGTGCTTTACAATAATATTGTGGTACTCCACAAGATCGTGAAACTTTCATACTGACACATTTACACCATTAGACAAAACAAATGCATATAATAAATCTTACTCATGAAAACTAGAATTGCTAAAGTAAATAAGAATAAAGTCAAAGTGCATGATCCCAATAAAATGGGATACAAATTCTTTAAAGAAATAAAAATATACAAATTACGTAAGCCAGAGCATACATTCATATTGGATAAAATGGTATCTAGTGGCCCATGTGGCAGCACTGGGATGAGCCGACCAGATACCTTAATTAGGAGAGGCATATGTGCAATGTCCATCCTAGGAGGACAAGGGCCCAAGGATAGGCCATTCCTCCATTTCTGCATGCCAACTATGTACTATTCTGAGCATCTCAACATGCAGATTCAAAAAAGTACTAAAGTAAGCGTCAAAATAGTCTTCTAGTGTTTATTTGAATTATTCCAAAGGTTAACTAAAAAAATAGAATATTTAAATTTGCATCCTACGTTTTCACATATTACAATTTACAACCTCCTTATCGACTATGACATTTTGCACCTTATGCTTTCAAGATATAATCACATGATATCGGCTGTGGTTAACATCCGTTGGCCAAAAGGGATATTTCGACTGTCAAACGAAAAAAAAAACTAAATTATAAATTGCTTTTTCACAATTATAAACAGCATCCCTAGTTAGCATGAAACAACATTTTCAACCCCAAACACCATCCTATATTCTCTTCTTCCTCGCTTGGGACCATCCCCTCATCTTTTTTCTTCTTCCTCCACTTACATTTTGGTTAAAGTCAACACTTTCTTTGTGATGAGAGGATATCTTATTACTTATATTCAACCACTAGAGATGCATAAAATAACTCCACAATTATCTAGCAACCAAAGATGTTCTACCAACATATTTCTTCAACTCAGAGGTTAAACATTTCTAGTGACACGTAATTATGGGGGAAGACTCGATAGGGTGCAAATTATGAATCTTGAAAACTTTAAAGTTCAAAAATAAATACATCATAAAACAAAGTCAGTGGCCACACAAACTTCCATTCATATATATTTTTTTGAAATTTTCTTTTTTCTCTGTCCTCTTCTTTCTTATTATCCTTGTGGCAGACTCTGTGTCAGCATGTCAAAATTTTGGTCTGCACTATTGTACCAGACCAATTACTTAGCCAGCCACATTACAGTATAAATCAAGATCAAAATCTTTATAAGGAAAAACATAGTCGGATCTCCTGAGACCAAAGATTGGCTTTATAGTCATATAATGTCTAGACCTTAGATCAAGCATTCTAAGTCTCATGCCTCAAGGCATCTATGAGAACTTTCTTAACCTGGCTACTATAAGATGCAAGTTTTGCATCACATCTATGAGAAATATATTAGTGCACTTTGGATGGTACTGATCAAGGTTTACAATTTCGGTTCGTACCGAGGTGTACCGACTATATTTTGGTATGGTACGTATCGAGGTGTACCAATGGTACACTCAAAATTATCAAAAATAACTCCAAAAAAATGAAATTAAATTTAATATAATTTTAGCAAAAATATATAAATTAGGAAAGAATAGTTACACATATCTTTTTCAAGCTTTGAGAAGAAGCTTTGTGATACGTTTCGGATCATCCTTTCGTTATTATCTACAAAGAAATAATTTGAATTGTTAGATTCTTTTTCAAACAATTAAAATTCAATATTCAAATGAATTAAGTAATCAATCGATGGATACACTTAGTTCAACTACCAAAAAGAACGACAGGACTCCATGAGCAGTGGATCAAGGTCCTCGATCCTGTATATTAATATGATATGTTTGTCAGACCTAATCCTGAAATTGATCTCATGATATAATGTACTGATACTCCATATGTCATTGGTGCATTAATGTGCCGATGATCGTAGTCTGATTATCGTGAACCACATATGTCCGAGATGGCTCCTAAGGCAAGGACGAAAATAGCATATATTGGTGTGACGAATAGAGAATATCAGAACTTCTACTTTCGCTATTGATCTACTGCTCTGAATCGTAAGATCGATTATTGTACTATTGCTCGAAAAAGTATGACCAACTATCACCGTACTAGTGTTGGCTATAAGATTCTCCATAATATGATGATTGTAAATACAATGAGCCTCTATGTCTACATCGTATAGGCTCTGTCGCATCTGCTTAAAATCATCCACTGCCTTTCGCTTTCCCTTCCGTGCATAAACTTGACCAGTACTTAGTCGAGCTCCATGATCTAATCTTGGGTGGTATGTGTAAAATACTGCTCCTCGGCCTATGCACCACTCTCAAATTATGTAGACGGGACCATCGACTCCCCAACGTTGCCGCCATCATCGGTTGAAGCACTGTTGTCCACGTTGCTGCCATGTCTCTGGACTAAGCAGGTTGTTGAATGTGATTCATAGCATTGTTGAGTTTAGGAAAGTAAAAATGTAAGAATGAGAGAGAGATGTGAGTGAAAAATAGTTTGAGAGAGTTAAAAAGATTGAGAGAGTGAAATGAGTTGAAAGAGGGGGGAGGAAAGGGTTTAAAACCATTTCTAAACCCCAAACGATCAATTTGATCGTTTGAAATAGGGCAATCTCAGGCCTTGATCGGTAACGGTCGAAAACCGATCGTTACTAATCGGTACAGGTCGGTAACGATCAGATTTCGTTCGTTACCAACCAGTACAGACTCGTATCGCCCGATACAGGGTCATGTGACGGTGTCGTCCGGTAGAGGGTGGTCCGCGTACCAGTATCCTGTCGGACCGGTACATACCGCTTGTACCAAGCCATACAGGTCGGCACGACAAACCCTAGCACTGATATATTGCTTCAATGGATCTTAAAAGAATTATTTAACAATTGTTCATAACATTGCATTTATTTTGTTTCACATTTCAAAGAATAATGAGAACTGTGGATGATATATCATGAGACCTCATAAATTATATTTCTAGGGTTATACACTGACAGTTACAAGTGAACTTAAAAAGTACTGTACTTCTTAATATCATGAAAATGGAATCCCTTGCTCTTATGCACAATATAAAGAAATTAGCAACAATCATCTGTCTGCTGGAGTTGGATTTGGAACAATGGAACAGCTAACCACACAATGGTAGTGCTGTGCAGTATGTAAAATGAACCATAATCCAAGATCCACAACAGATAATTTGTAATACGGAGATTGCAGCATATTTTAAAGCATTTGTGTGCACTGCAGAAACATAGAACCATTCACACACACACTCTTTGAAAATTAAGAAAATGTAAATACAAATTTTCTGCTATGTTAAATAGAACTTTTTTTGCTACCTCAGTCTTCAAATCAGTTCCATATATGCAGAATATGTTCCTCAGAGGTGGCCTATCCCAAGGTGTGAGAGGATTCAGCACCGGATCATCCTGGTAGAAACTAAAAATCATAACTTCAGTGTTATTCTGATTAAAAAATTTGTTGTTCTCCACTTCTCCTATAAATTATGATGCACATTTTTGAAAGAAAACTGATGGGAACTAGAACATTTTTCTTTCACGCAGTTCTATTTTTATTTTCTTGAACATCAAGGCAAGGAAGCAACCAAGTTTCTCTTCCCATTTGGAACTCAAGCACAGAGAAAGTGGCAGTTGCAATTGTTGGTCTTCTGACATGGATTCTTACAATTTTCTGATGACCAGCCCAGTAAAAATGTCCACAGACCCAATAACATAGATTGAACAGACAATTGAACCTTTATATCAACCCACTCCACCATCCACTTATGATGTTAGTCTAATTGGATTCTTTAATAAAAGCTTGGTATCCATTTAAGAGTGTTATATTTAGAAAATGCAAATCTTTTATACAACAGCATTTAAAAAAAAAATGCAAATCCTTAGATGAAAGCTCACATTCCTTGAAGTTCACTCTTGTAACAGACTGGTGTTCTACGCTTAATGGATCTCTAAGTCAAGGATTAGTTAGTTCTGCTTCTGCATACCTCACCTCTTGACAGCTGATTGCTGGCACAGCATGGATGTGCTATTGGAACAAGAAAGAGAAAATATAGGGATCGAAAGAAAGGGAAAGAGGGATAGAAAAAGGAATAACTAATGTTGCTTTTCATTATCCTTCCCAAGGTTCGCAATACCGTACCGTACCGGTATTTCGACCTGGGCTCGGTATCGGTACGGTACGGTATACCGAGCGGTACACCTAGGTGTACCGAGTACTGTAGCAGTCGGTCCGATAACAGTCGGTCCACGTACCGAAAACCTGTCGGACCGGTATGTACCGCCCGTACCGGGCGGTACAGTTCGGTACGGCAGACCCTGATCCTTCCATTGTTGTCCTCTAGCCTCCCTTCATCAGTTTCACCCTTAGAGGAGTTACAACTCTTATAAGGAGATGTATCGAAAGCAATTATATTTGTTGACATAAAAATTGATTTCCCTTTTATTGACATGCCACTGACAGATTAAACAGTTTGATTACTCAAAAGCTCTCCATTGATTTAAATTTTCAAAGAGCATGATAATAGTATCAGATTAAGAGAAAAATTATAATTAGAAAATGATTTATCCAAACTAAATCTTGACTTGGTAAAGAAGGACAAATATGTCCACTACAACTGTTCTAGTTCCAACTTAAAATTATTGCCTACCAGTCCTATGATTTACCACAAGTCTTGTTCTTTTCAAAATCTTCGTCTCTAAGGACAAAGTTTTTACTGCCTGGAAAGTGAGAAATTATCGTTGAAACAAAAAATAAAAAAAAGAACTGAACATAGAATATGAATTTGCCACCTTGGAAGTTGGAAGTGCTTATGCAAGCAAATCTGCACGATGATAGTTCTGGCATACCAAGTGGGACATACCAAAGCCCAGACTAGATGCTAATGCAGTTTAACCAAAATTCAAGTGTTTTCAGCCCAAATATAGAAAACAACCAATTTCAAGTTGAACCCAAGTTTTAAATACTGGTTCGATAACAATTTTGAGAACCTATTGGACTAATAAGTGTACAGAGATAACAAGCGATACCGGCCTATACTACCTAGTATCACTTATAAAAACTAATAATAATTTACAATGAGGGCGGGCCTTGGTACAACGGTAAGGTCACTCCTTTGCGACCTGGAAGAATAAGGTTCGAGTCACAGAAACAGTCTATTTAAATATTTAAAGATAATGCAACGTACACTGACCCTCCTTAGACAGCACATTGGCGAGAGCCTCGTGCACTAGGTACGCCCTATCGGTATTTTAAAACCCGACCAAATGACTTAAGTTTCAGCTGAAATTGATTGGGTCAAACCATATAAATGAATCCTGGATTTAACTCGTTTTAGTAGCCCAAAAAATGAGACTTATTAACCATGTCTCAGAATTTAAATTCTCCAAATTCTTTGAATTATCTGACAACACTTTAAAGCCATTGAGTCAAAATGAGAGAAGCACACTCCCCTACCGTATGGATCTTACAACATGGCAAAATCCAGAGCAGACCAAAATAGGCAATCCCTGATACCATGAAGCAATGACACAAATTCCCGTATCAAAGCCATGATCATTTGCACCTGAATTCATGAGATATATACTTCTGAAAGTTAAAACTTACTTCTGGAGCTGATATAGGAGTATTTTGGTCTCTGGGTTATAGTCTTCTATTGCTTTGAAGAAGGTGCCATCTGACACTTCTCTTGCATTAAAAGACATCTGAACAGGCCTTCCACACTCCTGGTGGGAATTAATGTCCTGATTGACTTCTGAGAATGATGGATATGCTTCAAAACCTACAAAATAAAAACCATCGCACATAGCATCTGTATTACTTGTTCAGAGTCAGATAGTCTTCTCAACAATACCATGAACAGAAGGAAGTTCGATATTAATAATATCTGTAGGCCATCCAGAGTACTTTGATTTAAACTCCATTTCATCACAGTGATGTGTGTGATGGTGACGTCTTCTTCCCTCATAATAATGTTTCCAATATATATTATCTGCTTTACAGTACTTTGAGAATGGGCTCAGCCATAAAGAAGAACCGAATGAATTAAACATCAACCTTGCAGTTCCCTGGTGAAGCACACAAGAAAGTTAAGCAGGATTTAGAAATGTTTTAAAAATTCAAGGATAAAGATGGAAAATACAAATAAGCTTGCAAGGATATGTGCCCCATGCTAAACCTCAGCGAAAAATTAAACCATCATCGTGAAAAATGAGAATGCAGAAAAAGTCACCTCAGCAAGTGGAAGTCCAAATGTCACTCCAAATAGAGAGGCTTTAATTGATTCAGTAGCACCAAGAAGCGGAGATCCTGAAATTAAATGCCCAAAAGAAATTATACAAAGAACATATATAGAAACCAGTTATGGAAGATGTCACAAAGGAACAAGAGAACACACCCACTGAAAAATAGGCATGTATATGGTCATCTAGCCACTGAATGTAATGTTTTGGTGCAATTTCAAGCTTTAACCACTCTAAAAAATACCGGAAAACATTATTTCCCATAGAATGAGCAAAAACTATTGATGGACCCCCACGAAGTTTGAGTGCTGTCTCAAAAGTTAACCTACCATGGTAAAAAGAACAGATGTGATTCACTTTCCAATAAGCAGAAGACTGTTTCTAGAATATACAAATGTATACCAAGCAACCACCTTTGCTTTGAGAAAACTATAAAGCAAGCTAGAGGGTATTGTGACAGATTAATCTCAAAAATGGCACACATGAATTTAATGGTTCTCATTTTCCAAGGTTATTCCCATTATTCTACATGGCAACCTGAACCAGTGATTTAAGACATACAAGCACAAAAATTAAGATAAAGTATGGGACAAATAACTACCAGAACAAGCAATGAAGATAAAACATAAACTTCCATCATGAACAAAAGAAAGGTACAAAGACTTATATGGTAAATGCATTTTCACATGTTAATGGAGACAAAGCACATGGTACTTCAAAGTTTACTTATCTTGCACAGTCAAGAAATGATTCCAGGAAGAGTCTGACTAAGAATTCAAATTTCTTCAGTTCAAAATATCTTGATTGCTTCATCTTTGCAACTTGATCAAAATAAAGGAGATTAAAAGGGAATAAAACTCTATCACAATGACACCATAACTTGAGAAACTTTAAAAAGGCTAAAAAAAAAGAAGATATCTCTCCAGAAAATCATTGCAACAGTTTCTGTACCAAAATTGAACAAATCTGGAAGGTTGAAGAATAAGAGTACTGCAAAGGTTGCACTTCAGAGAAACAAGATAGTGATCAGTTCTCACACTTCCACAATGCCCAACCCATAGAACCTTTTGATGGACCATAACTTGGGAAAATAAAGCAAAAGATATATTATTTAATCTAACATTTAATAAGAATCTTGTCCCAAATTCATATTCTATATACCTTCCAATAACAATTTTGCATCTCCTATCTCTAGATATTCATATTGTATACTCCTCACCTCCATTTCCTAAAACCATCTGAACTATAAATCAATATAACCATCTTCAAATTTCATCTACTTATTTCATTGAAAAATCAAACCAGTATATTATTTTCTATCAGCGCTCCATAAAATCATTGTAGGTGACAAATAAGTCAAATTTTGAACAATGAACTGCATTGATTTCTTAGCAAAACTCATACGTTAGACACCATAATTAATAATGCTGATTTGTTTGTATAGCATGATTATTAGCTCTCTTTATCCAACCAACAGGCTTGTTATCACTGCATCCAAAATGATTGAAGAATTCATAACCCAATCAATCCCAAAGTCTATTGAAATAGTGGGGTGAATATTCTAGATCCATTACCAAAGTATCAAACAACTAGTGAGATGTACTCAAATAACACTGATCATTCCTCTAAATTACAGGGCATTTTAACTTTACAAAAACCAAAACATTGTCCAAATTACTTTGACACTAAAAAAACCCTTCCACAGTAGATTCATTATCTTTAATCAGTCAATCACTTTGAAAAATAATATAGCTTGTATTCAGTAAAGGAAAAGCTAAGCAAGACATTGAGATATTTTATAAATATTAACCAATCCATTTTTATAGTCTACAAGAACCTGATCACAATATGATCAATCTGGAATAAGACCAAAGCAGTTCATACCATCATTCTAAATTAGATACAATATACCACACAAAGCCATTGATTTATCATATTTTTTATATTGAAAAGTTAAATATTAGAAGTAGCAAGTATTAACTTAGGACTCTACTTCAGTACAATTTATTGCCTAAATTTTTACAGGATGTTACATTACAACATTAACATTTACTTTACTCTCTCATAATCGGCTTTTTTCGGCCTTTAACACCAACTTGCAATCAACTTTTCGTATCTGGCTTGTTGCTCCTGTTGCTACTAAAAACAGCAAACTAAAATAAGTGTAATAGTGAGACCACAGAATCAACTACGGTTATTTCAAGTAGTATCAGATGACTTTAAGATGTGAATATGGGTAAGTAAAATGGTCCATGCACTAAAATTCTTCAGATGTTGTCAAGAACTACTAAAGAATAGAAAGAGCATTTCATCAATCCAGTGAAAAAAAGAGTTACAAACTTCAGTTTGTGAAAGTATAGGTCTCGCTCCTGAAGCATTGACGCTGATAGCCTCCAATCATATGGAACAGCAAGTATTGCATCAGCCTCAATGCCAAATTCGATGCACCATGTTATCCATTCTTTCCATACAGAAGAAAGAGGACCTGAACCATTTTTACCCAATAAAACAATTACCATGTAAGAAATGGAATCTCTATCCAAAGACACATTTGTGAATACAACGAAGTGAAATCAGAAAATTCAAAGGGATACCAGAATCATGTAAGCATTTTAATAAACCAAATAAGATAGCCTGAGATGTTTAGCTCAGAGTAAATGTAACTCACAGAACTTTTGCTTCATGGCATTTACATTTATTCTTCAATAATTTATAATTTAATTATTCTATGAGAAGTACTGACAATCCATTAATATACATTTTGGTCTTTTTATATGTTCACATTCTTATGCTCTTTAATCTGGTCCTACCAAATTGTGGCACAATTTGGTTGGGGCAGAGAGACTTGAGCGCTCATGTATTCCGTGGCCGGATACAACAAGATGCACAGAAAAAGTATTACCAAAATTAGGATAATCTTTTGCAATAATGGAAATAGAAAAGCCTAACTCTTCCTTTTGCTATAAGCTTCAGACATGGTAATACATTACAAGCCCAAAGTTATGGTAGCAGAAAGATCTTCTAAAGCCTAAATTTATATCTAAATATACTATTGATTCGCAGGAATTTGAAGGTCGTTGGACCTTCCTTGGACCAAATGCTCTAATAGATTTTAAGCATCAACATGTTGGACCGTTTTTCTCCTTGCACTTAAGAGCAGAGCAAGCTTATCCTAATTGATAAAAATTATAGGCTTCCTGTGTAACAGGATAGTAACAATGCATTTATGAGAAAAGGCCATTACAGTGCGAAGGCTTCATCATAATCTTTTGTATTAACATCAACGTTTGACGTATATATGATCAAGGTTCGTCATACCACGGCGTATCGCCCAATATGGGCGATACATACCGATCCAACAGGGGATCAGTATGAGCAGTACATACCAGTCTATCGGTATACCCCACTATACCAGGTGTCAATATGCTGGTACGTACTGTACTGATTGCCAATCAATAAACCGGTACAGACTGATAAGGCGAACCATATTTATGATACATTATTCACATTATTAATGTGTTCTTGCAAAAGATATGCCTTCAGTGATTTCAATGAAGAGGCATTGTATTACTTGTAATATTTTGATAGATGATCTCATCGCGGGTTGTTACAGAAAGTGTTGTCATGTTCTCTAAAAACCCTTTTTCCATCTCTTTTTTTCTCTGTCAAAAATAAAGATTACGTGGAAGACATTTTGTCCATCAAAGATAAACGAATTGCTGGCTAACCAACTACTACCTAACGAATTGCAGCAACAGAAGAAGAGGATTACCTGTGATATAACCAGGATCCAGTTCTGTAATAGCAGACAAACCGCTATCTGGCCTTGATTTGCACTCGGCATGATCCGTCTGGTTGTGGGGGTCCAGCAACATGCATTTGAGCCAACAGTTCACGGCAGAAAGAACCTGCACGACATAAGGATTTAAACAACCACACACGCATCTCATAACACCATCGGTCCGCAATAGACTTAGGATTAAGCATGTAAACCCACTCGACAAAGATAATCATCACAAGAAAGCAACAAAGAAGCATGCCGAATAGAAAGAGAACAACAAATAGAAAGCATCGAAGACACGATCGATCGAGGGTTATGGATGTGCGCGCGAAATTACTCTGGTGGAGTCGAGCCAGACGAGGTCGAGGGGATTGAAGTCGAGGGGAGAGTAGGGGCAGTCGAGGATCGACCACGCCCGCAGCTGCGTCGACGCGTAGCCGGGGATGATGATCCCCGACAGTTTCTTGTTGGACAGCCGCTCCCCTCCCCCTTCTTCTCCGATACCGACTCCTCCTAGTCCGCCATCGGACGCATCCGCCACGGCGAGGGCCTCCAGCCCAATAAGGAGGAGGAGGAGGACGACGACGACGTCGATACGACGGGGAGAAGGGTAACGCCGCCCCATTCGTCCCTCTTTTTGCCTCCAGCGAACGAGGGCGAGAGGAGGAGACATGGGTTCGATTCAAGTTTCAAGCAGCCCGGAGAAATAATGGCCCGATTAACAGAAACAGAGGAAGTATCTGATCAAGACGACTTTGACAACAAGTCCAACTTAAAAGAGCTTGGTTACAAGGAACAGCACTTCGTCGAGCCCCACATGGACGGATGCGATGGCTTCTTCTCTGGGCGGACGGGATTGATTGATCGGTCGATCGATTTATGACTCGTCTGCAGTTGGTCCATCTGGACCTAATAATTCACATGAAAAGCCAATCTAAGAAAAGAAATTACAAAGTATTATTTTCACTGATTAATAAATCCAGCAAATTAATGAATTGGTGTATGATCCCTAAGATCAAAATGTCATAAGTTAATTATTTCAAGATCAAAATTAATCGGGTTGAATGAATTAACGAATTAGTAATCTCATCGGATCTCGTGCAAGCAGGATTCATCATTTCATTTGTACAAATGGTAGTCGTGATATGACATAAATGCATATTATATATCTTTTTCTTGACATGATGACACGAACACAATCATATGAAAGAGTACTTTTTATGACAACTAATTTAAAGTCATGTCAAACGTGACAAATATGCTTGGATTTATTTATAATTAAACTAGATTTAATCTTTTTGATCATGTAATTTTAGATTTTTAGGTTAAAAGATCATTAAAAATGGTACCGTCATATCATCAAACAAACATATTGAGAGGGGGCACAGCTCACATTGACAACAAATATGTACCGTCCGATGTCAGCTGTGTCCACTGAAATGTCATGTTGTGATGGACGTCCACCACAGGGCCTTTTGTTTTTGGTTTTGCCTTTTTTTTTCCAAAGATAAAAAGTAAATTTATTGATTCAAAAATATAATAGGTTTTGTGCTATGGAGATCAGAGTATAATCTCTCTATACAAAACATATATTAAAAGTGTTAGATAAACAAAAATTAGCAAAGAATTTCATAAGTCTCAATACATTTATTCGTTCTTTATGAGATCAATAATGCACAAAGTGGATCAGTTTCCCTTTTCAAAATATCAATAACAATTATGGCTTCTTTGTCAATTCGCTCACCCCTCTATGTTTATAGTCAATATTAATCTTTTATGAATTACAATAAATCTATTATATAACGACTTATCTTTTTTTTTTATCATACCAAAAAAATAAACGATTTGAAGAAAATCTTCGCAAGAGATTTTTTCGAGAAACTAAAGATTGTTCACATTCTAAACATGTCAAAACGTCTATACAATTGATGGAAGAATCCAATAAAATAAGGATGATTCAGCCATTTGAGAAAGGCAGGAGGCATTCCAACCACTCAATTTTGTTGAACGTGTTAAACGTCAATAATTATTCTAACAAAAGTAATTAAAGGTTCAAAATGTTTAAATGAAAAGTGATTTTTTTTTCAAATGATAAATTACGAAAGCAGTATTGGGAACCCAAAACCTTAGATATGTTATCAAAATTTTTACCAGTTAAATTAGCTAACGTGACTCTCTTTAACATTAAGCATTTGACATATCTTTCTTTTTTTTTTCTTTAGATGTATGTTTAGGGTTGCATATTTAGCTTTTGATTAGTCGGCCTCTCAAATTCCTTAAAAATATCAAGTACTATAAGACCTTTTGTCGGTATAAATACATAATTTAAGAGATGACTAAGTAACCCAATAATGAAAAAAAATATAAAAATAAGGAGAAAAAGAATCCTTTCACAGATCCCTCTTTATGCTTTAGAATAGGACAGCCTTTTCACAACAAAAGTAATCCGCTTTGCAACTAAAAAGTTCAGTCACATGTAAGTAAACCAATTACAATATATGTAATGGCAACTAAGTAATGTTCAGGAAAGATGACCTATAAATTATTAGGGGATGTACAAAAATTAGTTGGGATGTCATTCCCCAACACCGGGAAAAATTAGCCAACGCATGGGTGCTCGGATGAGCTAATTACAGTGGTTAGATTAGCAAGTTCCAAGATGTCGGAGAAGATGGTTTTAGGATCCAAGGAACGGCAGAGTGGCGTTGACTCACGTCGATTAGCTGTTGTGAGTTTGCCGCAATCCAAAGGTCCGACAAACCTTCTTGCAAAGGGATGAAGCAGCTAACCAATGCTTGCGACTACAAAGTCTTCGGGAGTTTTGATAACATAACTTGTGTTGAAAACTTTTACGCCGTGATCGAAGTGTCAGCATAGCTCGATCTAATCCCGGATACGTAAAGTTATTCACATGAATGCTCGGATGGTGGAAGTGAACGTCGGGTTGGGTTGGGTTCGAGTCTCATCTCTCGGGGTTCACCTTCTTCCTTGGAAGGTTGTTTGCTTATTCGTCGTCGAGCTCTTGCACATAAACCAAAGTCGAAAGAAGGATTTTTTGACTTGAACCCTTCAAAGTTTAAGTTAGTGTTGAGTTGAGTAAGAGGGAGTTGAATGCTCGAAGTCTTCTCCCTGACGTTGGTCAGGGGGTTGGCTTTTATACCTATGAACAATGATCGATCGTACATGATCCATTAATGGTTGTCAACTTTTCCGACGACTGGCTTGTAACTTGCGAATGAGTGTCGATCGACTTATATGGACCCATGCCATTTCGAGCTTTTTAGAATAGCTCTACGATATACGACACCGATTTGGATGGCATCGAATAGTACAAAGACAAGTGGTTGCCCCGTTTGAGTTTGAAGTGTCACATTATATCAATCCAAAACTCCTTTGTTAGTACTATCATGGTCACCCATCGCTACCAAGTGGATGGTGTTGAAATATATCATATCAACCTATTTATACAAAGTAGAGGTCACAAGAACCGTCAAAAAGTAAGCTTAAGGAACAGCACTATTAACCAAAAGAAAAATCCCTTACATGGGCATGTGATATGTTCAGATTACATCGATTTTCAGTTTGATTTGATTAAGGTAAATTAGGTTTGAATCGAATTCAATTCAAATCTATCTACTCAAACTAGTTCAAAACTTGTTAATTGTATCCAGTTAATCAATTAATCAATTTATATTTTTGTAAATATTTTAAAATATTTTAAAATATTTTTTTTAAAAAAATAAAACAGTTAGATTTGATTGAACTAAAACAAACCAAAATCTTGGTGTGATCGAATCCACATAGTAAGATTTGTAAAGTTGAACCCATATTATTATTAGAATCTTTGGGCCGATTTGATATTGGGCCAAAATTATTATTAGAATCTTTGGGCCGATTTGAATAATCAATTTGAACCGATCAAGGGCTTAAGATAGTAAACTCGGTTAGACTGATATTTCTTAAATTAAAATCGATTCAAATCCGATCGAATCTGATTTTCATTTTGATTCGATTAAAATAAGTTAGGTTCGAATTGATTCTTATTCAAACTCGTTAATCATTCAATTAATTAGTTAACCGACTTTTATTTTTTAAAAAAATTTATTTTAAAAATATATTTTTAAAATAAATCGATTCAATTTGATTCAACTAAATCAAACCAAAATCATGATGTAATTAAATCGACATACTCATAAGATTTGTAAAATTATATCATTGGTATTGGGCCAATAGTATCTTTGGGCCGATTTGATTGATTAATTTGAATCAATTAAGGATTTAAGATAATAAACTCGATTAGAATGATATTTCTTAAATTAAAATTCTTGATGTTGGAGTTGTCAGGAAAGTAACCTCGGAAAACAATAAAGGATTTTGATGCATCTAGCATTAGATGCATCAAGATGCGAATCCAAAGCAGATGCATTCGATAGAATCTTGATGAAGATTACAGACAAGACAAGAAGAGGACCTGTCGGCATTGTGAAATCGGACAACCCAAGAAAACAGTATGTTCTTATAGACTATATTGTACGTTGACTTTTAATTTAAATATCCTCTTCTTCCTCTTCCGCGTCGAACCATTTCACTGTAGAGTTATTATTATTATTGTTTTTCTTTCCTTATCTGTCTACAGTCCTACAGGGAAATATGGCGATTCATGTACATCTATTCCTCGTACAGCTTTGCCAATAATACATTGGAGTTGCCAACGCACGTCTATTCGTTGCATTCAACGTTGCATTGTTGAATGTCTCGCCTGTAAAGGCAATCATTAATGTTCTGTCAAGGCAATTACTTTCATTCGATAAAGAAGGGTAACAAACAAATACGCTCTATTGCGTGATTTGTGTTAACTAGTAAATCGGACTATATTTGACTTATCTCTATCTTCTTCTCATTTAGCTCTTTCATCCCTTTTTTTTTTTTTATCCTTATTCTTTTTATTATCGTCTCGAAATATTTTTTTTTCTTATAATCATTGTTATTCGTATATCCCCATCATCCTTTTTTCCTTTGTATTCTTATTCTCCTCTTCTGTCACCTCCTTAATCTCTTACTTTTTATTCTCCTTCACTCTTGTTGTTATCCATCGTTCTTTTCTTTTCTCGTAGAAGAAAAACTTAAAAAATAAAGCATTTGAGTTGATTAAAACAATATTAACTTAAATTTTGGTTTGAAAAAAAATTCACTATAAGGTGTAAAGTGATAAAAAAAATTAAAATTATTAAAAAATTAATAATAAAAATATAGTAATTGACTTTTATCAAATGGTGGGCACCCTTCTTTTTTAATAAAATCATAAAAAGATAATAATTATTCTTTGATTAAGTTTAACTCATTTTTTTTATGACTTAACTAATTTTTTAAAGATGAATAGGACTAAACCGATTCAACTACGTTCTAACTATTTAATTTGATTAAGTATTAGATTATTCCTTAATTTTTTCAAATTATTCCAACCTCCTCCTCCCACGTCGGCTTCCCTCTCCTCCCTATCCTCATCTTCATCTTACTCCACCTCTTCCTCAATCACACTTATTCACAAAATATATTAATATATATATTTTTTATAAAAATAATTTTACATTTATCATAAAGCCAAAAAAACTCAAGTTATTATAAAAATATTATTTTTTTATTAAAAATTATCCTAAATTACTCAAAAAAATATATGCTCAAGTTACATTCATTCACAAAACTAAAAAAAATATTATAATTTTTTATTTTTTATTTTAAAAATAATTTTATATAAAATTTAATATATTTTTAATATATTTGTGAATAAGTATAACTTAATTATAACCTGAATGTAACTTGAATATAAAGGATCTGACTCAATCTGACCTGAATCAATCTAATCTAGGCTAAACTGATTCTGGATTGATCAGACTTAAAATAATCTTAGTTAAAGAGTAATATTCTTCTTATCTTTTATTATAATTATTTTTTATCTTTATTTTTTCCAAGAAAAGTAAAGGGAAAATATTTGGGTTGTGAATAAGTATAACTTGAATGTAAATGATTTAATTCGATCCAACTTGAATCGATCTAATCTAAATTAAACCAACCTAAATAAATTTAAACCAGTATTATCAATATATTTTAAAAAACATCTCATAAAAATCAAATACACAGACCATCTCGTAAAAATTTAAATTAACCTTCGCCGACACCACCAACCCCCCCAAATCCCTCCCTCCACCCCCAAACCATTACACCGATCAATCAATTCCTTTCGGGTTTGGAAAGTCCTTTCAAGCACGAGTTCCAATAGTGGCTCTTCAAGAAATGACAAGTCCCAAAGCTGGTCCTGTCATCTCAGTAACATCTCTGTGACTCTAAAAGATCTCCTCGAGAAGACGAAAGTACAGAATTTTCAAGTTCGAATAGTAACGCTCATATCCAACGTATGTAAAATATTCATTACTAAACCCTCCTTAAATCGACCGATTAAGTCTGTAGTTCATCGCTGCAAACATAAGATATGATGTTGGAAGATTTTTCGAAAATATGATATTATACTTTAACAAATCATAGTGGATTAATAATAGAAAAATAATATTAGCATTCATCACCGTAAATTTACAATTTCTTAAACTCGAATACTTACTCCATCTCTTCCTAATAATCTTAAACTAATATACTACCCACTCACATAATTTACTTTAATATAGAAAAGGTCAGCTTGTATGATGACCTTCTGCTAACCTCACATGATGCTGTCTTTCCTCCCACTTGTCCTCGCCGGTTTCTGTGCTGGAGCGCCATAAAGCTGCTCGTCCGGGACCGAGGGTCCAGAGGTGGTGGCCGTGGCAGACGCTAAACCGACCAAAGCTTCCGAGCCTCTCATTCATCCGTACTCAGGCACCGGGGAGATAATGCTGCCTCGGCCAGCACCACTGCATCACTATTTCATGTGCTATGGTCCTCTGTAGCCAGCCAGCTCATGTTAGACGCGGCCGGCTTGAGACTGTTTCCTTCTCGTAAGAAGTCTCGGAAGTCGATTAAACAAATAATACATACATCTGGAGGATTTGGGGGGGCATCTCATGAGCTGTACTCACTTGTCATACTCTTCAGATTATTCATTCATGACACCCCCCCCAATTTAATTCCGCATTTACTGCAGATTCTCAGCATGTAATTGAAGAGACTCACCTACCAACTTGTCCATCACTATCGCATTTAAATCGCCCCATTAATTCCCAAGTCGGCGAGCTATTATCGACCTCTGCAACCGAAGGGATTCAGCTGGCGATTGGTCCTCCTCCTCTGCTCACCATCAACATCGCCTTCTTTTCCGACGTCGGAGACGCGCTTGTTCATAACGCATCACGTGGCTGCTTTGAATAACCTCCACGAGGATTGGTTGGAGCTTTGTGCATTGGATGCCATCGCTAGTAGCGATGTGATATCCATTTACCATGTATTCGATCGATGGAAGGAAGTATAAGGCCAGCCAATTTAGTGTGAGAAGAGTCGATGGAACAGGAGCCGCTATCCAAATCAAACAGTCGGTCAAGGTCGTCGGCTGACGTTTCAGCGATAAGGAAAAAGAAAGGACGAGGCACTATCGCTGACATTTCATCGACAAAGAATTCGGCTCCAACTGTACAGCAAGAGTTTCTTAATGACTACACAGAGAGCGAAGTTAAGAAATAATAGGAATGCTATGTTTCATGCATGTATTTGTAGCGTTTATCTTTGTTGGTTGCGTTACTGAAATGACAAGGTTATGATTCAACTATTATAGATAATTTACGGGTAGAGCACGTGAATGCCGACAGCCATTCGACCGTGATCTTAATTCCACCGGAAATATGTCTTTTACTTGTCCCTTCCCGAAGGTAGATTTGCAGCAAGATCTTGCTGATTTCGGCATATATTAGTTTGCAGATTACACCACTATATATCTTTTACCATATATATATATATTTATATATTTATATATATCCAAATGATCTCGGAATATATTAGTTTGCGTACTACGTTGGAGGAAACCTCGGTCATGATTTCACAGTAGCCTCGTACGTTGTCTCTTAATGTCTTTTAATGTGATTACCATAGTAGAGTAGCAGGTCACATGAACCTTAACCTTTCTACGATTTGGTTACCATTTTATGATTATTAGGTTATAAATGTAAATATAATGCTTGCACTGGTAGTGATGTTACTAACAGTCTAGCGATGCAGGACGCATGGGAAATAACCTAAGCTCTGCTTATAAGTATCACGCAGAAGCAAACTTGCACTATGGACATCACAGAAAGGTGACGACGAGAAGGTCAAGCAAGATGGCTTCTCAACCAGGACCCCTCACCCAATGGCCATGGCAGAGGCTTGGAAACATGAAGGTATGGTTCCAATCCATCGCCACCCTTCCTTCCTTTCTTCCAGCACACATGCACTCCCTCCGGCCCTCACCTTTCTGACACAACATGGCTTGGTGATACCCTTGTTTTCCTCCTCCTCCTCCTCTTCTTCTTCTTCTTCTTCTTCTTCTTTTTGCGTTGCAGTACGTGCTCCTGGCTCCATGGTTGGCGCACAGCGTACACAAGTTCATGACGGTAAAGCCAGAGGATAGGGACATGTTCAACTTCCTCATCATCCCATCTCTGCTGATGCGGTTGCTGCACGCCCAGCTCTGGATCACCCTGTCCCGGATGAAGACTGCCAACAGCAAGCACAGCATAGTCGACAAAAGCCTCGACTTCGAGCAAGTGGACAGAGAACGGAACTGGTACTCTTTTCCTTCTTCTTCTTCTTCTTCTTCTAGTTTGTTGTTGTGTCGTAGACGCCACAAAGTGTGATGGAGTAAACTGGATGGCAGGGATGATCAGATCATCTTGACAGCCATCTTGGCTTACGTGGTAAACAAGGTGATTCCTGGAGCATCACATCTACCATGGTGGAATACTAGAGGAGCGATCCTCATCAGTCTTCTCCACATTGGCCCCGTGGAGTTCCTCTACTACTGGTTCCATCGAGCTTTGCACCATCATTACCTCTATTCCCGTTACCATTCTCACCACCATGCCTCCGTTGTTACCGAGCCCATCACATGTGAGACCCCTCTCTCTCTTAAGTCTACTTCTGCCTCGTAAAAAGAACAAGCTATATCCAAGTTTGCATGTCTGGCTTACTTAGCTTCGTCTCTCGCAGCTGTCATCCATCCATTCGCTGAAGAGCTGGTCTACTTCCTGCTCTTTTCGATTCCTCCTATAACCACAGCTCTAACAGGATCAGGTTCCATTATAACAATCTATGGGTATTTGAACTATATTGATTTCATGAACTACATGGGCCACTGCAACTTTGAGATGGTTCCCAAGTGGCTTCTCGACAGCTTTCCCCCGCTTAAGTACCTCATGTACACTCCCTCGTAAGTATGGACTTCCTCGGACTACAATCTAAGCCTCAGGCCGTTCAGTGAATCAAGAAACGATACATGAA
The DNA here is from genome assembly GCF_036884655.1 of Musa acuminata AAA Group. Lineage (NCBI taxonomy): Eukaryota > Viridiplantae > Streptophyta > Magnoliopsida > Zingiberales > Musaceae > Musa > Musa acuminata. The sequence goes on along the minus strand of NC_088338.1, from coordinate 7,750,092 downwards.
CTGAAAACCAACAGATTAATTAGAAGTAAGATCTTATTTTTCATGCGCAGGTTTCACTCCCTTCACCACACGAGATTTCGCACCAATTACTCGCTCTTTATGCCAATATACGACTATATATACGGTACGGTGGACGAGTCTTCGGACGAGTTACATGAAAGGTCTCTCAGGAAAAAGGAGGAGATGGTCGATGTGGTTCATCTGACCCATTTGACCACCCTGCAGTCCATGTATCACTCTCGAATCGGCCTTTCTTCCCTGGCATCAAAACCATACAAGCATCAGTGGTACTTGTGGATCGTCTGGCCCTTCACGCACGCACTGGTGCAGCTGGCATGGCACATCGGGACTACATTCACCGTGGAGAGGAATAAACTGGAGAAGCTACGGATGGAGACATGGATGGTGCCAAGATACAGTTTCCAAGTAAGATTCTCAGCTAAATTCCATCCTTCGGATTTAACTCTCTCCTGACTTGAGAAACGCTCGTTGACAGTACGCCACATTCGCTGGGAAAGAGAAGATAAATGGGTTGATCGAAGAAGCTATTCTGGAGGCCGATAAAAGGGGAGCTAAAGTCTTAAGTTTAGGTCTCCTAAACCAAGTAAGTTGCTTTGTTGTCGATCTTACGCGAGCATGTTAAATGACATCTCAGATTCTGTGACGTTGTGTGGTGTAACTGCAGGCCGACGAATTGAATGGGTGCGGCCTGCTGTATGTGAAGAGGAATCCCAAGCTTAAGGTAAGGATTGTGGACGGAACCAGCTTGGCAGTTGCTGTGGTTCTGCACAGTATCCCCAAAGGAACACAGAGCGCTCTTCTTCTCGTCGGAAATGTCTCCAAAATGGCTCTCTCTTTATGCTTGGCTTTATGCCAAGTCGATATCCAGGTCCGTAATGAATTCAAGTCTCTTTCCTTTGAGAATGAATTCGTATCAGACTAGGGTTTTCTATCATTTGCTCTTATCATCTCACAGGTAGAGATGGTTCAGAGGGACAAATTCAACCTCCTGAAACAGAGACTGCCAACACAACTTCAGAAATATTTGGTTTTCTCTGGGAAATACAGAAGCAAGGTGAGGTCTTTTCCAAGCCACCTCCTCCGTTTCTCTCTCTCTCTCTGACATTTCCCATGCCTTTCAGTTGTTAGATGAATTGTACAAATCCAAGGACTATTAATTTCCAGTCCAATCAAGAACTATTAATCTTTATTACTATAACATCGGTATCTATCTGACGTTGAAGGAACAGAGTAGCAGCTTTAGCAGCGAAGCAATAATTTCCGTTCACATTTAAACTGTTGTGGTACCATCTTCCCGACTACAATACTGCATCCCTTTGTACGGAAACATTCATGTAGACGCTAATTAGTTTGGCTGTTGACTCATCCTTTCGCAATCACGTCTGTCGTGGTCTTAACATTGGCAAATGAACAAGAAGTCTGCGTACAGAAGGAAATTATTGTACTAGAAACGTATCCTATCCTTTTGATCGCATAATAACTGAGGCTCACGCTTGCAGACGTGGTTACTTGGGAATGGAGTGAGTGACCATGAACAAAGGAACGCGAGTGAAGGCATCCATTTCATCCCTTATTCTCAATTCCCCCCCAGAGTAGTACGAGAAGATTGTATCTACCACTGCACTCCTGCAATGCTGGTCCCAAAGGCATACCAAAACCTGCACGCCTGTGAGGTATGTCGACACCCATGGGTGATAATTCCTTTCTTATTCGTATTATTACCCTCGATTACAGTTATATATAGAACGCCTTCGCATGCGTTTCATAGTTCAAAATGCAGGGAAAGCTTCTTCATCTTCTCCTCTGATTCATGAAATAAGCCTTCGCTTAACAGTAACTACGAGCTCTATTTGTAAATGTACGTAGAACTGGTTGCCAAGAAGGGTGATGAGTGCATGGCGTGTGGCCGGAATAGTTCATGCGTTGGAGCAATGGAACAAGAATGAATGTGGTGAGACGGTGAGCAACATAGAGACAATGTGGCGTGCTGCCCTCCGCCACGGATTTCTCCCATATGATGGTGTCCTGTAGCCAAGTGCAACGCCGAAGAAAGCTGCTTCTCTACTGGTAATTGCAATTATGCCGATTGGTATCTACTAGAGTGACCTGCTACTCCTGGCGTGGAAAACCTTCAATCTACCTTGTTTACTTGTGGAGTCTGAGACTTCGTTTATGCCATGAATGCAATAGTTGGCGTGTACTAGCTGAATAGTACTCAAATACGATCTACCTTCACATTCTCTCTCGTGTCGAATGCCTTATTTCGTAGGATGGTACAAAGTAGGACGATTTCATGATCTGGAGCAAATCTTTGAGGACCAGTGGGTCTAATGGGCTAACTGGTCTATCAACTTCGTTTAGTCTAAACCACTAAACAAAATACTTAAGATTTCTCCCATATGATGATGTCCAAGTGCAACGCCGAAGAAAGCTGCTTCTCTACTGGTAATTGCAATTATGCCGATTGGTATCTACTAGAGTGACCTGCTACTCCTGGCGTGGAAAACCTTCAATCTACCTTGTTTACTTGTGGAGTCTGAGACTTCGTTTATGCCATGAATGCAATAGTTGGCGTGTACTAGCTGAATAGTACTCAAATACGATCTACCTTCACATTCTCTCTCGTGTCGAATGTCTTATTTCGTACGATAGTACAAAGTGGGACGATTTCATGATCTGGAGCAAATCTTTGAGGACCAGTTAAGAAAGAATTTGCAAATTTCTTTCATACAATGTGTAAACATACTCCCTATTTCCCTCTGTCCTGGCATGGGCAGGATTTATATTGTAGATTTTTGTGTTATTTATAATCTTATTATTAACAACTTTCAAAGTTCCTAAAACATCTCTCTTCCCACCATCTCTTCTCGTTGATAGCAAATAAGATTTCCTCAAATGCACGTGAAAATCTTTAAACAATTGAGAAAAATTCTCTCTGCTAATACGTATAAATAGTCATCGAGTTCACTATCTCAAATATACTATGTAATTACATTTCATATTTTATCATGGTATCAGCGCTATTGCCTTAGAGCAATACTTATCTTCTCGTCGATGAGAAAGTATGGTATTTTCTGTCGTAAAGTCCTCAAGCAGCGGCGGCACCACTCCGGTCGGAGCTCCGAAGGCTTCTAACCGGCCTCCTCTGCTCCTACGACCGAGAGTCCAGACGAGTGCCACCGCCACGATCTCTTCTCCTATCTGAGCCAACGGCTTTCTTGCGGCTGCTTGCTTCGATAGCCTGCACCTGTGGTCGGTGAGTTGCTCATGCATCTCACAGATTGCATCTTACAGATTGCATCTTACAGATTCTTCCCCTTCCCATCTCGATTCGCAACGACCACAGCTTCCTCCCCCTCTTCTCCTCCTCAGACTTCGGTCATTCTTCCTCATCGTAAGATCGCAGGAGGTGATTCCCACCGTTACTTTTCCAATGGTGGTTGTTTTTCCTTGCGGTGACTGCAACACTTCCCTGGCGAACGGCAGTTGCCTTCCCCTGCTGCCGCGACTGTCTCTGCCCTCATCCTCCCAATGAGCAGCTTTACCGCTCCTTAAAGACTGGCACTCTACCTTTCGTCGTCACCGACAAGGGTGTCGACCACAGAGAACTTCTCCTCTGTGGGCAACGCTGAAGACTTCCGCCCTTCCGGCCACCAAATTCGCTAACCGAAGTCTTCCGCTGAAGACTCTGCCGCCCTTCCGGCCACCAAATTCGGTTGCAAGCCGTGATCTGCACTGATCGCAGCCATCGTTGCCTATTGCGAATCACTGCCTTACCGTCAACTGGCACAAGCATTGCTGCAACTATCTCCAACCTGCAAACATTGTTGCAAATCTCTCCAGCAACGCTGCAGATTTCTCCGGCGTCACTGCAGCTCTCTCTAGTGCTGCTAACACTACTGCAACTCTCTCACACACTGCTGCAAATCTCTCCAGCATTGCAAACAGTATTGCAGTCCTCCAACAGATCTATAAAACAACAGCAACTTAGCCTCCGGCTGCAACAACTGTACCTCTGGAAGAAGCACTGCTCCTCACCGGTGCACCACCAGTGCTGCCCTCCAGCAGCTCTCTTCAGTATTGCTGCAACTCTCTTTAGCATTGGAAACCGTATTGCAGTCCTCCAGCAGATCTACAAAACTGTAGCAACTTAGCCTCAGACTGCAGTGACCCTTATACAACTGACTACTCCCTCGTATACTTATCCTCAGATGTCTTCATCGTCTACCTAAGACACCCCAGTTATTGTTCCTGCAGGAAACCATAGTACTTCTCAATCTACATGCCTTATCACCATCAATGCAGCAACACTCATTCTATTCAAGTTATCCAAACGCAACAACTATGCATCTTAGCGGGCATAACTTTCTAATATTATATTTGGATATGATCTCCTAAGCTACATTAATGACTCTCTCTAGTATCCACCTACAATAGTCAACATCCCAGGAGAACCAAGTCCAGTACCAAATTCAAACCATAAACTATAGTTACGTCAAGATCGTCTCATCCTCCAAGCTATTCAAACCCAAAAATCCTCATCAGAGACCAATGAATCTTCCACAATTACTCAAGCTTAAAAATCTCTACATTGACATAAAGCTATGTGTGAAGAATATGATGCTCTTATCCATAATTCTATATTGACTCTTGTACCTTTTCAACCCACACAAAATATCATCGGGTGTAAATGAGTCTTTCGAATTAAGCAGAACCCAGATGGATCTGTTGCCAGATATAAAGCCCGTCAAGTGGCTAAAGAATTTCATCAACGTCCTGGTGTTGACTTCACAGAGATATTTAGTCCCGTTGTTAAACCTACAATAATCCAACTTATTTTAAGTTTGGTCATCTCAAAAGGCTAGCATTTATGACAACTCAATATTAACAATGTCTTTTTATAAGGGACTCTAACTAACAATGTCTTCATACAGCAACCTCCTGACTTCATCCACCCTTAGTATCAAAGACATGTTTGTAAACTATAAAAAGTTATTTATAGACTTCGCTAAGCTCCATGAGCTTGGTATACTGAACTTGGCTCATTTTTGGCATCAATTGGCTTCATCAATTCCAAGTATGATATATCGTTTTTCCTCCGACAACAAAATGGAGACACAATATATCTTTTGGTGTATGTGGATGATATTCTTGTTATTGGTTAGAGACTCAAGCTTTCCTAAAACAATTGGTCGATCGATTCTTCTTAAAAGATCTAGGAATCTTGAGTTACTTTTTGGGAGTGGAAGCAACATTTAATCTTCAGGTCTCTTTCTATCACAAAGAAAATATATTCAAAATCTATTATCCAAGACAAACATGCAGAATGTAAAAAAGGTTACAACTCCCCTCTCTACTAGTGAATCACTCAAGTTATATGATGGAAGCCCTTCTACGGATTCTACTCAATACCGATAAGTCCTTGACTCCTTATAATACTTAGCTCTCACCCGTCTAGACATCTCATTTACAGTCAATAAATTATCATAATTCATGTATCGACCATCTATTATGCATTATTCTATGGTCAAACGAATTCTACGATATTTTAAAGGAACACTCAATTATGGCCTTTTTCTCTGCAACAATGCTCCACTCCATCTCATGCCTTTACTGATGTTGATTGGGCAGGAAACTTTGATGATAGAATATCCACGTCAGAGTATATTTTCCTTAAAGCTACTCCAATCAGTTGGAGTTCTAAAAAACAAAAGACAATCGCACGGTATACAACTAAAGCTGAATATCATGTCATCGCCACCGCCACTGCTGAACTCAATTGGATCATAAATCGGCTCAAGGAACTCAATGTCAACTCCACCATTACTCTTACAATATATTGTGATAATGTTGGAGCTATCTACTTATGTGCTAATCCAGTGTTCCACTCCCGCATGAAACACATTGTCATCGACATCCACTTCATGCTAGATCAAGTTGTCAGACATCAACTACGTGTTTCTCACGTGCATATGGCTGATCAACTAGCAGACTCCCTCACAAAGTCTCTCGTCCATAAACTATTTTCATTGCATCGATCCAAGATCGACATCCTTGATGGAAGCTCAATCTTGCGGGGGCATGATAGCAGATAAGATTTCCTCAACTGCATGAGGAAATCTCTGAGCAGTTGAGGAAATCCTCTTTGCTAATATGTATAAATATCATCAAGTTCATAATCTCAAACACACTATGTAATTATATTTCATATTTTATCACTCCTAACCATGATGGGCGAGCGGCAACGAACGATGGATGTCGTTGAACGAGCGTAAATGCCCTCCTAATTGTTCTCTTCCTCATCCTAATCACGAGTGGTGATCGATGGTGAGGTCGACGGCGTCAGACAGTGGAATGGTGGAGAGCGACGAGCAGCGACGTCGGCATAGCTAACGTTCCGAGGGATGAAATACGAGGTAAAATTATCTTGTATTATTTTGGTAGGAGAAAATCAGATATTATCAATAGTAAAAAGAGGTTGTCCATAGCATAGTTCGTGCGCTGGAATTCATGGCAAGCACACAGTATCTTTTAGTACCTGTCATTTTTTTTGAGATACAGATTAAAGGTTTATTTGGATGCCCACTGTATGATTAATTCATTATTTCAGCCATAATTTCCGGGCGAAATAAGTCCTACGTCAGTAATTAGATGTAGGAGGAATGAGGCATAGACGACGACAGCGGCCTGCTAAGAAGACGGCTTCTGCAAAGATTTGTCGGCCCGAATCCGAAACAGCGGCCTGCATTGGCCGCCTTCTCGATCGAGATTGCATGTCCAAGTTTCATGTCGATCAGATCGACAACCACACAGTTACTGTCCGGTCGTCGGTAGAATAACTTCACCTTGTTAATTGGATTATGATTTGTATTAATTTATCCTTTTTTTTATTTTATTAATAGTTTGAGTTCTTATTGTTTTAGAAGTTCTCAAGGCATTTCTGAAGGTGATCTCCTTTTTATCAGTTTACCTTTTTATTCTTATTCAACAAATCTTATCTTCACTGCTTGGTATTTTGATATTATGGTTAATAATAAAAAAGTTACTCCTTTCAATCTTATAGGTGTTTAAATTATCACATCTGATGCCGATTTATAATATTTTAATTACTATTTGAGCTTATGAAAATTCTTGTTTAAACCTTTGTTTCCCATATGCTTGATTGGTACTGGTTCCAAAATTGATCTTTGGAATCATCCCTAGATTTCTAATATCCCTTTAAATAGTTGCCTTAACCTCTAACCTTAATCTTGTATATAATGTTATCATTAATCATACTTAGAATCCTCAAATCATTAACCTTATTAAGCTTATCTTATCTATTCATATACCTTTCTAGGTTGGCTACTTTTAAGAGCTTATATAAATTTATGAATTTTTTAATATAGACTGGTATAACTAAAGGATAATTCAGAGTATCATTGTTCTTCCTAAGAGTCTTTTTTTTTTTGTAAACTCATTTAGAATTATCTTCTTGCTTCTTTATCTAATATTATTCACTGTTATCTTTTTGTTTTGTCCACTTTGTCATTGTGATTCAGATAATTCTGCTCATATTTTTTTTCACTTGCAACATTGCTTCTAATTATTGAAATTTTATTCAGTCTTCCTTGGGTATTTGTTTTATATGCATTAAAGAGAGAGATTATCTTGATTCAAACTGTGTTTTTTTCTTCTATTTGTCGTCTCTATCTCTTTATGGATGCTGTAGAAGAACAAAAATGATGCTTTTTTTCGCAATCCCAACCTCTATTAATACTAGCAAAGTTGTAGACTCTAACAAACCCAAGCAACTTTAGGACTATTTTCTGCCATCAACTACCCATCCATCTCTTTTAATACATGATCATATTATTGATTATGATGCTTCCTTTATCACTAATAACTCTTCTGCTGGACTCAATATCGCTGTTGGAGGTCACATTCATCGGAGTAATGATCATCTAGGTACAAAAACTTGAGCAATTTAGATTGCTATTTGATAGAAAAAATATTATTACCAATAATTAGGTGTTTATTTCATAAAATATTCAATCCAATTATTAAACAGATAACAATCCGACTCATTCTAAAATTGATCATCACTCAAGGTTGACATATATACCAATTATATGTTAACAATACTTTTGTATAAAGATATTAACTAAAGAAGTCTTTATATTATAACCTCTTGACTTCATCTATTCTTAATATTCAAATCATGCATGTAAACTATGAAAAATTATTTATGGGCTTCACCAAACTTAAAAAGTCTGGTATACCGAACTTAGCTCATTTTTTACATCTGTGAGCTTCATCAATTCTAAGTCTGATATCTCTTTATTTTTACAACAACAAAAGGGAAGTACTATATATCTATAGATTTATGTGGATGATATTATCAATTGGTTGTTGGCATTGTCAATCTAGAAACATTAAGCTATTTTCTGAGAGTGAAAATAATGTTCACATCCTTTGAACTTGTCATATTAAAAAAAAAAGTATATTCAAGATCTATTATTAAAACAAATATCTAGAATGCTAATTAAGTCGCCACCCCACTTTTCACCACTAAATCACTCAAATTATGTGATGATAGCTCTATTATGAATCTTACATAATATCGATAAGTACTTATTTTCTTGTAATATTTATATATCATATATCTATACATCTCATTTGCATTCAATAAATTATCATAATTCATGCATCGATCCTCTATTATGTTGGTCTACACTAAAACATGTCTTGTGATATCTCAAAGGGACTTTCAATCATGTATTTCTTATTTATAAATATTTATCACTTCATCTCCATACCTTCGTTGATGTTGATTAGATAGACAACTCTCATGATAGAATATCTACGTTAGCTTACATTATCTTTCTTAGAGTAAAATCGATCAATTAGAGTTCTAAGAAACAAAATACAATCACAAGATCCACTACTGAAACTGAATATCGAGTCATTGTCACTGTTACTATAAAACTCAACAGAATCACCAATCTACTACATAAACTTAGCATCATGAATCTACTCCTATGATATACTATGATAATGTCGGTGTTACTTATCTAGATGCTAATCCGATATTTGACCTACGTATGAAACACATTGCCATCGACTTCCATTTTGTTATAGATCAAGTTATCATATATCAAGTACATGTTTCTCACGTCCATACTTCTGACCAACAAGCATATTTCCTCATAAAACCTCTCATTCATAGAACATTTTAATTATATCGATTCAAGATTAACATTCTTAAGAAAAACTTAATTTTTCGAGGTACGAGGAAGATAATGATAGAGACTAATATGAAATAATAATTTTACATTCCTTACATCGTCGATCTCAAATAATCACAAGTTTGAATGAAAATTTTGATTATATAATTTAAATACATAATTAAACAATTTTTTTCTTTAAAACCTATATAAATACATATCATCTGAATATATAAAATTATTATTTTTATAGTAAAATTTTAAATTCATCGTGCTGTACAACGGTGGTCACCATCTACTCCCCAAGTCGTATTCTTTCCGTACTTCGTTCGCTCCACGTACAGTGCTCTACGGTTTTGATTGCTGCAGGCAACTAAAATAAATAGTTAAATGATTTGATTACACAGAGACTCACCTCTCACCGACCATCTCGGCAACCGCGTTCAAATCCCCCAACCCCACTCTCGTCCTTCTCCCCACCCAATTAATTCCGACCTCCTCGACTCACCTTTCAACGTGGCCTTCTTTTCCGACGCCGTCCGCGCACTAGCTCACAACGCCTCCACGAGGGTTGGTTGGAGCTTTGTGCATTACATCTTGTTGCTCGGAGCGTTTAACTACTAAGAAGGAAGCACAGTTGAAGCTAATCTCCATTTACTATGCATTATACATTTGATCAATGGAAGAAGTACAGATGGAACACGAGCCTATCCCAATCAACACTCGGTCAAAGCTGTTGGTTGACGTTTCACCGATAAGGAAAAAAGGATGATGTGATCACCGAGGCACTGTCGTTGACATTTATTTCATCGAATGTTATGTTGTTATGTTTCATGCATACATTTGTAGTTTTTATCTTCGTTGGTTTGCGTTACTGAGGTTATGATTATTCGATTATGGTAGATATTTGACTGGAAGAGCGTGTGAATGCCGACAGCCATTCGATCGTGATCTTAATTTCATTGGAAATATGTCTTTCTACTTGTTCCTTATATAAATGTTGCGTGCTACGTTGGAGGTTACCTCGTTGCATGATTTCACAGGATCCTCGTACGTTGTCTTTTAATGTGATTACTACGGTAGACCAGCAGGTCACATGAACACGTGAAACAGAATCCTTGCTACGACTTGGTTACCATTTTATGATTATTAGATTATAAATGTAAATATAATGTTTGTACTGGTAGTGATGTTACTAACAGTCTAGCGACGCAGGACGCATGGGAAATAAGCTAAGCTCTGCTCATAAGTATCACGCAGAAGCAAACTTGCACATCACAGAAAGGTGACGACGAGAAGGTCAAGCAAGATGGCTTCTCAACCAGGACCCCTCACCCAATGGCCATGGCAGAGGCTTGGAAACATGAAGGTAAGGTCCAATACATCGCCACCCTTCCTTCCTTTCTTCCAGCAGATATGCACTCCCTCCTGCCCTCACTTCTATGATACAACATGATATCTCGAACGAACATTCAATCATAAATTTTTTATTTATAAATATTTATCACACCTTCGTCGATGCAGATAGACAAAACTGATAATAGAATATTTATATTATCTTATATTATATTTCTTAAAGTAAATATAATCAATTGAAATTCTAAAAAACAGAATACAATCACAAAATCCAAACTAAATACCGAGTCATCGTCACCGTTGTTACAAAACTCAACTAAGTCACTAATATGTTACACAAACTAGGCATCACCTCCAAATCTACTCATATAATATACTATAATTTACACATTGAAAGTTATCTATCAAAAGATTATTTGTGTGATTTGCAAGATTGACAACTTTTATAAAACTTATTATTACTAAGAATAGTAAGATTGGAAAGACCATTAACTAGATTTTTCTGCATCATAATATTTAATTTAAAAAAATTTATATGACCAAGTCTAACATATCATATTGATACATCACCATTTGTACTGATCTTATAGCTGATAAAATATATAAAATTTTGACCCTTATACTAGTGTAACTATATCTCTATTTAATTATTTTATATTATAAAGAAACTTGACTTCATCAAAACTAAAATTATATAATTTATAGCATCAATTACATTTGCAACAGAAAAAAAAATTACCTGAAATATATTATATACTCTTCAATATTATATGATCATTATCTTTATGTGAGATAGTGATGGTACCTTCCTTTTCCACTTAGTGAATATTGGAATTTGGTATCATCACCTTTGAGATGATGATTGTAACATAAATTAACTATCCAATTATTTTGAAGTTAATGGATGTCATGGCCTCCACTGCTAGTCATAGGTGCTCTGCAAAATAATCATACGAGTGGTGCCACGTGTGACACTCTACACGATCCTTTTATTTATTTATATTATTATTGATATTTTCTTACTTTATGTTACATGTTGTATATATTATGATGTTTATAGATCTGTGCAATAAGAATTAAATCGTGATGAGATCACGATAATAAGATTGATTCAGCTTTAAACATAAACTCTAAATAATCTTGATAATAGGTTACTTAAGAGGGACATCGAGATAACCAGGTAGACTAGTGTTTTGTATAATCGTCTATATGATGGAGGTTACTGGTTTCATAGCTACACGTATAGGGATACTAAGGATATAATGCATGTGATTATTGGAGAATGAATTCATTGATTAATCCATTCACGGAATGTTGGATAGTTGATGATATCTCATTGTCAAACAACGATTTTGTCGTCTCAATTGTGTATCTAGTTTTTAAACTTGAGACACCAAGGATGTTCTATATAAGTACTATATTCTTTCATACTAGACTTATAGGTTTAGAAGTTCTAAATCTAGCACAACCGATCATCGGGAGTAACAGCCAACCTTATGAGGACAATTAAGCATCGATAGAGGATCATCCACTCTCGGTGTCATAAAAGGAATATCCTATGTATTCTTGCTTAGATAAATCACTGGTTATGGTCATTTATATTGAGAGAGAAAGAGTTTTCTAAGAGATTTCGATTAGAGAAAGACTCGAGTACATTTCGTATGGGCTTGATAGCACCATACTCGATATACAGTCTTTGAGATATTAAATGGATTATAGACTATATATGCATAGTCATTGAGGATAGATATATCTAATAGATTTGATCCTCATATATTGTTTGGAGACTATGGCGTAGTGGCTTTATACATTCGTAGTCGATGAGTCGAGTGAATTATTATGGAGATAATAATTCATCGAGTTAGAATGAGTTTTGATATGTACAACTTACGACCAGCTCGATACTAGGCCTATAGGGCCATACGCATATGGTAGGTGTTGTGATGAGTAGAAGTTCGGATATGAGATATCCATTGGAGCCCCTATCTTATTGGATATCCAATAAGTCTCTGAATTATTGGATCTTTTGAGTGAGACCCAATAAGACTAAATAGAGATTATTGGATAGAGGTTTACTAATCTAAGAGACTTGGATAATTAGATAGAGATCCAATACCCAATATGGGAGGATCCATTAGGGTTAAATAGTAGGAATCTCTATAAATAGGAGGAGCCAAAAGGTGGCATAGGCTAGTCACCTCTTGATCGTCCCTCCTATACTCCTCTATCTCCTCTCTCCTTAGCAGATAACTCTAGTTTGGAGCATGTGAATAGCAAGAAGAGTAGACCATTTTCTTGATCACATGGTGTATGTGGAAAGGAAGATCATGCGGTAATTTGAGGAATGTATTCGTCGCATCCACCGTGTGGATTACTACTAGAGAGGAAGATAGTTGACCTCCTTCATCCACTCCTATAGATCTGAGATTTTTCAAGGATATACAATCTTCGTAACAAATCTCACTTGATATACGTGATTTCAATTTTGTATTTTGTTTAACGCACCAATATTTACACGACGATGAGATATTTTTTCTAGAAAATTTATGATTTTTATTTTCTATTCTTTTACTACATATGTGATGTTTTGATGTGATTTTCTAACATCCACTACAACAATTTCAGTTATAAAATATTTACCATAATCTTTATCGGTAGCATTGAAACAATCTTTTTTATTTATAATATTTCTTTCTTTAATCATAATATGATAATTTTTCTTGATATGACTTAACTTGCTACACCTATAATACTTGATTTTTTTTAATTTATACTATTATTGGAAGAAGATGCTGGCTTGCTATTAGTATTACCCTTTGTCTTTTTATTTTTATCATTATCTTTTTTCTTATTTATAAAAAGGGCATCTTCATCTCCTTGTGAAATAGAGACTCGTTTAATGAGTTAAGGATTAATGAGAAGTAAGAAGGTTTTTTTTAACTCTATTAAAGATGGTTTGAACCTATCCTTGAATAAATATAACATAAGGAATATATTTTTTGAAAGATTATGAATAATATAACATTTTTAATGCACATTATAAATAGGCTCATCTAAGAGTAATATCTTTGAACATAAATTTTTAATCTTAAAAAAAAAACTACAAAAATGAGAAATCATCTTAGAAAGTATTTGTCAAATTAGTGCCAAGCCATATTCATTTTATTGAACAATGCTTCAAAAGTAATCCAAATATTTGAACCTAATAATGTGTTCAAAGAGATTAATAGAAACAAATCTGTTTAGATTTTATATTTAATGTACTTAATTTCTTTATGCCTCTTCATTTGTAGTATACAGTGTTATTATTGTGTTAGCATCAACTATATCCCATAAATCTTCTCATAGGACTCTAAATAAATCTTTCAGATCTTATGGTTAGATTGATTAAGAAGTTCAATACCAAACTCATCAACCCGACAATTATAATCCATAGTAAAAAAAAAAAAATATTTTCTTTACAAAAAAATCTTAAAATATATATTATCACCCTTGTAGCTCTAATATGATATGAGAAGATAGAGAGAGATTACATTCAAGTTCAAGTGTAATCCTTTCTTAGTAACAAGTTATCACTATCCTTAGATCAAACCAAGGTACCGTTCCGTACCGGTGTTTCGAGGTTAGCTCGGTACGGTACGGTACCGTTGTATCGAGCGGTACACTAGGGCATACCGAACGGTATACCCTGGTATACCGAATAATTTTATATATTTTCTTTATTACTGTAGTATTATAACACTATAGCACTGCTACAGTATAATATTGTAGCACTGTAGCGGTACCGAGCGGTCCGCATACCGGTATACCGTCGGACCAGTACATATCGCCCGTACTGGGCGATACCATTCGGTACTATATACTATAGATCAAACTAAACAAAAGAAGAAGAAACCCAAATGAAAGTAAAATAAAAAGAAAAGTTTTTTCTTTACAAAATATAAGAACTTCAAATATTCTTAGATTTGAGCCTTTCAGGCTTGAGCACTTAAGACTTTGATAGATTTACACTATAGCACTGCTATAATATTGTAGTACTGCTACAGTATAATATTGTAGCACTGTAGCGGTACCGAGCGGTCCGCATACCGGTATACCGTCGGACCAGTACATATCGCCCGTACTGGGCGATACCATTCGGTACTGTATACTATAGATCAAACTAAACAAAAGAAGAAGAAACCCAAATGAAAGTAAAATAAAAAGAAAAGTTTTTTCTTTACAAAATATAAGAACTTCAAATATTCTTAGATTTGAGCCTTTCAGGCTTGAGCACTTAAGACTTTGATAGATTTACACATATAGATACTATCTATTTATAGGTATAGAATAATAATTTAGATCAAGAGATTGTTATCTCTAAAATTTTACTTAATCAATTTATTTAAAAGATATAAAATTTAAAATTTAAAATCCTTCAAAAGATAATACTTTAAATCTTAAAATGTGGTGTGGATGGAAGAAGAGGATAGGAGAGGCGAGAGCAGCGAAGCGATGGACGGTGGATAGCAAATGTGGTTGCCGATGCGATAGAAATTACCTTCTATTAATTGCGATGCTTTATTGTGTTCATTTTTGCGCCATGATTCACCGGAGACTTGGAATCTGCATGTATCTTTCTATTTATTTGGATGCCCGCTGTAAGCAAACAGAAGAGCAAGTTAATTAGATGGAAGGACGAGGCATAAACGACGAGAGCGGCCTCCGTTGGCTGCCCCCTCGATCGAGACTGGGTCGGCCGCATTAATTTAGTCCTTGTCTTTTCTGAATGTTTACCTCGAACACCCTATAAATCTTCGTGCATACTGTGTGGGTAGAACCTCTCGGCGTCGACAAAAACACTCGAACAGTCCAATGAAATAATTGATGCATCCACCGTATTCCACATTTTCGCTACCAGAATAATATGTGGTGCCAGACGAATCTACGCAGTCCTGTTGTCTGCAGACCAACTTCACCGTCTTTTCATCCACCTTCCGACCTCTCCGAGTCACGCATGGTTTTGTAATTGGCCAACGAGCGGTCAACAAATGAAACACGCCGCTCCTATTTACTGTACGCCTTATCCTTTAAAATGGGAGCCAATCCGTCCCTCTGAGTTCCTAATGTTCCACCGGTGCGTGAGAGACCAGTGAGGCGTCCGACTGCATACCTCACCGAGGGGATCTCCCAAAGACCTCGTCGCCGCTCTTCCGGAAGCAATGCGGGTGGCGGTGATCGGCGCGGGCATCAGCGGGTTGGCGTCGGCCTACACGCTTGCCAAGGCCGGCGTCGACGTGGTGCTCTACGAGAAAGAAGACTACTTGGGCGGCCACGCCAAGACCGTCACATTCGATGGCGTCGATCTCGATCTTGGTTTCATGGTCTTCAACCGGGTTAGTGCTTCACAATCTACTCCCCGGTGGTCTTCTTTCCGATTCTTGTTTGCTCCGAGTACAGTGCTTCACACCCGTGAAAGTTCTGTCAAGTATCGTACCTATGTTGTGGAATCGAAAAGATAAAAGATTGAAGCAGTAGTTTTGGCCGACCATTGCATGGTTCTTGCAGGCTCTTTCTTCCAAACGGAGGACCATACATTTGGTTCTGCCGTGTTCTCATATGATCCTAACTCTCATCCTCAAATCTAGCTTGAATTATCCTCCTTTCCACCTCATCTTGAATTTGAATGGGTAATTCTTTATGAATATCTGGGACTTGTTTCCAGAGATTCTGTGAGGTTTTTTTTTTTTTTTGGTGTCAAAATTAGAACTAAAAGACATATTGATGAAAACAAGGGAAACAACCACGTTTACGTCCGTCAAAACAAAAGATATTCTAGAGAGTCATAAATGACACAGGGTTGCGTGAGCTCTTCACGAAAAAAAAAATTAATGTTAAAATCTAAAATCAAATAATAATAAATTTAATTTAATTGTATATCTCTTAATATCATTCAAAATATTTTTGATATGTAAATATATAAAAAATGATCCGAGGATAATGAAATAGGAACTAAAAGGATATGAGAATAGATTTATAATTTATATATATAGACACTAAGATTATCTATCTATTTATAAATAAGAGTAAATAATTTAAAATAAGTAATTAGGAGAGTCCGATTCTATCATAATTAATTTTTTATTGATTGATAATCTTTATCAGAATTTAATTAAAAATATAATATATTTTTATTTAATTAAATAAAATTATATAATATAACAAGCTGATCGCTACCATATCGTGACTAAAATGATAAGTATACTTTTGATTAGCAACCAATGGACACGAGTAAGATGAAGAAAGTTACCAATCAATAAAAAAGTTACCATTTGATTTCCCACTACATTTGGCGTCGAGTCACGGCCACCACTGCTATTGAAGGCAGGAAGTCTGTGTGGTGTCGACTCATCTATCACACACAGTTAGAAATAAATTAATGGTGTCACCTCTTCTATCATAATCGACGTCAAATATGGCCAAATTGTTCCCAAACACGTTATTTACCATGATGCGACCATGTATGATTACATTGCTCGACAAAAGAGTAATCGTCGATTTGAAACCATGCGTGCAGGTAACTTACCCGAACATGGTGGAGTTCTTCGAGACTCTGGGCGTCGACATGGAGTTATCCGACATGTCGTTCTCCGTGAGCCTGGACGAAGGCAAAGGCTACGAATGGGGAAGTCGCAATGGTCTCTCCGGCTTGTTTGCGCAGAAGACCAACGCGCTCAATCCTTCCTTCTGGCGAATGATTCGTGAGATAGTCAAGTTTAAGGGCGACGTTCTCATGTGAGTCTTCATCTCATCACAGTTCCTTATTCTTTCTTGGTTGTGTGCGTCCAAATCGAGGATGAAATCGGCGTTCCACGTTGCACCACGACTTCCAATTGACTTACTGCAGCCTCTGCCCCATTCCATCCGTTTCACTCACAGAGTGGTAGTCGGTGGAACGTTTCGTGGCCCAATTATTTATCTCACGACCGCCGCGTATGCCAATAATGCGTCCACTGTGGAAGCGCCATCTAACCATAGGACGTGGTCTAACTTCCGGCCCGAGTTAAAAGTCGGGTTGGAGAACGATCGGCCCGTCACTTGTCTGTTAACGCATGGAGCACCCAAAAACACTAGTAGAGGTGGGAGCTGTGCCCGATGGCTCCATTTCATATCCTACTCGCGCGAGATTTGCTTGCATCTGTCTCGACGTCGAGAACGATCGCCATCTTTTCCCCTTCACGGGTCCGGCGTCGTCGTTGCACGGTTTCCCCGATCTGTGAGAGAAGGGCATTCAATTCGAGGTTGCACCATCGCCGTCATCGTCATCATCATCTGTGAAAGATGATGACGTTAATGCCCCTTCCTTCGCGTGATCATCGTCATCGTCGTCGTCGTCGTCGGTGTCGGTTGGAAGGACGGTTCTTATGGAGGGAGGTCCTTCAAACCCATGAAGGATGATCATGGTACATCTCCAAATTCTTTTCGGTTCGGATTTATTCTTGTTCCCATTTACATGCTCTGCAATCTATCAAAATTCGCACGTCTTACTCGCTCAACCCTTATCTGTTCTGGGAAAGGTTTTCTGGGGTACTTCAATTTTTCTAGACCAACATAGGTTCCCTTATATTATGAAGACGAGGATTTGGTGTTTCTTAAACCTCGTGAAGGATGATAAAGCAAAGCCCTAAAGTATCTAAGATGTATGATTACTTATCGTTATATCTTAACCGTAGGGTTTTAATGTTTTCTAGTTTCCGTGTTAGATGTTCTTGAATATATTTGAGAAATCGATATACAAAACTCTTGTTGTACTAGGTACCTCGAGGAGCACGAGAACAATCCTGATATGGATCGAAGTGAGACCTTGGAGCATTTCATCAAGTCACATGGATATTCTGAGCTATTTATGAGGGCTTATCTTGTGAGTTGATTGTTTGATCCAAGTAGCCTTGTTTATCCAATCTGTTGCATGATGTGTGTAATCTTGTAATCCTGCAGATTCCAATCTGTGCTTCTATCTGGTCATGCCCTTCAGAAGGAGTATTGCATTTTTCAGCTTATTCTGTCCTTTCTTTTTGCCGTAACCATCACCTTCTTCAGGTTATATTCTTCAACCTCTTTCGGATGCTTTAATTAAATTATCATTCTCAAATTCTTTTGTTGTTCTTTCTTAGGAAGTTGGTAGGTCATAGGTGGCATCAGCATTTTATTGATAATTAAAGTTATACAGGTTTTTGAGCAGTTCTTCGAGCTGCTTGTGGAATGAGGCACCAATGACAGGAGAAAACTAAAATCATCTTACCATAACTGTATTATAGTAAATGACGTGCCTAATTATGGATAAAGCTATGCCATTAGCTAATTGATTTTTCAACTGCAACGTATTGTTTAAGTATCATATTCTTGATTAAAGACCTCTTCTTTAAATGTTTTTATAGAAGAACACTTTTTGAAATTTGTTTACTAAAATAGACTTATGTCATGTTTCCTTTTCTTTCCAAGTCTACTTTAAACAGCAAACTTTGTTTAAATTTGTGTTACATGAGTTGCATCGATAATATTACATATAAAGTAAGATTGTTGATATTTGGGCTAATTATATATTACCTCCTATAATTAGTTATATTTAGCATCCCGGTCCCTACACTTTCAAAATTACATTGGGATCTTTATACTCATGAAAGTGAAATATTGAGATATCTTTACAGGGTTAAAAAGGTAATTTCATTGGGTAAAAAAATCAAGAAAGAGAGAGAGGTTTTGTTGGAGTAATAGGGTTAAATATTTTACTTTCGTAAATATAGGAATCTCAATGTAACTTTTGAAAGCATAGGGACTTGGATGCTAAAGGTAACTAATTACATAGGGTAATCTGCAATCAGCCCCTGATATTCTTAAAAGTTACTGCATCTAGCTTCATTTAACCATGTTATGTGTACATGTTGTTTGATTTGTCACAAGTTTCTCATTCTTAACAATTTTCATTTAAAGGTTTCGTAGTTTTACTGATAAATATCTATTTCTCATGGTGATCTGTCTGTTGTTCTCATTCAGCTCTTTGGCCGCCCCCAGTGGCTTACTGTCAAGTCACGTTCACATTGTTATGTCAACCGGGTATGGATTTGTCCCATTGTTTTGGTTGTTGTCTGGTTATGCAATGAGGATATACCTCTCTAGAAGACATTGCTTACATTTTAATTCACAGTGATGAATACTTGCTATGAGCA
This sequence comes from Musa acuminata AAA Group, assembly GCF_036884655.1. Classification (NCBI taxonomy): domain Eukaryota; kingdom Viridiplantae; phylum Streptophyta; class Magnoliopsida; order Zingiberales; family Musaceae; genus Musa; species Musa acuminata. Next base: position 7,730,303 of record NC_088338.1, on the reverse strand, counting down.
GGTTAGAGAAGAACTGGAACATAGATCTTGTAAAATTAAAACAGGATGTGCTGTGCATTCTGTTCTGAGGACTGATGAAGGTAAACATCCTTTGTGCTATATGATTTCTGGCTATTGATTTTGATAAACTTGAATGAACAAGAATATTACTATGGATGGAAACATTTATTTACTTCATGATTTACATTAAACCCACATGCTGTCTTACCTAGAGCTCGATTGTATCTATTAGTCAAAGATTGGTCTAATCATTTTAACCTAAACAATGAGAGCTATAAGAAGTACGTTACCAAGTATTGTAAAATTTATATGTGGTACTATATGTCTTTACCCCTAAAACACTGGGAACTGTAGGAGCATGATTACCGAGTCATACAAATAAGATATACACTTGATTGTCATGTCAACTCTCATCATGAAAAATCTGATTGGCAGACGCCGTAAAGTTTCATCCCTATCCCTTGTATAAAATGTTGCAGTGGAACAATGGGAATTGAAGAATGTTGTAGTTGTTCATTCAATGTGAAAAAAAAAAAACAAAGAAAGCAATATTATCTTGTATACTCCTACTCTATTTTACTCCGTTTGTTTTAAGTTGCATTGTGTATCTTTTATTTTGCAACCAATGAGCCTATTGATCTCATATTTTAAACACCTCTGTGCTAACAACTACTTATGTAGTAGCATACCAGATCTATGGACTGGTAGTTTATCTTTTATATACCAATGGTCCTCTTGCTTGCAGCGTCTTCCCCTTTGATTAGAATCAGATGTTGCTGTACATTGTAATTAAAGTTTCAAAAAACCAGTAGAGTTTGCAATAAATTAGAATTATGATTAGAATCACATGCTCCTACTCGGAAACATAAGCTTTGGCAATCTGGTGGTATCAATTTGAATCTGTTGTTTCTTTAGAATATCTAAAATCCTTGGCATCACATATGGTACATGATATAATGGGGAATTTGAATAGCACAATAAATTCATAACACTCAGTGTGCTCTTTTTTTATATCTAAATGCCTGAATATGTGTAATCACTAACAAAATTGATAGTTTCTGGCCCTACAGTAGGTTGTTGTGTGTTGGCAGCAGACCACTCAGAAGAAATATATGATGGGTGCATAATTAGTATCCATGCCCCAGATGCTTTGAAGCTTCTAGGAACACAAGCAACATACGATGAGTCAAGGATACTTGGTGCTTTTCAGTATGTATACAGGTATGCTGATGTGTCTCTTTCTACTTTTCATCTGTTCCAATAAATTGTTTCTTAGCTGATATAAATGTAGGATAATCTTAGAAGCCTATATATGGAGCTGATATCTATTATTTGAAAGTTAGTACCTTAAAGTCTAAGATTTAAGCATTTGGAGATATAAAAAACTTCAGCTAATGGAACTAAAAATTCATCTTTTTTTTTTTCACTTGAATGCCATTTGAACAAATTTATCGTTCTTTAATGGTGCTTTATGTTCCAAGTATCTAGCAACCTAGGATGGTATAAAGAAAAACAGATGAATAAACAGAGGATGATATTGAATGAAGAGAAAAACGCTTAAGTATTGTGCTTTGACACCCATTATCTACTGCCATACTAAGGTAGCTCATAGCATCATGTTATAGTAATTGTGTTAGATCACTGTGCTATAGTATAATAATTCCAAGAAAAAAAAAAACATGGACCATCAGCCAATGATAGTAAACACATTAGGATTATAAGTTATTCATTAATCTAGATGCAAGATAACTTTTAGGCTTACGCATAGTGTTCTACCTTTTATTATATATTCTTATGATTGGATAAGTGCATTTGGGGAATTAATATAAGAAATATTTTCTTCTTTACATAAATGTTTGTTGTGAGGTTCAATAACATATATAATGTCTACCGTGAGTGAAGGTATCATCCCTTCTTTCTTTCAATTTATGATATTCACCTTTTTCTCATCTTTTTCTTCTGTCAAGTTTTAATCTTCTATTACCTCATACAAACTTATTGTTGCTACCTATCTGCATTCATTTGCTGGCTACTTTTTGTATTGTCTTGCATGTTTTGATGCAAAGCCTGATTTAGGATATTTCTAAGAAATAATGCTTGGAATTTATTTGGTGTGGGAAACAGCTCAGAACACCTTTGTTTTACTGCAATGAAGTAGAATTTGGATTCTGGGGACTCGAGAGTCTTGAACAAGCTCATTATTTTCTGATATAACAGTCTGTTAGGATGTAAAGATGGACAAATGCTTAATGAGAAGTTCAATCACTCATGGGAATATCTGCCCTCTTCTTTTCCAAATTCAATTACATAGACATGTCTCCTTTTGTTGTTAATATTTCTGCTTGTCAATATATGTAATTAAAATTTCTCAATGAACAGTGATATTTATCTTCATCGTGACAAAAGTTTGATGCCCCAAAACCCATCAGCATGGAGTGCTTGGAACTTTCTTGGAACTACACAGCATGGTGTATGTGTTACATATTGGTTAAATGTGTTACAGGTGTGTAGTGCACTTGCTACAGGATATCGTTGTTTGTCCAACATAGTGAATTTTTCAGATTTGCTTCTATAGTTCTATTTAGAGGAAGCTTATCTTGAAAGTTAACATTCATTTTTTTCCAATTACTACTTACATTCTCTATATTATCGTGCAGAATCTAGGTTCTACTGGTCGCCCGTTTCTTGTAACTCTGAATCCTCCTCATATTCCGAAGCACAAGTTACTTAAATGGTACACTAGCCATCCTTTCCCGTCGGTTGCAGCCTCAAAAGCTTCTCTTGAGCTAGATAAAATTCAAGGAAAAAGAACAATATGGTTTTCTGGAGCATACCAAGGTAAAGCAAAATACTTCCCACAGGGAATTCTTGTCTACTTTTTAGTTTTTATAATGGGGCCAAATGTATGAACCAATGTTAGGCTTACTTGCATATCATGCAGGTATCCATGATAGCTATATGCATGGCCAAACAAACATTATGTGGATGTGTACACCTATACATACTAGTGAATAATGCACATGCAGATCCACATGTGAGATGAGAATAACAAGAGAAAATTGATAATTGATTCCGGTGATTAATTTATTGGCATCTTTAAGAGTATTTTTCTGGTTTGGTGATTAATTTTATCTTGCATTTTTTTAAAAATATTATGAAGAACAACTATTTGTTTATAATACTAAAGTGCTCCATTGTTTCTACTTTCCCGCTAGAACAACTGTCTCAACTACCAAGTAATTGCTTGCCACCTTACTTTTGTAAAATTTGAGGAGTCAATTGCTAGTAGGTGCTTCAATTCATCATCTAAGATTTATTGTGCAGCAAAAGATTATTAATTATTTCTTCAAAAAAATTATTTCTAGCATTCAGTTCATAATCTAACATTGCTAGTAGGTGCTTCAAAAAAAAAGAAAAAAATTAACATCGTCTAACATAGGTTATTCTTTAAATAATAATTTTCTACAGTTACAGTTATTGCCTATTTGCATGTTATCCATAAAATTATCCATGTGAAATTAACTAATAAGTAGTTCTTAAATTAGCTTGATGTCAAGGTTTTCAATGCATTTTTAAATGCATTGAAAATTAGATATAAAATACATATCTTATTTAAATTCATATTTAACAGTTCTCAAGGTTTTGAACAAAATTATTACTATTTATCATAACTATGTCACCAAATGATAATTAGAGGCCCCACTTGCAGTAGATTATACCCATTTTTTCTTGTACATTAATCCCTAAATATAAAAATTTCAAAGTAATCCCTCTATTCATCATATCTGCATACTAGTACTTGAAACCCAAATCATACAGATCACTGATTTTGCCTATTTAATTTAAAATACATAGATAGTCGAGGGGCTTGAGGCCACAACCTTTGCACCACAGCATGGTTGCTTTGCAACCTGGGCATCAAGGGTTCAAGGGGCAATCTTTTTCATGTCATCCATTGGTTGTGGGGCTCCCATGAGTACATGATAACACTGATTGTAGTTGCACTTGTAGAGGTCTAGTTCACATAGATCAACCCTTTGACGATGCACCGAAAAATTCAAACTTTTTACTTCATGCATTGTTATATTTTTGTCAATTGATCTATAGCCATTTAGACGATTATATCCATTATGATTACTCCTTTTAGAATAAACATTAGATCTTTTAAGAGTTACATGCAAATCATATACTCTTTGGAAGGCACTTGGTAGATGTTTTTCCATACTTTTATAATCTGGATATTTTTATAACACCATTGTAATTAATATATGCTGTGTTAAAGAATTGATTTTTTTTTTTGCTGTGGTATTTCCAGGCTATGGCTTTCATGAGGATGGATTAAAGGTGATGAAGTTTCCTTTCGTTTCTAAAGTTCATGCTGTATATTGGTGCCAAAGTCCAGAATATAACTACATATATGTTTTATGTTTATAATCTTCAATAAGTGACCCAGCATAAGTTCATGTTGTATACCGGTACATCACTTTTTTTTAATTCTGCAGGCTGGCATTGTTGCTGCAAATACTGTGCTTAAAAAGGACTCTAACCTGCTGAGGAACCCAAAGCATATGGTACCATCATTGATGGAATGTGGAGCAAGACTTCTTGTCACTAGATTTCTTGAAACTTACATCTCAACTGGTTGCTTAACGTAAGTGTACAAGTTTAGTAACTGATACAGATTCATATATCATGGCTGTCAGATAGCCAGTTGGTTACTGGTGCTTATACAGAAGATGACCTTCAGTTGGTTTAAATGAGTAGTTGTAACAAAGCATTTATTAAGTTGACATAACCCGTGCTGTTGGCTTGCAAAGTTCCGATGCTGTACCAACATAATTATGCCAGCAGCACTTAAACCTTGAATCTGGGTGAGAAAGGGAGAAACTGGCCAGCAAAAAAATTATCTGGGTAGTGAGAAAAACAAAGATGTATAGCTGGGCACCTTGGTCTTTGTTTTAGTGAAAAAAATGAATGATTTTTCTTGTGTTTAGCTTTTTCTTTATGCATATAATACTAGTCAACATTTATTTTTTTCTCATAGTTAAATCAGAATTATGATGATAATGAGGTTAGATTCATGATAAGCATAAAGTAGATATAAGTCTACTCAAATATGTTAGAAAAGGATAATTCGGCAGATCTATCATGAAAATCTCCTCAGTTTTCTTTCTTAATCATCCTAATTAACATAACTTCTTATCCCTAGAAATGTTAGTAACCTGGTCAAGATTTTGATTCCACAATAAATTGTGGAGCAAGCAATTGAGTCACATAGTAAACCAGTAAAATGTGGATTCCCTTGAAAGTATGCTATATTTATGCAAATTGTTTTCTATTTTAGTTCTCACATACATATCAACTTCTTACTACATCATTGCAGGTTGCTAGAGGAAGGTGGCACCATATATGTATTTGAAGGTACCAGCAAAAAGAATTGCTATAAGTCTGTCGTTAGAGTGCATCATCCCTTGTTCTATTGGAAGGTTCCTTCCCTCTTTGCCAGTCTCAAGTATTAATTGATGGGACACTAGTCTGCAGCTTTCGCGTGGCACTGTATATCTTTCACAAATACTTATCCTTGGCTCTTTTACATTTTGACAGATTGCTTCAGAAGCTGATTTAGGCCTTGCAGATGCATATATAAATGGATACTTCTCTTTTGTTGATAAAGAGGAAGGTCTTCTGGATCTGTTTATGGTATACTTGGTGTCCACTTGCTAAAATATCACAAAGCACTCGGTGAATCAACTTGGGAATATTTTTCATCTTTGTCTGTGTTTATTCCTGTAGGTTCTAATTGCCAACAGGGATCTTAGAAATTCCACTGGGAAGAATATGAGGTCTACTGCTGTACTCTCCCCTGTAGTTTACTGAGATCATTGCTGACAGGTGTACATGCTTGCATTTACTTATCTATACTATTTAATCAATTTCCTCTAAACAAATGATGCCAGAGGTTGGTGGACGCCATTACTTTTGACAGCTGGAGTTGCTTCCGCAAGATACTTTTTGTGGCACATCTCGAGACGGAACACTATAACACAAGCTCGTCAGAACATCTCTCGTCATTATGATCTGGTTAGACTAGAGACTCTAACATTTTCAAATTATACTTGATTCATTTTTGTTCAGACTAACAATGTTATTGTAGCATCTATTTAGCTACCATTATTTGCTGGAGTTTGATCAATAAGCTTCATGTCATTAGTATCAAATGACTTCAATATGTAAAGAAGCCATTGTATTCTGTCCATTGGTTATGTAGAAAATGTTTTCATTGTTGGCATTACATGACTATGAAGTTGGATTTGTTTTCGCATTTCTGCAAAATTTGTAAAGCTAGGCCATGATATTATGACTGCCGTCTTTCTATGACTATGACCAATCAAAGAGCAATGGTTTGAAAGATAGAACATCGAATTATGCAACCATAAGGTGATAATTAAAACTTAAAAGTACCTTAATGTGCTGACAACTGTCTTATAGCATACACCAGATTTCATCCGTTAACTGTTGCATACTTATGAAGTTCATAGTTGAAAGACTATGGTTACCCTTGGAGATTTTTCTATTGACACCCTTCCACAATAACTGGGATAAGGTTAACATAAGAACTGTCATTTCAATAAAGTGGCTGTTTCTGTTTGCATATGTTCCCTCAGTTGATTGCCTATAAGCTTCATATTGTAGTTAGTGCACCATTTGGATGAAACTCTTGCTACCATCGACCTAACTAGAAAAGGTTGGCTTTCATAGGGTAGCTTCAATATCCAAGTGTTGATCAAGCAATTTTCATAAATCATTCCAGTATTTTGCAGTACTTAACAGATCATATATGATATTTAGATTACAAACTTGGATTTTGATATGGGATGTAGCCGTGACATAAGAATATTCAAAAGAAAAGGTACAACTTCGATATGGAAATAGTAATATTACATTATATGATAAAACCTGAATTTTCTTTTTTGTGAATTTGAATGACACAATTTTTTAAAAGCAACAATTTAGTAAATCAAAATTGGCAATTTGTGAATGCAAATTTTTTTCTGGAAATTATTATAATTGTCAGTGGTCTATCTTTCAAATTTGGGAATATAAGACCCATGTAACCTAAGGGGTACTTCATTTTTCATTTTTCATCACCTTTAGCTTCAGAGAACTCATGTTCTTGTGATTATCATTTGTAAAATGTCTTGTGGTATCAAATGTATATGATGATGATGATTGCTGTATAAGATTTGCTTATATAATCCATCTGTCGTCTTTCTGGTTTGTAACTGAAATTAACTTTTCCATGTATACAGAGTAATGACTTCTTCTCTCTATTTTTGGATGAGACAATGACATATTCCTCTGCAATTTTCAAGGTCCAGAACTGTCATTGGTAGTTTGTTATTTTAATGCTTTTGTTAATGCATTGTTATTGCAATAGTGGCTTTTTATGGAATCTAATTCTCTTCACAAATGTCATTTTATAGACAGAGCATGAGGATTTGAAAATTGCCCAACTACGCAAAATCTCTCTTTTAATTGAAAAGGTAAGTTTATGGAACCACTATTATTTTCTTTCATTTACTCATTCTTATGAAATTTTCTACCTTGTTTATCGTCAAGGCTCAAATCAATGACAAGCATGAAGTTCTTGAGATTGGTTGTGGTTGGGGAAGTTTAGCAATTGAGGTTGTTAAGCAAACTGGTTGCAGATACACAGGAATTACCTTGTCTGAGGAACAGCTAAAGTATGCTAAAAGAAGAGCAAAAGAAGCTGGACTAGAGGTATTTTGCTTTGAACTTAAGGTTTAAATTATGAAGGAAAATATCATTAAAAAATATAACGATAAGGTTCTCAATTGCAATCAAAATCTTTTTACACTCTCTCAATTTATTTTCATTCTGAAATTTGAATGTATTGCGTTAGTTAATTTATTCACTTTAATTTGTTTATCCACATTGCACTATACAAGCTAATCAAATTGGTGGCTGCATATTTATGCATATTATGTTAATAGTTTATTAATGTAAATGTTGTTTAACCATCAAAAATATCTTGGTTGTCTTAATCTTGATGATACCAAAATTAACTACTAGATTGGCTGGCCAAATGATTATTTCCATGGTATAGCTCAAGTATAGACAACACAAGCATTTAATTGTCTCCTTTGTACAGACATACATGAAACACCTGAGATGTTCTCTGTCGTCTTATGCCCAAGGTGTATTGCCTGCACAAGTGCATTCATTCAATTGTCCTTGATTCCTTTGAATATTTTCACATGAACAAACTAACCATTGGATACCTTTTCCTTGGTACTTAGCATTTTGAACCAGAAACTCAATTTCACAGATGCCTAATCAATATGTTTGGTCATGTAATATCACAGCTGCAAGTTTTGTATGGATATCAATATAGGGCGATTATCCGTGAAAATACCCTCTTTTTAGGTATTTCCTGGATGATGCCCCCTTTTCATAATTCCCAAACAGTCACTCCCTATTTTTAATGTTCCAAAAATGCCCCTTCAAAAAGCTGTTATTTTTCTCCACTCAATCAAAAAATTTTCCTGCCAACTATTTACAGTGTTTTGTGGGTTGGTTTTTAACCACAAAAACACTGTAAGGCTAGTTCAAAAATACTGTGTAGTATTTTTATAAAAAAATATCATTGTGCTTTTAAGAAAAAACATTATACCGTGTTTTTAAACGAAACATTTATGTCATAGTGTTTTTGAAACAAAAACACTATACAATATTTGTAAAACAAAAATACTATATAATGTTTTTTTGAAAATAAACAGTCTTTTTATGGATAAAAGTCAGCCTACGAAACACTGTAAACAGTTGGTGGGAAATAAGTTTTGGATTGGGCAGACAAATACATAACTTTTGAGGGGTGTTTTTGAGATTTTTGAAATAGGAGGTGACTGTTTGGGAATTATAAAAAGGGGTACCATCTGGGAAATACCCAAAACGAGGGTATTTTCCCGAGCAATCGCTCATCAATATATGATTTGTTAGGAGACAGAATCCGAGTATTAAGTTTGTAAAAGATAAGGGACTTGGAAAATAAAAACAACTGTAACAATATACTTCAATATGGATCGCATGTGAAATATTAATTTACAAATTCTTATATACACAAAAATCTTCTATATGTTGACATTTAGAATCTGCAGTTACTAAAAATAGTCTTGTCAACATGATCAAGTGACATGAAATTCATTGTACATGTTGGATATGCAGATTTGTACTGACATGATTCACAGGGTTTGACACAATCATCTAGAATGTCATTCAGCTTTCACCATTACACCCATATTTCATACAAAATGTTCTCTTTTATGTCTTTGTTCTAGTACCTGATTCAAGCTAAGAGCTTTAGCCTATTGACCTTCGTGACCATCTTTGTTGAGGGTTTTGAGAAATAGATAATCTCTTTAATTCTTTTTTGGTCAGTTAAGTGCATATATGCATCCATGATGTGCACTTGGAACAAGGTACATACAGATGCTTGCATGCGGAAACTCTTAAAACTTTTTGCATCAGACCAGTTAAATGCTTGCTGATATTTTTGATACGGAAACCATGCCAAAGGCTTTGAAATTAGCTGTAAAACTAGCTGTTTGAAGGGAATACTGTCTGTAACTCTTAGTAGTAACACTTGCTGCTGCATTTAACTTGAAAAGTTGCTTTCAGAAAGAACATGATGGCGAGCATTTCCTATTTATTTGTGAAAATCGTATAGACAAATGGTCATGGAGTTTTTTTATTCAATTTTATTCTTATTGAAGAAATCTACTTTCACTCTTTCAGGATCACATTAACTTCATGCTGATCGACTATCGCCAACTACCAAATTATAACAAATATGACCGAATCATATCTTGGTAGTATTCACTGTGTACTTTTTATCTGAGATGTATCGAATTACTTGACTGACACTCTATATAGTGAAATGATTGAAGGAGTAGGTCATGAATACATGGAGCAGTTCTTTGGTTGTTGTGAATCTCTTCTTGCCGATGATGGCATATTTGTCCTCCAGGTTCATTCTAGTGGCCTTTGAATTTTTAGTTATTCTTGAGTCTTTTATAACTGACAGATTGTGCAGATTTAACTACTGATATAACCACTGTTGTTCTTTGAGCTTCTATGATTTTACAGTACAACTTTCTGTAGATCATGTTGAATAGTGATGATCTACAATGTGTTGGTTTTCTCAGTGTTTCTTCCATATCTTTCCATGATTATGTTGGTCAAAGGAACAATTACCTTGGCAAAAATTGCATTTGGTCCTACATTTGGTATTATGAATTAAAATTTCTAGGCAAAATTTGCTTGGTAGTGAGGGTCCCAAGACAATTAGGTGGCAAATAGGTTGTGGAAAAAGCAAAAGGGTAGGAAGCATAATCTAGAAAATTGCTAAAAAAGAGACTAGAAACTATAGAAGATGGTAAGTTCAGCACAAGTTGATGAAGACAGCAGTGCGGGAACCAAGACAATTTGGTGACAAATAGATTGCCTAGGTTGTGAAAAAAGCAATAGATTAGGAATCATGGACTAAGAAATAGCCAAAAGAGCAACTTATATTATATATAAAAGAGGATAAGTTCAACTCAATCGAACTGGATGATGGACACAACATAGAATGATATAGAAAGACAAAACAGTTTAAAAGCAATGGTGAAATGATATTATGATGTTATAGCCAACGAAATCTCTTAGGTTATATATACAGACTAAAGTGATGACGTATATGTATCTTAGCTCATAAATATCACTTATGAACTACAAGTTGGTACATATGACGTTGATGCAAGTTAGGAATCCACTAAGACTTAAGGTTTCCTCACATTTTGCTCAATTTTCAGATTTATTAAAATAGTGGATTTTCTATAGAAGCAACTTGAGCTCTACGTCCATATGAGGCATTTGAGCATTCATCTGTTAGCTAGAAGGGACTAAAGTTTTACATTGTGGCATTTGGCTTTCTGATATTTATCGATGACAATAGTTGAGCTATAATCTAAGTAACAATGGTTGTTAAGGTTATGAGAGTTTTTCTTTGCTGCACTTGAGAGTAACTTTATTTTGAAATTTTAGAACAAAGATTCAACTTCTAAAAGTTTCGTAAGTATTGGACATTTCATGCAGTAATGTGAAAGAAGCTCATTAGCAACTTGCGCTTCTTTTGGTTCATGTTTTTGACATACGGAAAAGTGTTCCAGAAAATTGAGAGGTTCGGTATTCATTTGAGAATTTTAGTTTTAAATTCAGTTTTTCTGATATAGGAAGAACAGGGTTCTTATTTATTTAACATATACGAGGAATTGAATAGAGATGGTAAAACCGACGATAGCAATTTAGATTGTAGATGAAGAACTCCTTATCAATGTGTAAAAAATCTAAAAGGCAACAAGTGTTGGATTTGAAAAGCATGTGAGTTGGATGACCAACTTCAAGAATTACATTAAATGTTACACTGGCACTGGTCTCATGAAAGAAAATACAACATACTGTGTATGACAATATATTTCATGTGAAGAATGTTTATCTAATTGGAGATTAGCATTGATGGGACTGGCAGATGTGTTTCTTAGCAGGTCTTTATTTGTTTTCTAGCTTTGGTGTGTTGACTTTCTTTATGACATATGATTTATCGTTTTAGACAGGCATTAGTCATGTTCAACTGCAACTCTTGTGAGAAACTAATAGGATAAAACTTTGATGCTCCATAACTAGTTGTTATTATTGAATCTGGTTCATATGATGCTTTGATGATTTGAGGTTCTGTGCTCCTCTAGCTTGTGAACACAAAATATAATTTATTTATTTTAGATTCTTAAGATAGGTTAAATGATAAAATAGATTAACATAGATGTTATAGTTAACCCGAAATTAGAATCAGAAGAGCTTCTTACACTATCTATATTCATGAATTGTATTTCTTTAATTATTTTTTTCTCTGCATTGTTAATTTTCGTAGGATAACACGTTTGTAGCTTTCTTAGACTATAATATGTCCCACTTTGGTTACCTTGCAGTTCATATCAATCCCAGATGAACGCTATGATGAATACAGGAGAAGCTCTGACTTCATTAAGGAATACATCTTTCCGGGAGGATGTCTTCCTTCTTTGGGTAGAATAACAACAGCTATGGCTACTTCATCTAGATTCTGGTAACAAATTGTTTGAATTAAATGTTATATTACATGCTCGACATTTATAAGTGATTTACATGAGTTACATTTTCCTGGTGTCATTTCCCAAACCTCTTCAGCACTCATGGTTGTTTCCTGTTCATGTAGCATTGAGCACCTTGAAAATATCGGCATTCATTACAACCAAACACTTCGATGCTGGAGGAATAATATCTTTGCGAACAAGGAGTAAGTATCTACCTCTTTTTTTCATGTATTTATGAGCATATTGCTGACATAGATTAATCATAGTGGAGGTTCCTGGGTAAACTGTTACTGCCCTGGCCCCTGTATATTGTGGGATGGGGCTTATTGTCTTTTTGGTACTCCAATGTGCCCAATGTCCTGTTGCCTACCAAGCGGGCAAACTATGTCTGCTCCTGATCTTTTTTGTCAGTGTGACCTCTGGATTTTTGACAACTGCCCACTACAAAGTCCTTTTTGACCAAAATTTAGGCTCTCATATGAATTTTGTACTTGTATCATCTCAGTAGCTTTCACCTGCTGTCCAACAACAAGCCGTTTCAGATATTTGGTGGAATACCAACTTACAAAGCCATCAGCATGGTCAAATGACTGAATCAAACTATTTCTGTAGAAGAGTTAATAGAGGAAGTTTAAATTCAGTTTTCAACCATTTGCATGCTTTGTTTACCAATTAATGATAGTATTTCGTGTTATTTTGGAATTCAATGTTTCTGTTACAGATATTGTTGTCCGACAAAAGTCTTCTTTGGTTTCAGAAAAATTCTTGCCCTGGGATTTGATGAGAAGTTTTTTCGCACATGGGAGTATTATTTCATGTACTGCGCGGCTGGTTTTAAATCATGTACGCTTGCAAATTATCAGGTATGTTCATAAGTTATTATGATAATCAACATGCCCTAATTAACTTTTCTATTATGATCCTATTAAGTGATTATAACACAAATTTTTAATATAGTATCTTTTGTGCTTGACAAGAGTTGATGTGAACTGATCTTAACTTGGGATAATGCAGATAGTGTTTTCTCGTCCTGGTAACTTAAGAGCTTTTGGTGGACCATTCAACAGCATTCCCGCTACCTGTTGTTGATTTTATATGTTCGTTTGGTTTGTTGGTGTTGTAAATGATTAAAGTGGTGCTTATGATTACCCATAAAAGTCGCTCGTCATTTTCCAGAGTTTGGTTATATGCAGTAATTGATTGGACTATGACAAGGATAAAAATTATCATCTCTCTGACTCGCACAACAAACAGAGAAAACAAAATGATTGCAGCATCTATTGAACAATCTAGTGTATTATCTCATTCCAGCCATGTTTCAGGTCGTTGAGATTTTACAAAGATGGGAAAGTAGTATTAAAGGGGCGAAAAAAGTTGATGTTGGCTAGTGTTTGGTCTTTTGATCAAAGTAGTAACAATTTCTTCCTGTATTTCTTTTTTTTCTGTAAACTGTTCCTCCACTTCACTACCGCTGCTTAATCAAGTTTGTTCAAATCAACTATCGGGATTTTGGTCACCACGAGTGACAAGATGAGCACTGACATTAGCCCATTTTTCAAGGTTTAAATATGCTTGAGAGCTGCTTCTGCGACTGGAAACGTGCAGGTAAGGCTTGCGAAAACAACAGCATGTCGTCGTTGCTTTACATGGAATCTAATCACCGTTTGTGAAAATAAGAATCTCAGTCCTTGGCGATTTTGTACTGATTTAATTTTTCTCAGGGCTCTCTGATCTGGTAATAACCGGAGGTAAGCTTACCTGAAAACATTGGACCTCTCTTTTAATCCGGCTAAGAGAAACAAATCTTTATATATGTAAGAAATGCATTATAGTGGCAAAGTGGATGATTCATTCTCGGAGCGAAGTGTGTAAGATGCGAAGTTTTTGTCCTTGGTATACCGTCCGCTAATAGTAGAAGAGTCTCAGCATGTGCTCGATGGCAGGGGCATTGACTGCCGTCTCGATCGAGATTTGAGTCGGCCCTCCTTTGGATATTTACCTCGCATACCCTATAAATCTTGGTGCATTTTGTGTGGGTAGAACTACGCGGCGTTGACAAAGAACTGGAGAGTCCAATAAAATAATTTTATTGATGCGTGCATGTCCAAGTTTCGTGTCGATCAGGTCGACATCCACTTCGCTGCCAAGCAAAACACAGTCGGTGCCTGACCGATTCACGCAATACTGTACAATCGTCGGCAGAATAACTTCACCCTGTTAATTGGATTATGACTTGTATTAATTTATCCTTTTTCTTATTTTATTAATAGTTTGAGTTCTTATTGTTTTAAAAGTTCTCAAGGCATTTCTGAAGGTGATCTCCTTTTTATCATTTTACCTTTTTATTCTTATTCAACAAATCTTATCTTCACTGCTTGGTATTTTGATATTATGGTTTATGATAAAAAAAATTAATCCTTTCAATCTTAAAGGTGTTTAAATTATCACATCTGATGTTGATTTATAATATTTTAATTACTATTTGAGCTTATGAAATTTCTTGTTTCAACCTTTGTTTCCCATATGCTTGATTGGTACTGGTTCCAAAATTGATCTTTGGAATCATCCCTGGATTTCTAATATCCCTTTAAATAGTTGTCTTACCTTCCTTAATATTAGCTTAACCTCTAACCTTAATCTTGTATATGATGTTATCATTAATCATACTTAGAATCTTCAAATCATTCACTTTTTTTTTCTTTGATGACCTTATTAAGCTTATCTTATCTATTCATATACCTAACTCTGGTTTGCACTTCATACCTTTCTAGGTTGGCTACTTCTAAGGGCTTATATAAATTTATGAAATTTTGAATTGAGATCGGATAATTTGGAGTATCAATGTTCTTCCTAAGAGTCAAATTTTTTTTTTTGTAAACTCATTTAGAATTATCTTCTTGCTTCTTTATCTAACATTATTCACTGTTATCTTTTTGTTTGTCCACTTTGTCATTGTGATTTGGCCAAGCTCCTCGGCTAAACAGTGATCGAGCCATGCACCTCGGCCAAACAATACCTGAGTCATACACCTTAGCTAAACAATGCCTAAGCCATGCACCTCAGCCAAACAATGTCCGAGTTGTGCACTTCAGTCAAATAGTGCTCAAATGGTGCACCTCAGCCAAACAGTACTCGAATGGTGCACCTCGACCAAATAGTGCTCGAGTCGTGCATCTCGACCAAAAAATGCCCGAGTCATACACCTCGACCAAACGGTGCCTGAGTCATGCACCTCGACCAACCAGTGCTTGAGTAGTGCAACTCGGCCAAACAATGTCCGAATGGTGCACCTCGGCCAAATAGTGCTCGAATGGTGCACCTCGACCAACCAGTGCTTGAGTAGTGCAACTCGGCCAAACAATATCCGAATGGTGCACCTCGGCCAAATAATGCTCGAATGGTGCACCTCGACCAAACAGTGCCCGACTCGTGCACCTCGATCAAACAGTGCTTGAGTTGTGCACCTTGACCAAATAGTGTCCGAGTTGTGCACCTTGGCCAAATAGTGCTTGAATGGTGCACCTCAACCAAACAGTGCCTGAGTCATGCACCTCGGCCAAACAATGCCCGAGCCATACACCTCAGCCAAATAGTGCTCGAGTCATGCACCCCGGCTAAATAGTACCTGAGTCATGCACCTCATCCAAACAGTATCCGAGTTGTGCACCTCAACCAAATAGTGCCCAAATGGTGCACATCGGCCAAACAATGCCCAAATGATACACCTCGGCCAAATAGTGCCCGAGTCGTGCACCTCGGACAAACAATGTACGAGCCATGCACCTTGGCCAAACAATGCCCGAGTCATGCATCTTGGCCAAACAGTGCCCAAATCGTGCACCTCGTCCAAATAGTGTCCAAGTCGTGCACCTTGACCAAATAGTACCTGAGTTGTGCACCTCGGCCAAACACTGCTCGAATGATACACCTCTGCCAAACAGTGCTTGAGTCGTGCACCTCGACCAAACAGTATCTGAGTCATGCACCTCAGCCAAACAATGCCCGAGTCATGTATCTCGGCCAAACAATGCTTGAGTTGTGTACCTCGGCCAAACATTGTCCAAGTTGTGCATCTCAGCCAAACGGTGTCTAAGTTATGCACCTCGGCCAAATAGTATTTGATTTGTGCACCTTGGTCAAACAGTGCTTGAACTGTACACCTCACCCAAACAGTGTCTGAGTTGTGCACCTTGGCCAAATAATGCTCGAGTCATGTTTCATCTAATCTAGTGCCTGAGCGACGCCTTGCAACTAATCTAATGTCTGGATCGCATCTCGACCAATCCAATGCCCGAGTCATGCCTCGTGGCCAGTCCAATATCTGAGTTACATCTCGGCCAATCCAATGTCTCAGTCATATCTCGGCCAGTCCAATGCTCAAACCACGCCTTGGGGTCAATCCAATGTTCGAACTACACCTCACAGCTAGTCCAATATTCAAGTCACATCCCTGGATATCTAATATCCCTTTAAATAGTTGCCTTACCTTCCTTAATATTAACTAACCTCTAACCTTAATCTTGCAAGTGATGTTATCATTAATCATACTTAGAATCTTCAAATCATTCACTTTCTTTTCTCTGATGACCTTATTAAGCTTATCTTATCTATTCATATACCTAACTCGGGTTTGGACTTTATACCTTTCTAGGTTGGCTACTTCTAAGAGCTTATATAAATTTATGAATTTTTTTAATAGAGACCGGTATAACTAAAGGATAATTTGGAGTATCAATGTTCGTCATAAGAGTCAAAATTTTTCTTTGTAAACTCATTTAGAATTATCTTCTTACTTTTTTTTATCTAATATTATTCATGGTTATCTTTTTGTTTGTCCACTTTGTCATTGTGATTCGGCTAAACAATGCCCGAGTCATGCACCTCGGCTAAATAGTGACCAAGTCATGCACCTCGACCAAACAGTGTTTGAGTCATGCACCTTAGCCAAACAGTGCCCAAGTCGTGCACCTTAGTCAAACAGTGTCCGAGTTATGCACTTCAACCAAATAGTACTCGAATGGTGTACCTCGGTCAAACAGTGCTCCAATGGTATACCTCGGCCAAATAGTGCTCGAGTTATGCACCTCGGCCAAACAATGCCCGAGCTATGTATCTCGGCCAAACAATGCCCAAGCCATGCCCGAGCTATGCACCTTGGCCAAACAATGCTCGAGCTATGCACCTTGGCGAAAGAGTGCTCGAGTCAAGCACCTTGGCCAAACAGTGCCCGAGTCATGTACCTCGGCCAAACAATAATCGAATCATGCATCTCAACCAAATAATGCCTCAGTCATGCACCTCGGCCAAACAGTACTCGAGTCATGTACCTCAGCCAAATAGTGCCCGAGTCATGCACCTTGGCCAAACAGTGTTCGAGTCATGCACCTCGGCCAAACAGTACCCAAGTCATGCACCTCGACCAAACAATGCCCTAGTTGTGCACCTCGGCCAAACAATGTTCGAGTTGTGCACCTCAACCAAACAGTGTTCGAGTCATGCACCTTGGCCAAACAGTGCCCAAGTCATGCACCTCGACCAAACAATGCCCGAGTTGTGCACCTCGGCCAAACAGTTTTCAAGTTGTGCAGCTCGACCAAACTGTGTCTGATTTGTGCACCTTGGTCAAACAGTGCCCGAGTTGTGCACCTCACCCAAACAGTGTCCTAGTTATGCACCTCGGCCAAATAGTGCCCGAGTCACGTCTTGTCCAATACAATGTCCGAGCTATGTCTCGCAGCCAATCCAATGTCCGAGTCTCATCTTGACCAATTCAATGCCCAAACCATGCCTCGCGACCAGTCCAATGTTCGAGTCGCATCTCGGCCAGTCGAATGCTCGAGCTACACCTCGCAGCCAATCCAATGTTCGAGTCATATCTCGGCTAGTCCAATGCCCGAGCCATGCCTCATGGCCAATCCAATGTCCAAGTCACATCTCGGCTAGTCCAATGCTCAAGCCACGCCTCATGGCCAGTCTAATGCTCGAGCTACACCTCGCAGTCAATCCAATGTTCAAGTCATATCTCGGCCAGTACAATGCCCGAGCCATGACTTGTGGCCAGTTTGATGCCTGAATAATGTTGGTCGGCCAAACCTGTGCCCAAGTAGCATTGTTCAGCCAGTCATATGCTCGAGTAATGTCACTCAACTAGCCTAGTGTTCGAGTAGTGTGCTCGACGAAATCAGTGTCCAAGTAGTATTGCTCGACTAGTCCTACACCCAAGCAGTGTTGCTTGACCAGTTCTACGCCCGAGTAGTGTTGCTCAGCCAGCCCCATTCCCGAGCTATATCACTCAACTAGTCCAACTCCCAAATAGAAGCTCCCGGTCAACCGACGATCGAACCACCAATCCCAGCATGACAGTTGACCCAACTAGCAAAAGGCACTAAGCCATACCCTGAGCTCCTCCACGACGAACCTGGGGCATGCCTCTTTGGGGGGGGAGAGAGAATGATGGGGTCTATTCTCATAACACCCTCGTGATAACAATCAGCAGCCATGTTAGCGCTAACATGGAGCCTCAGAACTGATATGGTGCATTACATCGACGTGACACCTCGGACTTTGATGGGACGGTTGCTTGCTCCCGCACTGTTTGAGGTCATACAAGATGGCACCACATAGTACAGAGCTGCTCCAGAAAGCTCAAAATAGTGTCGCGTGGTGCCGATCCATGTAGATTGATCGGTGCCCACATGGAAGATATGAGCCAACCGCTCGAGGAATCAACAATCATTAATAGACCATGCACGATCGACCTTCATTTGTAGGTATAAAAGCTGACCTCTTGACCAATGTCAAGGGATCGGACTTCGAACACCTCAACTCCCCTAACTCCACTTAACACAAACTTGAGCTTCGTAGGGGTCGAGTCAGGAAATCCCCCTCCCGACCTCGGTTAGTCTGCAAGAGTCCGACAACAAAAAATCAAGTCACTCAATAACTCGGGAGACAAGGCTCAGACTCAAACCGATTCGATGCTCGCTTCCTCCACCCGAGTATTCGCGTGGGCAACCTTACGCATCTGAGACAATGGTTCACTTGGGATTGGACCGAGCCATGCTGATACCTTGCCATGACGTAAAGGTTCACTAACAGTCCATCACCGCCCTTCCTTTCTTCCAGCAGACATGCACTCCCTCCTGCCCTCACCTTTCTGATACAACATGGTTTGGTGATCTACTTGTTTTCCTCCTCTTCTTCTTCTTGCGTTGCAGTACCTACTCCTGGCTCCATGGTTGGCGCACAGCGTACGCAAGTTTGTGACAGGAAAGCCAGAGGAGAGGGACATGTTCAACTTCCTCTTCTTCCCAGCACTGCTGATGCGGTTGCTGCACGCCCAGCTCTGGATCACTCTGTCCCGGATGAAGACTGCCAACAGCAACCACAGCATAGTCGACAAAAGCCCCAGCTTCGAGCAAGTGGACAGAGAAAGGAACTGGTACTCTTTTTCCATCTTCTTCTTCTAGTTTGTTGTTGTGTCGTAGACGCCACAAGGTGTGATGGAGAAAACTGGATGGCAGGGATGACCAGATCAACTTGACGGCCATCTTGGCATACGTGGTAAACAAGATGATTCCTGGAGCATTACATCTACCATGGTAGAATACTAGAGGAGCGATCCTCATCAGTCTCCTCCACGTTGGCCCCGTGGAGTTCCTCTACTACTGGTTCATCGAGCTTTGCACCATCATTACCTCTATTCCCGTTACGATTATCACCGCCATGCCTCCGTTGTTACTGAGCCCATCACATGTGAGACCCCTCTCTCTCTAAGTCTACTTCTGCCTCGTAAAATGAACAAGTATATCCAAGTTTGCATGTGTGGCTTACTTAGCTTCGTCTCTCGCAGCTGTCATCCATCCATTCGCTGAAGAGCTGGTCTACTTCCTGCTCTTTGCGATTCCTCCTATACCCGCAGCTCTAACAGGATCAGGTTCCATTATAACAACCTATGGGTATTTGAACTATATTGATTTCATGAACTACATGTGCCACTGCAACTTTGAGATGGTTCCCAAGTGGCTTCTCGACAGCTTGCCCCCGCTCAAGTACCTCATTGACACTCCCTCGTAAGTACGGACTTCCTCGGACTACAATCTTAGCCTCAGGCCGTTCAGTGAATCAAGAAACGATACATGAACTGGAAACCAACAGATTAATTCGAAGTAAGATCTTATTTTTCATGCGCAGGTTTCACTCCCTTCACCACACGAGATTTCGCACCAATTACTCGCTCTTTATGCCAATATACGACTATATATACGGTACGGTGGACGAGTCTTCGGACGAGTTGAAGCTACGGATGGAGACATGGATGGTGCCAAGATACAGCTTCCAAGTAAGATTCTCAGCTAAATTCCATTTTTTGGATTTAGCTCTCTCCTGACTTGAGAAACGCTCGTTGACAGTACGCCACATTCGCTGAGAACGAGAAGATAAATGGGTTGATCGAAGAAGCTATTCTGGAGGCCGATAAAAGGGGAGCTAAAGCCTTAAGTTTAGGTCTCCTAAACCAAGTAAGTTACTTTGTTGTCGATCTTACGCGAGCATGTTAAATGACATCTCAGATTCTGTGACGTTGTGTGCTGTAATTGCAGGCCGATGAATTGAATGGGTGAGGCATGCTGTATGTGAAGAGGAATCCCAAGCTTAAGGTAAGGATTGTGGACGGAACCAGCTTGGCAGTTGCTGTGGTTCTGCACAGTATCCCCAAAGGAACACAGAGCGTTCTTCTTCTCGTCGGAAATGTCTCCAAAATGGCTCTCTCTTTATGCTTGGCTTTATGCAAAGTCGATATCCAGGTCCGTAATGAATTCAAGTCTCTTTCCTTTGAGAATGAATTTGTATCATTTGCTCTTGTCATCTCACAGGTAGAGATGGTTCAGAGGGACAAATTCAACCTCCTGAAACAGAGATTGCCACCGCAACTTCAGAAATATTTGGTTTTCTCTGGGAAATACAGAAGCAAGGTGAGGTCTTTTCCAAGCCACCTCCTCCGTTTCTCTCTCTCTCTGACATTTCCCATGCCTTTCAGTTGTAGATGAATTGTACAAATCCAAGGACTATTAATTTCCAGTCCAATCAAGAACTATTAATCTTTATTACTATAACATCGGTATCTTTCTGACGTTAAAGGAACAGAGTAGCAGCTGGGCAGTGAATCAATAATTCCATTCACATTTCAACTGTTGTTGTACCATCTTCCCGACTACAATACTTCATCCCTATGCACGGAAACATTCATGTAGACGCTAATTAGTTTGGATATTGACTAATCCTTTTGATCGCATAATAACTGAGGCTCACGCTTGCAGACGTGGTTACTTGGGAATGGAGTGAGATTAATTCATTATTTGGATGTCATTGTAAGCAGAAGAGCAAGTTGATTAATTCATTATTTCAGCCATAATTTTCGAACAAAACAAGTCCTATTTCAGTTATCAAACTTAATTATATGGAAGAATGAGGCATAAAAGACGAGAGGTGCCTGCGTTGGCTGCCTCCTCGATCGAGATTGAGTCGACCACATTAATTTAATCGCTATCTCTTTTGGATATTTACCTCGCGCACCCTATAAATCTTCATGGATATTGTGTGGGTAGAGTCCAACAAAATAATTGATACGGTCCAAATTTCACATTCATCAGGTCGACATCCAACGTGTTCCACTTTTTCGCTACCAAAATAATATGTGGTGCCAGACCTATCCACGCAGTGCTGCCCTGTTGTCTGCAGAACAACTTCACCGTTTTTCCTTCCACCTTCGTACCTCTCCGAGTCACGCATGGTTTTTAATTGGCCAACAAGCGGTCAACGAATGAAACACGCCGCTCCTGGCCAATCCGTCCCTCTGAGTTCCAAATGTTCCACTGGTGCGCGGAAGACCAGTGAGGCGTCCGACTGCATAACTCACCGAGGGGATCTCCCAAAGACCTCGTCGCCGCCCTTCCGGAAGCAATGCGGGTGGCGGTGATCGGTGCGGGCATCAGCGGGTTGGCGTCGGCCTACACGCTTGCCAAGGCCGGCGTCGACGTGGTACTTTACGAGAAAGAAGACTACTTGGGCGGCCACGCCAAGACCGTCACATTCGATGGCGTCGATCTCGATCTTGGTTTCATGGTCTTCAACCGGGTTAGTGCTTCAAAATCTACTCCCCGGTGGTCTTCTTTCCGTATTCTTGGTTGCTCCGAGCACAGTGCTTCATACCCGTGAAAGTTCTGTCAAGTATCGTACGTACGTTGTGGAATCGAAAACATAAAAGATTGAAGCAGTCGTTTTGGCCGCTGCAGACAACTAAAATAAAAATAAATAAAGTCGTGTTGATTCGATGAAACCGTGAATGATTATTGCATGGTTCTTGCAAGCTCTTTCTTCCAAACGGAGGACCATACATTTGGTTCTGCCGTGTTCTCGTATGATCCTAACTCTCATCCTCAAATCTAGCTTGAATTATCCTCCTTTCTACCTCATCTTGAATTTGAATGGGTAATTCTTTATGAATATCTGGGACTTGTTTCCAGAGATTCTGTGAGGTTTCTTTCTTTTTTTGGTGTCAAAATTAGAACTAAAAGCATATTGATGAAAACAAGGGAAACAACCACGTTTACGTCCGTCAAAACAAAAGATGTTCTAGAGAGTCATAAATGACACAGGGTTGCGTGAGCTCTTCACGAAAAAAAATTAATGTTAAAATCTAAAATCAAATAATAATAAATTTAATTTAATTGTATATGTCTTAATATCATTCAAAATATTTTTGATATGTAAATATATAAAAAATGATCCGAGGATAATGAAATAGGAACTAAAAGGATATGAGAATAGATTTTTAATTTTTATATATAGTCACTAAGATTATCTATCTATTTATAAATAAGAGTAAATAATTTAAGATAAGTAATTAGGAGAGTCCTATTAAGATTCTATCATAATTAAAATTTTGTTTTATTGATTGATAATATTAATCAGAATTTAATTACAAATATAATATATTTTATTCAATTAAATAAAATTATCCAATATAATAAGCTGATCGCTACCATATCGTGACTAAAATGATTATACTTTTGATTAGCAGCCAATGGACACGAGCATGCACGGAAATCGTCCTCTGCTATCAGAAATGTTCCCTAGGTCATGTAAGAGCATGGTAAGAAGAAGAAAGTTACCAATCAATAAAAAAGTTACCATTTGATTTCCCCCTACATTAGGTGTCGAGTCACGGCCACCACTGCTATTGAAGGCAGGAAGTCAGTGCGGTGTCGACTCATCTATCACACACAGTTACAAAGAAATTAATGGTGTCACCTCATCTATCATAATCGACGTCAAATATGGTCAAATTGTTCCCAAACACGTCATTTACCGTGCGTGCAGGTAACTTACCCGAACATGGTGGAGTTCTTCGAGACTCTGGGCGTCGACATGGAGATATCCGACGTGTCGTTCTCCGTGAGCCTGGACGAAGGCAAAGGCTGCGAATGGGGAAGTCACAATGGTCTCTCCAGCTTGTTTGCGCAGAAGACCAACGCGCTCAATCCATCCTTCTGGCGAATGATTCGTGAGATCGTCAAGTTTAAGGGCGACGTTCTCATGTGAGTCATCATCTCATCACAGTTCCTTATTCTTTCTTGGTTGTGTGCGTCCAAATCGAGGATGAAATCGGCGTTCCACGTTGCACCACGACTTCCAATTGACTTACTGCAGCCTCTGCCCCATTCCATCCGTTTCACTCACAGAGTGGTGGTCGCTGGAACGTTTGTTGCCCAATTATTTATCTCACGACCGCCGCGTATGCCAATAATGCGTCCACTGTGGAAGCGCCATCTAACCATAGGACGTGGTCTAACTTCCGGCCCGAGTTAAATGTTGGGTTGTAGAACGATCGGCCCGTCACTTGTCTGTTAACGCATGCAGCACCAAAAACACTAACAGAGGTGGGAGCTGTGCCCAATGGCTCCATTTCATATCCTACTCGCGCGAGATTTGCTTGCATCTGTCTCGACGTCGAGAACGATCGCCATCTTTTCCCCTTCACGGATCCGGCGTCGTCGTTGCACGGTTTCCCCGATCTGTGAGAGAAGGGCATTCAATTCGAGGTTGCACCATCGCCGTCATCGTCATCATCATCTGTGAAAGATGATGACGTTAATGCCCCTTCCTTCGCGTGATCATCGTCATCGTCGTCGTCGGTGTCGGTTGGAAGGACGGTTCTTATGGAGGGAGGTCCTTCAAACCCATGAAGGATGATCATGGTACATCCCCAAATTCTTTTCGGTTCGGATTTTTTCTAGTTCCCATTTACATGCTCTGCAATCTATCAAAATTCGCACGTCTTACTCGCTCAACCCTTATCTGTTCTGGGAAAGGTTTTCTGGGGTACTTCAATTTTTCTAGACCAACATAGGTTCCCTTATATTATGAAGACGAGGATTTGGTGTTTCTTAAACCTTGTGAAGGATGATAAAGCTAAGCCCTAAAGTATCTAAGATGTATGATTACTTATCGTTATATCTTAACCGTAGGGTTTTAATGTTTTCTAGTTTCCGTGTTAGATGTTCTTGAATATATTTGAGAAATCGATATACAAAACTCTTGTTGTACTAGGTACCTCGAGGAGCACGAGAACAATCCTGATACGGATCGAAGTGAGACCTTGGAGCATTTCATCAAGTCACATGGATATTCTGAGCTATTTATGAGGGCTTATCTTGTGAGTTGATTGTTTGATCCAAGTAGCCTTGTTTATCCAATCTGTTGCATGATGTGTGTAATCTTGTAATCCTGCAGATTCCAATCTGTGCTTCTATCTGGTCATGCCTTTCAGAAGGAGTATTGCATTTTTCAGCTTATTCTGTCCTTTCTTTTTGCCGTAACCATCACCTTCTTCAGGTTATATTCTTCAACCTCTTTTGGATGCTTTAATTAAATTATCATTCTCAAATTCTTTTGTTGTTCTTTCTTAGGAAGTTGGTAGGTCATAGGTGGCATCAGCATTTTATTGATAATTAAAGTTATACAGGTTTTTGAGCAGTTCTTCGAGCTGCTTGTGGAATGAGGCACCAATGACAGGAGAAAACTAAAATCATCTTACCATAACTGTATTATAGTAAATGACGTGCCTGATTATGGATAAAGCTATGCCATTAGCTAATTGATTTTTCAACTGCAACGTATTGTTTAAGTATCATATTCTTGATTAAAGACCTCTTCTTTAAATGTTTTTATAGAAGAACACTTTTTGAAATTTGTTTACTAAAATAGACTTATGTCATGTTTCCTTTTCTTTCCAAGTCTACTTTAAACAGCAAACTTTGTTTAAATTTGTGTTACATGAGTTGCATCGATAATATTACATATAAAGTAAGATTGTTGATATTTGGGCTAATTATATATTACCTCCTATAATTAGTTATATTTAGCATCCCGGTCCCTACACTTTCAAAATTACATTGGGATCTTTATACTCATGAAAGTGAAATATTGAGATATCTTTACAGGGTTAAAAAGGTAATTTCATTGGGTAAAAAAATCAAGAAAGAGAGAGAGGTTTTGTTGGAGTAATAGGGTTAAATATTTTACTTTCGTAAATATAGGAATCTCAATGTAACTTTTGAAAGCATAGGGACTTGGATGCTAAAGGTAACTAATTACATAGGGTAATCTGCAATCAGCCCCTGATATTCTTAAAAGTTACTGCATCTAGCTTCATCTAACCATGTTATGTGTACATGTTGTTTGATTTGTCACAAGTTTCTCATTCTTAACAATTTTCATTTAAAGGTTTCGTAGTTTTACTGATAAATATCTATTTCTCATGGTGATCTGTCTGTTGTTCTCATTCAGCTCTTTGGCCGCCCCCAGTGGCTTACTGTCAAGTCACGTTCACATTGTTATGTCAACCGGGTATGGATTTGTCCCATTGTTTTGTTTGATGTCTGGTTATGCCATGAGGATATACCTCTCTAGAAGACATTGCTTACATTTTAATTCATAGTGATGAATACTTGCTATGAGCAGGTTAGAGAAGAACTGGAAAATAGATCTTGTAAAATTAAAACAGGATGTGCTGTGCAGTCCGTTCTGAGGACTGATGAAGGTAAAGATCCTTTGTGCTATATGATTGCTGGCTATTGATTTTGATAAACTTGAATGAACAAAAATATTACTATGGATGAAAACATTTATTTACTTCATTATTTACATTAAACCCACATGCTGTTTTACCTAGAGCTCGATTGTATCTATTAGTCAAAGATTGGTCTGATCATTTTAACCTAAACAATGAGAGCTGTAAGAAGTAAGTTACCAAGTATTGTAAAATCTATATGTGGTAGTATATGTCTTTACCCCTAAAACACAGGGAACTGTAGGAGCATGATTACTGAGTCATACAAATTAGATATACACTTGATTGTCAGGTCAGCTCTCATCATGTAAAATATGATTGGCAGATGCCGTAAAGTTTCATCCCTCTCCCTTGTATAAAATGTTGCAGTGGAACAATGGGAATTTAAGAATGTTGTAGTTGTTCATTCAATGTGCAAAAAAAAAAACAAAGAAAGAAAGCAATATTATCTTGTATACTCCTACTCTATTTTACTCCGTTTGTTTTAAGTTGCATTGTGTATCTGTAATTTTGCAACCAATGAGCCTTTTGATCTCATATTTTAAACACCTCTGTGCTAACAACTACTTATGTAGTAGCATGCCAGATCTATGGACTGGTAGTTTATCTTTTATATACCAATGGTCCTCTTGCTTGCAGCCTCTTCCCCTTTGATTAGAAGCAGATGTTGCTGTACATTGTAACTAAAGTTTCAAAAAACCAGTAGAGTTTGCAATAAATAAGAATTATGATTAGAATCACATGCCCCTACTCGGAAACATAAGCTTTGGCAATCTGGTGGTGTCAATTTGAATCTGTTGTTTCTTTGGAATATCTAAAATCTTTGGCATCACATATGGTACATGATATGACAGGGAATTTGGATAGCACATTAAATTCATAACACTCAGTATGCTCTTTTTCTATATCTAAATGCCTGAATATGTGTAATCATTAACAAAATTGATAGTTTCTGGCCCTACAGCAGGTTGTTGTGTGTTGGCAGCAGACCACTCAGAAGAAATATATGATGGGTGCATAATTAGCATCCATGCCCCAGATGCTTTGAAGCTTCTAGGAACACAAGCAACATACGATGAGTCAAGGATACTTGGTGCTTTTCAGTACGTCTACAGGTATGCTGATGTGTCTCTTTCTACTTTTGTGTCTGTTCCAATAAATTGTTGCTTAGCTGATATAAATGTAGGATAATCTTAGAAGTCTATATATGGAGCTGATATCTATTAGTTGAAAGTTAGTACCTTAAAGTCTAAGATTTAAGCATTTGGATATATAAAAAACTTCAGCTATTGGAACTAAAAATTCATCTTATTTTTTTCATTTGAATGTCATTTGAACAAATTTATCGTTCTTTAATGGTGCTTCATGTTCCAAGTATCTACCAACCTAGGAAGGTATAAAGAAAAAAAGATGAATAAATAGAGGATGATATTGAATGAAGAGAAAAACGCTTCAGTATTGTGCTTTGACAACCATTATCTACTGCCATACTATAGTAGCTCATAGCATCATGTTATAATACTTGTGTTAGACCACTGTGCTATAGTATAATAATTCCAAGAGAAAAAAATAACATCTACCATCAGCCAATGATAGTAAACACGTTAGGATTATAAGTTATTCATTAATCTAGATGCAAGATAACTTTTAGGCTTATGCATAGTGTTCTACCTTTTACTATATATTCTTATGATTGGATAAGTGCATTTGGGGAATTAATATAAGAAATATTTTCTTCTTTACATAACTGTTTGTTGTGACGTTCAATAACATATACAATGTCTACCGTGAGTGAAGGTATCATCCTTTCGTTCTCTCAATTTATGTTATTCACCTTTTTCTCATCTTTTTCGTCTTTCAAATCTTAATCTTCTATTATCTCGTACAAACTTATTGTTGCAACCAATCTGCATTCATTTGCTTGCTACTTTTTGTATTGTCTTGCATGTTTTGATGCAAAGCCTGATTTAGGATATTTCTAAGAAATAATGCTTGGAATTTATTTGGTGTGGAAAACAGCTCAGAACACCTTTGTTTTACTGCAATGAAGTAGAATTTGGATTCTGGGGACTCAAGAATCTTGAACAAACTTATTATTTTCTGATATGACAGTCTGTTAGGATGTAAAGAATAAAGATGGACAAATGCTTAATGAGAATTGTAATCACACATGGGAATATCTGCCTTCTGCTTTACCAAATTCAATTACATAGACATGTTTCCTTTTGTTGTTAATATTTCTGCTTGACAATATATGTAATTAAAATTTCTCAATGAACAGTGATATTTATCTTCATCGTGACAAAAGTTTGATGCCCCAAAACCCATCAGCATGGAGTGCTCGGAACTTTCTTGGAACCACACAGCATGGTGTATGTGTTACATATTGGTTAAATGTGTTACAGGTGTGTAGTGCACTTGCTACAGGATATTGTTGTTTGTCTAACATAGTGAATTTGTCAGATTTGCTTCTATAGTTCTATTTAGAGGAAGTTTATCTTGTCAGTTAACACTCATTTTTTTCCAATTACTACTTACATTCTCTATATTAACATGCAGAATCTAGGTTCTACTGGTCGCCCATTTCTTGTAACTCTGAATCCTCCTCGTATTCCGAAGCACAAGTTACTTAAATGGTACACTAGCCATCCTTTCCCGTCAGTTGCAGCCTCAAAAGCTTCTCTTGAGCTAGATAAAATTCAAGGAAAAAGAACAATATGGTTTTCTGGAGCATACCAAGGTAAATCAAAAAATTCCCACAGGGAATTCTTGTCTACTTTATAGTTTTTATAATGCGGCCAAATGTATGAACCAATGTCAGGTTTAATTGCATATCATGCAGGTATCCATGATAGTTATATGCATGACCAAACAAACATTGTGGATGTGTACACCTATACATACTAGTGAATAACACACATGCAGATCCACATGTGAGATGAGAATAAAAAGAGAAAATTGTTAATTGATTCCAGTGATTAATTTATTGGCATATTTAAGAGTATTTTTCTGGTTTGGTGATTAATTTTATCTTCCATTTTTTAAAAAAATATTATGAAGATCAACTATTTGTTTCTAATACTAAAGGGTTCCATCGTTTCTACTTTCCTGCTAGAACAACTGTCTCAACTACCAAGTAATTACTTGCCACCTTACTTTTGTAAAATTTGAGGAGTCAATTGCAAGTAGGTGCTTCAATTCATCATCTTGCATTTATTGTGCAGCAAAATATTATTAATTATTTCTTCAAAAAAAATTATTTCTAACAGTCAGTTCATCATCTAACATTGCTTGTAGGTGCTTCAAAAAAAAAAAAAGATTAACATTGTCTAACATAGGTGCTTCTTTAAATAATAATTTTCTACAGTTACAGTTATTGTCAATTTGCATGTGATCCATAAAACTATCCATGTGAAATTAACTATTAAGTAGTTCTTAAATTAGCTTGATGAATATAAAATAAATATCTAATTTAAATGCATATTTAATAGTTGTCAATGTTTTGAAAAAAATTATTAGTATTTATCATAACTATGTCACCAAATGATAATTAGAGTTCCCACTGGCAGTACCCATTTTTTCTTGCATATTAATCCCTAACTATGAAAATTTCAAAGTAATCCCTCTATTCATCATAGCTGCATACTAATTCTTGAAACCCAAATCATACAGATCACTGATTATGCCTATTTAAATCAAAAGACATAGATAGTTGTGGGGCTTGAGGCCACAACCTTTGCACGGTTGCTTTGCAACCTGGGTGTCAAGGGTTCAAGGGGCAATCTTTTTCATGTCATCCAGTGGTTGTGGGGCTCCCATGAGTACATGATAACACTGATTGTCGTTCCACTTGTAGAGGTCTAGTTCACATAGATCAACCCTTTGACGATGCACCGAAAAATATCGAAATTTTTACATGTCATGCATCGTTATATTTTTCTCATTTGATCTATAGCCATTTAGAGGATTATATCAATTATGATTACTCCTTTAAACATTAGATCTTTTAAGAGTTACATGCAAATCATATACTCTTTGGAAGGCACTTGGTAGATGTTTTTTCATGCATTTATAATCTAGATTTTTTTATAACACCATTGTAATTAATATATGCTGTGTTAAAGAATTGATTTTTTTTTTTTTTTTTGCTGTGGTATTTCCAGGCTATGGCATTCATGAGGATGGATTAAAGGTGATAAAATTTCCTTTCTTTTCTAAAGTTCATGCTGTATATTGGTGCCAAAGTCCAGAATATAACTACATATATGTTTATAATCTTCGATAAGTGACCCAGCATAAGTTCATGTTATATACAGGTACATCACACTTTTTTTTTCTTCTGCAGGCTGGCATTGTTGCTGCAAATACTGTGCTTGAAAAGGACTCTAACCTGTTGAGGAACCCAAAGCATATGGTACCATCATTGATGGAATGTGGAGCAAGATTTCTTGTCACTAGATTTCTTAAAACTTACATCTCAACTGGTTGCTTAACGTAAGTGTACGAGTTTAGTAACTGATACAGGTTCATATATCATGGATGTCAGAAAGTCAGTTGCTTACTGGTGCTTATACAGAAGATGACCTTCACTTGGTTTAAATGAGTAGTTGTAACAAAGCATTTATTAAGTTGACATAACCCGTGCTGTTGGCTTGCAAAGTTCTGATGCTGTACCAACATAATCATGCCAGCAGCACTTAAACCTTGAATCTGGGTGAGAAAGGGAGAAACTGGCCAGCAAAAAAATTATCTGGGTAGTGAGAAAAACAAAGATGTATAGCTGGGCACCTTGGTCTTTGTTTTAGTGAAAAAAATGAATGATTTTTCTTGTGTTTAGCTTTTTCTTTATGCATATAATATTAGTCAACATTTTTTTTTTCTCATAGTTAAATCAGAATCATGATGATAATGAGGTTAGATTCATGATAAGCATAAAGTAGATATAAGTCTACTCAAATATGTTAGAAAAGGATAATTCGGCAGATCTATCATGAAAATCTCCTCAGTTTTCTTTCTTAATCATCCTAATTAACATAACTTCTTATCCCTAGAAATGTTAGTAACCTGGTAAAGATTTTGTTTTCACATCATTACAGGTTGCTAGAGGAAGGTGGCACCATATATGTATTTGTAGGAAACAGCAAAAAGAATTGCTATAAGTCTGTCCTTAGAGTGCATCATCCCTTGTTCTATTGGAAGGTTCCTTCCCTCTTTGCCATTGTCTCAAGTATTAATTGATGGGACACTAGTCTGCAGCTTTCGCGTGGCACTGTATATCTTTCACAAATACTTATCCTTGACTCTTATACATTTTGACAGATTGCTTCAGAAGCTGATTTAGGCCTTGCAGATGCTTATATAAATGGATACTTCTCTTTTGTTGATAAAGAGGAAGGCCTTCTGGATCTGTTTATGGTATACTTGAAGTCCACTTGCTAAAATATCACAAAGCACTCGGTGAATCAACTTGGGAATATTTTTCATCTTTGTCTGTGTTTATTCCTGTAGGTTCTAATTGCCAACAGGGATCTTAGAAATTCCACTCGGAAGAATATGAGGTCTACAGCTGTACTCTCCTCTGTAGATTACTGAGATCATTGCTGACAGATGTACATGCTTGCATTTACTTATCTGTACTATTTAATGAATTTCCTCTAAACAAATGATACCAGAGGTTGGTGGACGCCATTACTTTTGACAGCTGGAGTTGCTTCCGCAAGATACTTTTTGTGGCACATCTCGAGACGGAACACTATAACACAAGCTCGTCAGAACATCTCTCGTCATTATGATCTGGTTAGACTAGAGACTCTAACATTTTCAAATTATACTTGATTCATTTTTGTTCAGACTAACAATGTTATTGTAGCATCTATTTAGCTACCATTATTTGCTGGAGTTTGATCAATAAGCTTCATGTCATTAGTATCAAATGACTCCAATATGTAAAGAAGCCATTGTATTGTGTCCATTAGTTATGTAGAAAATGTTTTCATTGTTGGCATTACATGACTATGAAGTTGGACCATGATATTATGACTGCCGTCTATCTATGACTACGACCAATCAAAGAGCAATGGTTTGAAAGATAGAATGTCAAATTATGCAACCATAAGGTGATAATTAAAACTTAAAAGTACCTTAATGTGCTGACAACTGTCTTATAGCATACACCAGATTTCATCCGTTAACTGTTGCATACTTATGAAGTTCATAGTTGAAAGACTATGTTTTCCCTTGGATATTTTTCTATTGACGCCCTTCCACAATAACTGGTGTAAGGTTAACTAAAATAAGAACTGTCATTTCAATAAAGTGGCTGTTTCTGTTTTCATATGTTCCCTCAGTTGATTGCCTATAAGCTTCATATTGTAGTTAGTGCACCATTTGGATAAAACTCTTGCTACCATCGACCTAACTAGAAAAGGTTGGCTTTCATAGGGTAGCACTAGTGTTGATCAAGCAATTTTCATAAATCATTCCAGTATTTTGCAATACTTAACAGATCATATATGATATTTAGATTACAAACTTGGATATTGGTACGGGATGTAGCCGTGACATAAGAATATTCAAAAGAAAAGGTACAACTTCGATATGGAAATAGTAATGTTACATTATATGATAAAACCTGAATTTTCTTTTTTGCGAATTTGAATGACACAATTTTTTAAAAGAAACATTTTTTTAAATCAAAATTGAATGCAAATTTTTGTCTGGAAAATATTATAATTGTCAGTGG
Organism: Musa acuminata AAA Group; assembly: GCF_036884655.1. Lineage (NCBI taxonomy): Eukaryota > Viridiplantae > Streptophyta > Magnoliopsida > Zingiberales > Musaceae > Musa > Musa acuminata. The sequence continues at coordinate 7,697,239 of NC_088338.1, read as the reverse complement.
TCTATCTTGCAAATTTGGGAATATGAGACCCATTTAATATAAGGGGTCCTACATAGAGGTCTTGCCCATGAGTATGTACTACATTTTTCATTTTTCATTTTTCATCACCTTTAGCTTCAGAGAACTCATGTTGTTGTGATTGTCATTTGTAAAATTTCTTGTGGTATCAAATTTATATGATGATGATGATTGCTGTATAAGATTGCTTATATAATCAATCTGTCATCTTTCTGGTTTGTAACTGAAATTAACTTTTCCATGTATACAGAGTAATGACTTCTTCTCTCTATTTTTGGATGAGACATTGACATATTCCTCTGCAATTTTCAAGGTCCAGAACTGTCATTGGTAGTTTGTTATTTTAATGCTTTTGCTAACACATTGTTATTGCAATAGTGGCTTTTTATTGAATCTAATTCTCTTCACAAATGTCATTTTATAGACAGAGCATGAGGATTTGAAACTTGCCCAACTACGCAAAATCTCTCTTTTAATTGAAAAGGTAAGTTTATGGAACCACTATTATTTTCTTTCATTTACTCATTCTTATGAAATTTTCTACCTTGTTTATCGCCAAGGCTCAAATCAATGACAAGCATGAAGTTCTTGAGATTGGTTGTGGTTGGGGAAGTTTAGCGATTGAGGTTGTTAAGCAAACTGGTTGCAGATACACAGGAATTACCTTGTCTGACGAGCAGCTAAAGTATGCTAAAAGAAGAGCAAAAGAAGCTGGACTAGAGGTATTTTGCTTTGAACTTAAGGTTTAAATTATGAAGGAAAATATCATAAAAAAAATAACGATAAGGTTCTCAATTACAATCAAAATCTTTTTACAGTCTCTCAATTTATGTTCATGCTGAAATTCGAGTGTATTGCATTAGTTACTTTATTCACTTTAATTTGTTTATCCACATTGCTCTATACAAGCTAAGAAAATTGGTGGGTGCATATTTATGCATATTATGTTAATAGTTTATTAACGTAAATGTTGTTTAACCATCAAAAATGTCTTGGTTGTCTTAATCTCGACAATAGCAAAATTAATTGTCTCCTTTGTACAGACATACATGAAACACCTGAGATGTTCTCTGTCGTCTTATGTGCAAGGTGTATTGCCTGCACAAGTGCATTCATTCAATTGTCCTTGATTCCTTTGAATATTTTCACATGAACAAACTAACCTTTTGGATACCTTTTCCTTGGTGCTTAGCATTTTGAACCAGAAACTCAATTTCATAGATGCCTAATCAATATGTTTGGTCATGTAATATCACAGCTGCATGTTTTGTATGGATATAAATATAGGGCGATTATCCATGAAAATACCCTCTTTTTAGGTATTTCCCAGATGGTACCCCTTTTCATAATTCCCAAACAGTCACTCCCTTTTTTAATGTTCCAAAAATGCCCCTTCAAAAAGCTATCATTTTTCTCCTGCTCAATCAAAAAATTTTCCTACCAACTATTTACAGTGTTTTGTGGGTTAGGTTTTAACCACAAAAACACTGTAAAGCTAGATCAAAAACACTGTATAGTATTTTTATAAAAAAATATCATTGTGTTTTTAAAACAAAAACATTAGACTGTTTTTAAACTAAACATTTATTTCAGTGTTTTTTAAACAAAAACACTATACAATATTTGTAAAACAAAAATACTATATAATGTTTTTTTAAAAATAAACAGTGTTTTTGTGGAAAAGTCAGCCTACAAAATACTGTAAACAGTTGGTGGGAAATAAGTTTTGGATTGGGCAGACAAATACATGACAAGTTTTGAGGGGTGTTCTTGAGATTTTTGAAATAGGAGGTGACTGTTTGGGAATTGTATAAAGGTGTACCATCTGGGAAATACCTAAAAAGAGGGTATTTTCCCAAGCAATCGCTCATCGATATATGATTTGTTTGGAGACAGAATCTGAGTATTAAGTTTGTAAAAGATAAGGGACTTGGAAAAAAAACAACTATAACAATATACTTCAATATGTAGCACTTGTGAAATATTAATTTACAAATTCTTTTATACACAAAATCCTCTTTATGTTGACATTTAGAATCTGCAGTTACTAAAATTAGTCTTGTCAACATGATCAGGTGACATGAAATTCATTGTACATGTTGGATATGCAGATTTGTTCTGACATGATTCACAGGGTTTGACACAATCATCTAGAACCAATACTAGTATGTCATTCAGCTTTCACCATCACACCCATGTTTCATACAAAATGTTCTCTTTTATGTCTTTGTTCTAGTATGAGTAGCTGATTCAATCTAAGAGCTTTAGCCTATTGACCTTCGTGACCATCTTTGTCGAGGGTTTTGAGAAGTAGATATTCTCTTTAATTCATTTTGGTCAGTTAAGGATGCAGAACAGGGTACATACAGATACTTACTTGCGGAAACTCTTGAAACTTTTTGCATCAGACCAGTTAAATGCTTGCTGATATTTTTTATAAGGAAACCATGTCAAAGGCTTTGAAATTAGAGTAAAACTAGCTGTTCGAAGGGAATACTTTCTGTAACTCTTAGTAGTAACACTTGCTGCTGCATTTAACTTGAAAAGTTGCTTTCAGAAAGAACATGATGGCGAGCATTTCCTATTTCTTTGTGTTAATCATGGATTTTTTTACTTCAATTTTATTCTTTTTGAAGAAATCTACGTTCACTCTTTCAGGATCACATTAACTTTGTGCTGATCGACTATCGCCAACTACCAAATTATCACAAATATGACCGAATCATATCTTGGTAGTATTCACTGTGTATTTTTTATCTGAGATGTATAGAATTACTTGACTGACACTCTATATAGTGAAATGATTGAAGAAGTAGGTCATGAATACATGGAGCAGTTCTTTGGTTGTTGTGAATCTCTTCTCGCTGAAGATGGCATATTTGTCCTCCAGGTTCATTCGAGTGGCCTTTGAATTTTTTGTTATTCTTGAGTCTTTTATAACTGACAGATTGTGCAGATTTAACTACTGATATGACCACTGTTGTTCTTTGAGCTTCTATGATTTTTCAGTGCAACTTTTCTGTAGATCATGTTGAATAGTGATGATCTACAATGTGTTGGTTTTCTCGGTGTTTCTTCCCATATCTTTCCATGACTATGTTGGTCAAAGGCATGGTTTGCAATACCGGTCCGTACCGCCTGGTACGGGCGGTACGTATCGGTCCGACAGGCTTCCGGTACGTGGACCGCTTGTTACCGGTACGGTACTGTAGCAGTACTGTAGCACTGTAGCCCTGCTACAGTGCTCGGCACGCCTGAATATACCGCTCGGTACACCTGGGTGTACCGAGCGGTATACCGTACCGTACCAGTACCAAGCCCAGGTCAAAACTCCGGTACGGTACGGTATTACGAATCTTGGTCAAAGGTACAATTACCTTGGCAAAAATTGCTTTTGGTCCTATATTTGGTCTTATGAATTAAAATTTCTAGGCAAAATTTGCTTGGCAGTGAGGGTCCCAAGACAATTAGGTGGCAAATAGGTTGTGCAAAACACAAAAGGGTAGGAAGCATAATCTAGAAAATTGCTAAAAAAGAGACTAGAAACTATAGAAGATGGTAAGTTCAGCACAAGTTGATGAAGACAGCAGTGAGGGAACCAAGACAATTTGGTGACAAATAGATTGCCTAGGTTGTGAAAAAAGCAATAGATTAGGAAGCATGGTCTAAGAAATAGCTAAAAGGGCAACTTATATTATATATGAAAAAGGATAAGTTCAACTCAATCGAACTGCATGATGGACACAACACAGAACGATATAGAAAGACAAAACAGTTTAAAAGCAATGGTGAAATGATATTATGATGTATAGCCAACGAAATCTCTTAGGTTATATATACAGACTAAAGTGATGATGTATATGTATCTTAGCTCATAAATATCACTTATGAACTACAAGTTGGTACGTATGGTGTTGATTCAAGTTAGGAATCCACTAAGACTTGAGGTTTCCTCACATTTTGCTCAATTTTCAGATTTATTAAAGTAGTGGATTTTCTAGAGAAGCAACTTGAGCTCTACATCCATATGAGACATTTGAGCATTCATCTGTTAGCTAGAAGGGACTAAAGTTTTACATTGTGGCATTTGGCTTTCTGATATTTATCAATGACGATAATTGAGCTATAATCTAAGTAACAATGGTTGTTAAGGTTATGAGAGTATTTCTTTTTCTGCACTTGGGAGTAAATTTATTTTGAAATTTTAGAACAAAGATTCAACTTCAACTTTCGTAAGTATCGGACATTTCATGCAGTAATGTGAAAGAAGCTCATTAGCACCTTGTGCTTCTTTTGGTTCATGTTTTTGACATACATCGCAGGAAAAGTGTTCCAGAAAATTGAGAGGTTCAGTATTCATTTGAGAATTTTAGTTTTAAATTCAGTTTTTCTGATAGAGGAAGAACTGGGTTCTTATTTATTTAATATATATGAGGAATTGAATAGAGATGGTAATACTGACGACAGCAATTTAGATTGTGCATGAAGACCTCCTAATCAATGTGTAAAAAATCTAAAAGGCAACAAGTGTTGGATTTGAAAAGCATGGGAGTTGGATGACCAACTTCAAGAATTACATTAAATGTTACACTGGCACTGGTCTCATGAAAGAAAATACAACATACTGTGTATGACAACATATTTCATGTGAAGAATGTTTATCTAATTGGAGATTAGCATTGATGGGACTGGCAGATGTGTTTCTTAGCAGGTCTTTATTTGTTTTCTAGCTTTGGTGTGTTGACTTTCTTGATGACACGATTTATCATTTTAGACAGGCATTAGTCATGTTCAACTGCAACTCTTGTGAGAAACTAATACGATAATTTTGATGCTCCATAACTTGGTGTTATATTGAATCTGGTTCATGTGATGCTTTGATGATTTGAGGTTCTGTGCTCTAGCTTGTGAACACAAAATATAATTTATTTATTTTAGATTCTTGCGATAGGTTAAATGATAAAATAGATTAACATAGATGTAATAGTTAACCCGAAATTAGAATCAGAAGAGCTTCTTACAGTATCCATATTCATGAATTGTATTTCTTTAATTAATTTTTTCTCTGCATGGTTAATTTTCGTTGGATAACATGTCTGTAGCTGTCTTAGACTGTAATATGTCCCACTTTGGTTACCATGCAGTTCATATCAATCCCAGATGAACGCTATGATGAATACAGGAGAAGCTCTGACTTCATTAAGGAATACATCTTTCCAGGAGGATGTCTTCCTTCTTTGAGTAGAATAACAACAGCTATGGCTACGTCATCTAGATTCTGGTAACAAATTGTTTGAATTAAATGTTATATTACATGCTCAACATTTATAAGTGATTTAAATGAGTTGCATTTTCCTGGTGTCATTTCCCAATCCTCTTCAACTCTCATGGTTGTTTCCTGTTCATGTAGTATTGAGCACCTTGAAAATATCGGCATTCATTACTACCAAACACTTCGATGCTGGAGGAATAATTTCTTTGCGAACAAGGAGTAAGTATCTACCCTCTTTTTTACATGTATTTATGAGCATATTGCTGACATAGATTAATCATATTGGAGGTTCCCGGGTAAGCTGTTACTGCCCTGGTCCCTGTATATTGTGGGATGGGGCTTCTTGTCTTTTCGGTACTCCAATGTGCCCAATGTTATGCTGCCTACCAAGTGGGCAAACTATGTCTGCTCCTGGTCTTTTTTATCAGTCTGACCTCTGGATTTTTGACAACTGCCCACTACAAAGTTCTTTTTGACCAAAATTTAGGCTCTCGTATATGAACTTTGTAGTTGTATCATCTCAGTAGCTTTCACCTGCCGTCCAACAACAAGCCGTTTCGGATGTTTGGTGGAATACCAACTTACAAAGCCAGCAGCATGGTCAAATGACTGAATCTAACTATTTCCGTAGAAGACTTAATAGAGGAAGTTTATATTCGGTTTGCAACCATCTGCATGCTTTGTTTACCAATTAATGATAGTATTTCATGTTGTTCTGGTATTCAATGTTTCTGTTACAGATATTGTTGTCTGACAAAAGTCTTCTTTGGTTTCAGACAAATTCTTGCCATGGGATTTGATGAGAAGTTTTTCCGCACATGGGAGTATTATTTCATGTACTGCGCCGCTGGTTTTAAATCATGTACGCTTGGAGATTATCAGGTATGTTAATGAGTTATTATGATAATCAACATGCCCTAATTAACTTTTCTATTATGATCCTATTAAGCAATTATAACACAAATTTTTAGTATAGTATCTTTTGTGCTTGACGAGTTGATGTGAACCGATCTTAACTTGGGATAATGCAGATAGTGTTTTCTCGTCCTGGTAACTTGAGAGCTTTTGGTGAACCATTCAACAGCATTCCCGCTACCTGTCGTTGATTTTATATGTTCGTTTGGTTTGTCGGTGTTGTAAATTATTATGATTACCCAGAAAAGACGCTCTTCATTTTCCAGAGTTTGGTTATATGCAATAATTGATAGGACGATGACAAGGACAAATTTTATATATATATATATATATATATATATATATATATATATATATATATATATATATATATGTATATATATATATATATATATATATGTATGTATATGTATATATGTATGTATATGTATGTATATGTATATATGTATGTATATGTATATATGTATGTATATGTATATATATATATATGTATATTTATATATATATATGATTAAAGTGGTGCTTATGATTACCCAGAAAAGACGCTCTTTCATTTTCCAGAATTTGGTTTTATGCGATAATTGATAGGACGATGACAAGGACAAAAATTATCATCTCTCTGACACACACCAAATAGAGAGAAAAATATATATATGGTTGCAGCATCTGTTGAACAATCTAGTGTATTATCTCATTCCAGCCATGTTTCAGGTCGTCGAGTTTAAAGCTTGAGATTTTACAAAGATGGGAACAATCTAGTGTATTATGTTATTCATCGCCCAATGTCGTGCTCTCACGCGTAGTGACCAGACTTTATTTAAGAAGAGCAGTACGTTGACTATTTCGTAAACTTACCGTCTCCTGTCCTGTGGAAGAAAGGCCTTCAAAAAGTTCAATCTTTGGAAAATAGACTATTTTCTGCCAACTTATAATCACCTGCAGTGAGCGGACTCGGACGAGTTTCGAACACCGCTACTATGTTTACCGCTCCCATTCGATGGACAAAGTGCCTTCGAGAAACGCTCCCCATTCACGTTCGGTGCCATATCTTTAGATCCCTCGTATGCATCGCCTTAGGACTCACATCAATAGCTTCTGTATACATGCTCAGGTGATCGCAGAATCCCGCAAAACTGTAGGGGCTGATAGTAAACAGAGGCAAGGTTTGATCTAACTGGCCGAGAACAACGGTGAAAAAGCTTGGGTTTCTGGCATGAGAGTATAGAGGCCACTCCATGTTGTGGAAGAAGACATGTATAGCTTTTATCTTTAATCCGGGCTATCTTACATTTACTTTTTCTTTTTCCTTGAATTATATGACCTGATTAATTTCAAAATATCTAATTATATTTTAATTAAAGTGATCGAGCGAGTCTATATCTTAATAAATTTTAGAAGATGATCTTAATTATTTCTCGTCTATATAGTAACAGGACATCCTAGTAATATAATAATCATTAGAATATCAACATATCTTTCGTGCAAATCTATGGTGTTGTATTTCACAAGTAATTTAACCTTAATATGTGATATTACAATTCGTTCTTGATAGTAAAGTGTTTTTCATTATAATTTATGGATGGCAACACGGTAAAGAACTGTGCGTTGAGACAAAAACATGTGAACTCATATCTTTCTCCATGTAGGAAGGGAAATGAGGGCCACTTATTTTTGGCGGAGGGAATGAGAAAGTTGGCAGAGAGATGATGACGTTCTAATACTCATAGTACATAGGGTTTGGGAGCTTGAAGATTCTTCGGGCGGTGGTGTAACCCCCGAGGCTGCTCCATTGGCTCCCAACAATTCCCCACAGGCGGTAGCCTTCGTGGACCAACTTGCTCCTCTGTTTTGCCTTGTACTCCTCTGCGCAGGTATATTTGTCCTCCTCCGACCTGGAGATCAAATATTTGCAGGTTGATGAGAAGGGAGAATGAATTAGAACAGAAGCGTGCTGATATGTAGTCTGCTAATAGTTGGTCTCGATGCTTGCATTATCATACGCATTCATTCATAAAGATGTACAGACCTGAGGATGAGATCAGTCCAACCATGATAGCCGACGGCGATGAGGTTTTCGACGGTCGCTTCTCTGAGATACTCTGCTCTGGAAGAGAGGATGAAGACCTTCAACCCTTTTCCTCTGATTAGGTAGAAGAGTGTCAGCATGTGCTCGATGGCAGGGGCATTGCCCTCCCTCATCCATGCCTCGAGGCTCCCTCTGTTTGTCTTGGTTCCTCTGCATCCATCCCAACACAGTCATTCCACAGAACCAACATTCCACTTGTGCAGCAAAATGGTATGTACGGTAGAGAAGAAGATCCAAGTCCTATATATGATGTGTACCCGAAGTCGTGCATCTTGAAGTAGGGCACGGAGGAGAGGAGGACGTCGTCGAGGTCGAAGATCCATGCGTCCTTGCCTTCGCCGGAGGGCTGAAAGCTGTCGGTGAGGAACAAGAGGGACTCCTCGGCGGCGAGCTGGACGTCCACCTCGTACTGCGTCGACGTCATGTAGGCGCCGATGTAGCCGACGCACTCCCCTGGCACCACCTCGAACCCCCGGATGTTGTTCAGCTCCGCGTTCATCCGCCAGCTCTCGCAGTAGTTCCTCAGGCTGAACTCCACGTTGCCGTTCCTGTCATCCTCTCTCTTGCTAGTGATGTAGCTGAGGATGTTCCAGTCCCCAGCCACAAGCCCCGTGCACAGCCACAGACACAGTAGGATGACCTCCCCTCTCATCTTCTTCCTCGGCATATGAATCGCTGCTTGTTCTTCCATATATTTATATGCGCGGATTCAACCTCTGAACCAGTGAAAAGAGAAGAAATGACCTCATGGCTTGGCGGTGGTGGTTGACGAAGGAGATGTTATGGTGATGAATGAGTTTGAGCTGGCAAGAACATCTGTCCTCCGCTGTGCCGTACCTACTACTCAGCACCTTCTCCTTCGTTTTATATGGATGTATGCATGTGGCTCTTTGAGTACTAATGTGAGGTCTTCCAAGATTATTATATATATATTCAGGAATGAATCAAAGCAGTAGCTTAAAAATAAGAAAAAAAGGAAGAAATTTGTGACACTCTGAATCATAAAAGACTTTGAATGTTACAACAAAAATGGCCTCGCTGAACACGCTTCGATTGTTAGGCAATAGACGTGGCCATGACAAATGAATCATATTCCAGAAGTCAACAGAAGATGAAATGAACTGCAAACTTAGTGGGACAGCACATTTCGAACTATGCCATTGTTTACTGGTCTATTACAACTTTATTAGCTAATATTCTGTGGGGACATATCTCCAACTTTATTAGCTCACATTCTACCGTGTCAGTGTAAACAACTTTAAGCCGTGACCTCGGGACCGACGTGGCTTGGTTCGGGTCCGGATGATGGGGATCTTCCTGGGATACTCCTCCTGACTGCTGAGGTGGTCGATCATGATGTTCCGATTGGGACGGGATCGCTATTCCCTTCGGGCAAGAACTCCTCGCCTGCGCATTCAGTGGGGACCTTCGGTTTCGCACCTGCACAAAGGTCAGGTCGGAGAGCTCGGTCCAACCCCTCCAACAATCAAGTCAGTGGGTGATCGTGGGGGTTTCCTTTTTTTAGCCAAGTTGTGTCTGCTTCTCTTGTGCCTCTCTCTTTCTCTTTTTCTCCCTTTCTCCCTTTCCTCCTCAGTGCGCGAGGGTTTTTATAGTGAGAATTACCGTTGCATGATGTGCCTGCCCGTAGGGAGCAGGATCGTACTTCTGGTAACGTCTGACATTGTCGTTGGCGTGACGTGGGGGATCGAGCCTGAGCAGGGTGTTAATGTGCCTTGGTAAGTGTTCTGGTCCGTTTTGACCGGGTGCCTCATCAGGTCAACAGTGGCGTGAGACGTCATCTGGGACAGCTGATGTAACGCGAATCTTATCGCAATTATTACCGAACCTCCTTTGGATAAGGTTTTCTAACACGAGATATTAGTGCTATAGGAATTTGAAGAAAATTGTGGCTGACACTAATTATTTTGCTAGAAATTGTATTCTGTTATCATGTGAACTAAACCTCCTTTGGCTTCCTTAACATTAACACTAATGGCTTACTCTTTGCAGGAGGGTGGGAGTCTTAGATTCGTTATACGTAAGAGAAAAAGAGGGATACTGAGCATTTTGCTTGGCAGCAGCCTACTTTGCATTTGTCGGCTCTTCAACGCGAAGCATTTGATGTGAAGCAATGGCTGCGAAGGGCCAAGAAAGGGCATCTCCATGCTTGGAGAGATGGTCGCTTTGAGACTAATTCAAAGATTATCCAATACTATATACTGATGGCAATCATATAATGGCATCTATCATTATATTTAAAGATTTCAATTGTATGTTTACACTGTTTTCATGAGTGTAACAGCATATGCACATTTGGTCGCACCACAGCTCAACACTTTCCTTCTGAACTACTGTCTATTTTATACGATGACCAGTATATAAGCCATATTGTATACTCTCTGTTTCTTAATTCAAATTTTGTTTTTGTGTTTTTGGGAAAAAAAATGGTCTATTACAAATTTGTTGTTATCTACGTTGTTATCTACAGCTATAATATCATCTTCCACATCTATAGTACATTATCAGCCAAAATGAACTGAGAGACCAGAAGAATCTTTGTTGGAGCAGAAGATGGGACAGATGTGCATACAACTCATACCTCATTACTTCTCGTCTTATCCTAATCCCACGCATCGGATAGGAATGCCAACGTAATATAATGAGACTAATTATATATTAATTTTATATTTAAATCCTATTAATATCATGATTTTTATATTTAAAAATTTTTATATTAAAATATTTATAATTTTAAAAATAAAATAAATAATCTCATTTATCGTAACGATGTCAACTGTGTTTGACGAAAAACATAATACGTGACGTAACATGTTAGATCAATACGAAATGATAAACAAAAAAATAATTTTAATATCCGTTCTACTTTTTATTTATTATCGATAAAATTATTTAAAATAAATGATATATTAAAATTATTCAGAATAAATGAGAGTATTTATTTTATTTTTAAAATTATAGATTCTCAATGTAAATCACATGAGTAATTAATCCTAATATAATGAGATTGAATACAGATCGTCGATTCAATCCTTTAAAGTCGATTTCCATTGTCAAAACAATACTCTTCGAGTTCCAAAGACCTGAATAAATAGTCGTGCTAATAATCTGTATCGTCACGGGTTAACCTTTTAATCTTACTGGACATTTTATGAGGCAATACTGGTGATGGGGACAGCATCTCGTTTCTCAGGTACAGAGAAGGCAGTAGACAATCGACGCCGATCACGTTAATAGGAAGAATGTGGTATGCTAACGTGTATATAGATTTCTAATTTAGATAGGAAACGAGAGGAACTCTACGACTCGAGATAATTATTTACTTGTCCTCGAGGAAGATTTAGCCTTTCCAAGTCGATACACATACATGGAAATTACCCCTCTTTTACGATCCAACTTCTAATAAGCAAAATTGCGCCTCCAGAGAACTGACGGCCGTCAGGAATTGAATGAAGTGGTGAGAGCACGGTACGATCCAACTTCTAATATGCAAAATTGCGCCTCCAGAGGACTGACGGTCGTCAGGAATTGAATGAAGTGGTGAGAGCACGGCACAAACTGCTCATGGAGAAAACCATCGTCAAAGTTCTGGGAGTAGCTCTTTAGATCATAAGCAAAACTCGCTGAGCTCTGCCTCAGTGGTGCCGCCATGCCTCGCAACCGTGACCGCAGCTTCCACAAGGCCTGCCTCATCGACTTCCAACACTCCATGGATGCTCTCAGTTGAACCTTAGCAAGGGTGACCTGCGTGTCTCCTCTGCCAAGTCTCTTTGCCTGTGTCACCATATTGGCCTTCACAGAGATCGCTTCACCTCACTCATCTAATAATAAGGCATGCTCGAGTGCTTATTTAAAGCCAGTTTAAAGTGTCGAAAGGACACTCAAAAGCACGCCCAACCATGATGATGCCGTCATTCTTTCCATTCGTTGCAATTACATGGACCCAGAATTAGTCCCATCGCCTTTATTCGTGCTGACCGTCGAGCAAAAGTAGTAGGATGATAGAATTGAATGTCGTCCCTATCATTAGATGAGGCATCTTCTTGCAAATGGAGTTGGCACTCAAAAGCATCTATCAATCGAGAATGAAGAAGCTTGGCAGATCTTTACGCCTCGAAAGCATCTGTGTGGACCCTAAAGTTGCTTTCGGCGGCCATCAAAAGTCCCCTGTGAGCTGATGTTGCCATCATCCGGTCCGTTCAAGCCCTCGAATTTTTTTTTCTGAGGAATCTGTGGCATTTGTAGAGGACGAAGAGGCATTCGCATCACAGATTTGAGTAAGATTTCAGCAAAGATCACGTGCCCACAAAAGCTAAGGTTGGAATGATCGTTATCTGAATGAGACTGTACACTAAGTCAGAACTCCTTTTTTGGCGATTGGAGAAGACTAGGGACACAGCAAGAACCAAGAAAGAATATGACCGCAGAACCGAAGGATACCATTTGCCAAGTTGGACAAGGTTGAGGGTCACCGCCTCATCCAACTCAAGATGCGTAGCCAGAGTTGTTAAACGACAAAACATGGTTAGGGTTAAGATAAGCTCTAACTAAGCATCTTGTAAACAAAACTTCCTGCTAGCATAGAGAAAATATTAACGACCAGCATTTACACCTATCAATCTTGAAAACAGTCATAGGCAGATCAAATTGAGAAACCTCATCCCACCGAATGGAGATTACCATTTGATGCTGATGCCAACAAAATGTTTTTAAGTTCAAGTCTTCTGACAGTCAGGTAAAGATTCCTGTCAAAACCCAGTCCACATTCAGCAGAATCCATTAAAGTTGTTCCTATACCATCCTGTACACCACGAGCAGGACGCCATATCATCCAGATTACTTGTTAATTACAATAAAAACAAGCCTTCTACTGGAGACCTACTCAAAATCCTTTTCAAAATTTCTGTAGGTTCATTGAACCAATGCCCTTGATCTTCTCCCTGAAAATAAATGGTGTTTTATCACAAGGATGACAATATATGATAAAACTAAAAAAAGCATCTATTTGTCCATAATAAACAAACCGTCACTTACTAAATTTTGCTAATTTGTATCCCATATGTAATAACCATATTTTGCTTCGTTGCGTTTCTAAATTAAACACTAGCGACTGTCATTTAGGAATATAAACAGTTAGGACCACTATTACCTCTCTGTTGTTTTTGTTTGAACGTTGCTAAATGATTCCATGTTATCAAAGAGGAATGGACTAAAAAAGCTCCTTCTGATTTTCACCCTCGATCAGATTAGAAGTGGAGAGCACTTGTTCGACTCACTGGCGGTTAGACATCATCACCTTTTAACTGGGTAAGTTATGCGAGTTTACCTATGACGACATGCGGTACCTATTTGCATTAATTGCAGCCAAACCAACCAGAAATGAGGATTTGCAAGTGAGAAATGAGAGAATGCGACATAATATTGAAGGGAAGATGGGAGATTAACAAGAAGTGACAGAAGTTGATGGAACCTGTCTATCTGTAGCTGATACCAAATAGTTAAGCTATGTCTGGTTGGAACATAGCTAAACAGTTAAACATGTATAAGGCGATAAACAAGTATCTAGTTATATAGGATATACATACTTCAGGCCAAGGAAAGTAGTTTGCCCAAGGTTTTTACTAAAGTTTTTTAGTGGGCAGGTTCAAACAATCCCATACAGTCCTTAAAAAAGAGTGCTATTTACCATCTGCCAAATAATATGAAGCTCTTTAGTTTCACTTCACAAAAAATAAAGAAAAAACTATGAAAATATTAGGTATCGTATTGCTTTTGGAGATGAAAACATACTGCGGCGCTTAATATCTCTGCAAAATCTGCTTCCACATCTACATTTAAATGCCTTAATTGGGTGCTCATGATCATCAAAATCTATACCATAATCCTGCAAGTGAATAACAAGTTATTAGAGAATCTAAAAAAATGATTTATGCGAAAGTAACACAGCTAGAAAGAGTTCTCCATAAGTATGCTTATGAAAAAACTCGGATAGTTGTCGACATCCCTCAAAAGTTTAGGTCCAGCGAAAGCCAGGGTAGGCCTGGGACTAGCAATGATTATATTCATCGACCTACAAAATCACACACACACACACCCATGAAGGGGAGGGGTATGACAAAGCTCAATACCAGTTAAGGGTCTAAGTGCTAATCATGTAACTTGGTACAGAACATACATGGCCTATTGGTTGTTAACGAGTAAAGCATCAATTACAACTGTAGGACAAAAGCATTTCATGGAAGCGGTTCTTACATTCGCTACACCTACTGATTACTAATCATTGTTTTTATTGGACTTCCATCTTTTGTGCTTCTAAATGTTTAAGAGCAAGCTAAAGGTTAAAAGATTGTTGTAGCATGCAGCTTCTGACCAGATTGGAATGGCAACTCCAAAAGCCCAACCATTACAGTTTGTTTATGCACTAGCACAAACAACTCGCAGAAGAAAAATCTATCCAATACTATTTCTGCAGCGGTAATAAACTATAACTGTGGCAGTCCGACAAGTTAGTGAAACTGGTAAAGGATTGGTATTTAAAGCCTTGATCTAAAGAAGTGCTAATAACAATGCCCGTAAGGCAAAATGGAAAAACTGCCTTTTTCAATTTAAATGCTTCTATCACTTGAAAATGCTTACCCATGTCAATTCCTCAAAAGCTTCCAATTTTCTGGTTGTAAAAAAAGCAAGCTGCAGATAAAATGAAATAGGAAGATATGAGCCCAATAAGTACAAGAATTTGTAGTGTGTTTGAAGATAAAAGCCATAACTTTGATTCACAGATTCACTGCATACATGGTAGTAATGATGGTCTGGTGTCTCCACTTCAACTGGAATTTCAATCAGATTGGCATCAAAGCATCTACAATCAAAAGTCATTTACAAAATCAAGTGATGTATAATGGGATTGCAAGAGAAGCAATAACATTAGAAAAGCAAAAGTCAAACATACTCTATCAATGGCTACTATTGAAATAAAACAAAAGAAACCAAAATAAAACTCTGACAACTAAACTTTCTTTTTCATGTCAATGAACATTAGAGAAGGATGTGGTACAGACTGTACCAGAAGTTAATGTAAAGATAGTCCCAGAGAATATTGTTCTTACTTGTCGACACTGGCAAGCAGATCAGTCAATAAGCTTACCATGCCTAAAATAATTGGTGTGTTAATGTAAAGACAGTCCCAGAGATGGCTAAAAGAGGGGAACATTACCTAGCCTGCAATGATTGTCCTAGATTACAAAGGTAGGTAAACCAAGTCAGCTCTTGCCAAGAGTGAAAAAAAAAAAAAAATTAATGATGCTAAAGGCAACATGTTTGAATTTCACTTTTTATGTGTTGAAATAGTACCCAGATTCACCAAGTAAAGAAGAAATAGAAGTCCAGTCACGAGAATATCATGGAATTGGGAAATATGGTGTTGCAATAAAATAACAAAAAATGGCAGTCAAGTTCAAAAGGGTCTAGCAACTGTAAGTCCGAAAGACCACCAAATGCACAGAGCTTATCAGCACCTGAGAGGTTATTCCAATTACTTAAAACCCATAATGTCAAAATAGAGCACCCTAATACTAATAGATGATGCAAAACCTGCTTTCGAACCAAACAAAAAAAAAAAGAAACATATACAAAGGAAGAAGCCTTCTAAATGCTCAATAGAATCAGCCTCAAAACAAGAAGTTCCAAGATCTAAGCAAATTAGTCCTGATTAAATTTTGAGATATGCATACTAAAAGGATGCTTTAGAAAGGAAAGAGACTGGCAGCTACAGGTTGACAAGGACCATGAGTCCTTTAAGAGAGCACACTAAAACATGATAAGTTGCATCAGGGACTAGGTGAGCCTATAAATTGCTTTATCAACATGAACAACCTTATAATGTCACAGCAGAATGGACTTGGATGCCATCAACGAAAGGATTTGACCCTTGTCTTGCTTCTAAAAAATTTATTTTTTAATTTCATAAACATCCAATTATTCTAATCTAAGTACTTTGAACCATATCCTCTCCACTTAGCTGAGGAACGCTGCAACTAGAATTAAAGCACTTAAGTGCAGTCACAAAAGAAAATGAAAACCCCATCTAGAGTACATTTTTATAAGCAATACATCCAAGTTAACTATTTCAATATAGGTAAAAGCTTAAGGGCCAATATTCTGACAGGACACAAGCATTTCTCATTCACATTGAGAGACTATAATAGTTATGATATATAGAGAAGGCAATTGATTATTAAGTTGGCTGCACACCAAGAGGCTTGCATGCGAGGCGTGTGAGTTCATTTCACAGACGAACTGAACGAAACGTTAAACGCTACAGGAAATTTTGCATTTTATGATGATCAAACCTCAAATTGAAAGTCAAAGTATGAAAATAAATTGGATTTCAAGTCTTCTTAGAAATTAATTCAAGTTACTTCAGAGCTCAAACTGAAGTTCAGATCATCAGAGTTCAGTTAGCGAGTTCACAGTTGCAAGTGGAACAAACAGAAATGATTTACAGATTTAGATTAATTTGGATGTATATGGATACAAATAGAACCAATGGAAACTCATAACTTTTCAAATGACGAACAATATTTTTTTTTATGGTCTCATCAGGTTGTGATGTCCCACTTCTAGAAAAATGTTCGACATTGGCCATAATCACCAAGTAGGATAATTCTGGGACGCCAGTTAGGAAGGGATCTGAATGTGAAGCAATTGCAGTAAAGGAGGGCATTCAGGTTGCAGTGATGCAAGGAATTACCAGGCTGATGGTTGAAAGAGATGCAGCAAATGTGATAGATGTCTTAAACAACCATTAATCCCCCTGTGGCAGCAAATGAATGTCTCCAGAGATATCTTTGAATTGATCAAATTGTGTAACAGGGTTACCTTTGCCTATGTATACCATAAGTCAAATGAAACCACCAACCAGGTGGCAAGATTTGCTAGAAACATTATATCCACTTTTTAGTGGCAGAATGAGATGCCTATCCTTTTTGTAATTTGGTATCCTCTAACAAAAAGGGTACATTGTCTATTAGATCTTTGAATTAACAAAATTAATTTTTTTTTGGGGGGGAAAAATTTATGGGACCCCAGTAAAAAATAACTAGAGCACTATAAGACTGATGCATCTCCAAGACAATCAACATGAGAAGCAACACGATACCTTTTTTATCAAATTTCCTCTTAAGTAATGCCTAAAGTGTCAGAAGCTTAGAACCATCTGATTGAGAACATGAATTCTTATTAGGAGCGTACCTATGGTTGATAAATCTTGCCACATTGCCATAAAACGTTGCATCCAAACAAAGGGCTTCTTCATCCTTCAGTGCACCTTCTGAGCCCCAATCAGCATCTAGTAACACGGGATAAGTATGCTCTGCATTGCCTGTGGTTTGCATTGTCCTATCATATAGCTCCATGTTTGTCAATACTTCCCCAACATACTCACATACAAAAGCACCTCTAGGCAATTCATCAAGTGTCCTCAAGCCCCACCCCTTTCCTTCAGATGTGAGAAACACCTAAAGCACACACAATCCAATGTAATGTTAGAAAAATAAGTTCATTTGAATAGAAGAAATGAATACGATAAGCAGCACTTAAGAGTGAAATGGCAAAAAAGCCTCACTGTAAGACAAACACAGAATCTTGATTAAAAGGAGGGGCAAGATTATGATTATGATCATTCTCAAGAATGTGAGAAACACCTAAAGCACACACAATCCAATGTAATGTTAGAAAAATAAGTTCATTCGAATAGAAGAAATGAATATGATAAGCAGCACTTAGGAGTGAAATGGCAAAAAAGCCTCACTGTAAGACAAACACAGAATCTCGATTAAAAGGAGGGGCAAGATTTTGATTATGATCAATTCTCAAGAAACAATAAACTTACTTGCAAATTGCGTGTGATGCCTCTTTGAACCACACGGTTTCCACAATGCATACTGCAGCCACATTTGCTCCAGCATTCTTTGACAAACTTCCGCACTAGGTGTCCCTTGCATGCCTCAGGCAAAACATCATTCTTTGATCTTTCTAGGGGGCAATCTTTACAATAGAACAGATGGTGTTTTTGCGGTTCACGATACATAGAAATGCATTCATCCAGAAATTCCTTTTTCATAAGGCCATCTGATGTATAGGCAAATTCACCTCCTGTTTCACGTGCACAGGTGCAAGGTATTGGTGCAGCCAAGCAATCACTGAAACAATCTGCACAGCAGTCCTCATCCCCAATTCGAGCGAGAGAAAAACTAACATATGCATTCTGGTAAACAATGTTACGTGGTATGTAGTTAAAAGATGGCGGGTACTCTTCTCTAGAGATTTCGTTTACCACTGATATTCTAACTCTTTCTTCACCTTTACATATGTCATTGACATCATGAAGCAGTCTTGATCTGCCTAGTGCATGTTGTGGCTGAACCACCACCAAGCTACATGATGTTAGGCTTCTGGATTTGGGAATTTCAGGTTCCTTCATCTTCTGGATCATCCCACTTTGATTAATAAGTGTATCTTTCTGAATAGGAGAAGGATCAGAGCTAAGTGTCACGTCCATATTATCCAATGCTGTTGGAAAAAATGAATTATTCAAGCATGCAGACATGGCGTCATAAGCACAAGGCATGATGGGTTTCTTGAGTGCATCTATTGTTGGAATTATCTGCATGACATTTTCCTGCTTATCATCAGTTGCTTCAGAACCTAGCTCTAGAAAACACTCGCACATTTCTTTCATAAGGTTCACAAAAGAGAAGCTCGGTTGAAGAATCCTGTAGGATTTCAAACATCTATCTTCTACTCGTTTAAAGACAGTCTCCAAATTAGGTACATGGAAATCCGGTCGATCAGAGCTACAACTAAATGTAAGTTTTACCTCCCCCAAGTCTGAAGAAGCTACATCAACATTAAAAGAAGATGACTCCTGAACAGATAAAAGCTCAGATGTGGTTCCCGTAGTGAATGCATTAACTGGGAGACTTTCCTTAGCATTATTTCTTTGCCCTTTCTGTGTCATGCTTCCATCAACATTTTGCTGCAAAGTTGAATGACCTTTCGAAGAGATATGACAACTCTGCTGACCTTGAGGAAATAAAAGGGCCAAAATAGACCAATTATGAATATTTCTCACGAGATTTAACTAATATGTCCCAACACAATGCTTAATATATTCTCAGGACAAGTATTGCTTGATACAAAAGCTTCATGTATTCAATTAAAAGTTAATTTTTAATAGTATAGTTAGATATGACGGTTATTAGTTGTTATATCAAAAAATACATGTCATATGGAGACTCTCTATAAGTCATTTAATTTATGTTCAAGAAAAATCAACCTTTTCAATATGGTCGATACAATAAAGAGAAATTACATGAATTTTGTATGGAATAAGAAACAAATTGGACGAGTATAATTGCTAGCAAGAAACTTTCATGCATAAAGTGGCCAATCTTAACACATGGTTGCTGATAATAATAGATGATGCCAAAAGAGATACACTAATATACCAGCAAAATACGCCAATTTCAACAAATGATAAAGAGAACAAAGATTACACATATACCTATGTTTCCTGAAGAATGTGGCTGCGAAGGGTGTATCATCGCAATAGGAGTTTCAGATACTGGTGAGTCATATTCACACGGCTCATCCTTAGGACTGACTGGATCAGAAGAACAGTTACCTGTGTGATGCTTTTGTAGAAACTCAGTGCCTGGTTCAACTTTTGGCTCTTTTAAAATGATGGAATTATCCCTTTTATCCTGCAGAGATTGTTTGTCATTTTTTTATATATGACAAGTGTACTTATCAGAACTTGTACGAGACCAGCTTCGTTTACCTGGTTCGGAGTTTTTATTTGTCTATGATTCAAATGAGATGATGTCTGTCCAGCTCTATCAGATATATTGCAAGTTTGAGGTGGCACAACCTCAGCTGTAGTCTGCCTAGTCAATGGCCGCTGTAACAAGTCCTGATTTGCTGCTTTCCCAAAGGAAGGTTGAGGCAACGAGGGTTCATCGTTCATGATTCCTTGACTCCTCAAGGATGAAACTGGTCCATCTCCTTTATGTTCACGTGATACACCTGCTTCTAGTCTTGGCCTTTTCTGTGAAGTTTCACCAGCCAAATTAGGGTTAGCATTTGATGGTGGAGGGGGATGGTCATCTTGCCTAGCCCTGACTCTCATTCGACAAGGCTCAGGATCATCGCTTGCAATAACATCCTTCCCTTTACCACCCATATCCTGAAACAATCAGTTATTCAACATCTTAGGAACAAATCAGTAAGAAGAACTACAAGAATTAAATTATGATAGGATTTCCATAAATCATCCACCATTTTCTTTTTCCAGCCGTCCTCCTAAAGCAATAGGATAATTCAAAAAACCGGTTCATATTTAAAGAACAACTGATGACTTGTGATTACCAGTACAATACGCCAAACATAGTACCTTCTCCTGCGATTCTTGAATGTCAAGTATAGCATCGGCGAGGACCCGATAGTTCTCGGCTTCGATGTACTCCCAATTATTTTCGTAAACTTTAAGAAGGTTCTTCAGCACGGGTTTGGCCATTTGCATCGGTATTCCGATGGCCTTCATCGCATTCAGTGCCGCTATAGCTTTTTGCCGCGCCATTCCCGAATCGATATCACCAACACCTTCTCCAAACTCCAACAGAAACCAAATACGACCAGAAAAGTTCAAATGCTGGTTCAAGAAAGCGGCGGAACCCCAGCATTAAGCGGCGAGTACGCGGAAATGCAAGCCATGAACGGAGAATACAACGAGATGATCGAGAGGGACCTGGGTTACCGAGCGAATCTTGCGGGAGAAACCCTAGGGCGAGAAGGGAACCCTTCGACCAACCTCGATCGAGATGGTGGGAGCCGCAGCACCGCGATCGGTTGATCGGAGCGTTAGTGTTGGTGCAACGCGAGCGGGGTCGTCGTTTGCACTTCCCCCGAGCACCCCCCGCTTAATGCGGAACCCCAGCATTAAGCGGCGAGTAGGAGGAAATGCAAGTCATGAACGGAGAGCACAACGAGACGATCGAGAGGGACCCGGGTTACCGAGCGAATCTTGCGGGAGAAACCCTAGGGCGAGAAGGGAACGCTTCGACCAACCTCGATCGAGATGGTCGGAGCCGGAGCACCGCGATCGGTTGATCGGAGCGTTAGGGTTGGTGGAACGCGAGCGGGGTCGCCAGTTGCACTTCCCCCCCGAGCAGCTCTCCGCCTCCGGCTCTGTCCTCGGGAGGACGGTCACTCAATGGGCGTGATGCGGTCGACTGCGGATCCGGTCGGCTTTGTGATCGTGTTGTTGGATGGTAATCGCCGAAAATAACAAGTTTGCTGACGCTTCGTTTCCGCTTCGTTCCCGTTTAAAAGCACCGTGCGTTACTGGATATACAACCTGCATTGTATTTGGATGTTATTTCATGAGTTTGATGACCAAAAACAAGATGGTCAAACCTTTGACCAAAGTTAAGTCAATCGAATATGATAATTAGTTGGGGGTAAATTTCGGATAACGATAAATGGCAATATGCCAATAATAATGTCCGCATCGGTTTTTTATCTTTTTTTTTTCTTCCTTCGCAATGAATGGTTGCACGAATCTAAAAGAAAGTACATTATCTTACCAGTGGGAACTCGATAAGCAACGAATACCGGCAGTCCAACAGACAAATAAAGTTTTCTATTGTTTTGGCATACAGCTAAAAGAAGTGATCACCTGCAGAAGTGTGTCATTAGTTGTTTATATGAATGATGATGTCCAACGCATGCAAAGCTTTAGCATCTCTCATTTTGGGTGGGTAATTATAATCAATGTTCTCGGAGAAGAAGGATCTCAGACTTCCCAGTGAAGAAATAAAATAAAATTACTATTTTTATAAATATTTTATGTATGTATAGGTGATATGAGAAAATACTAGTAAGTATTTTTGGATTTCCTCTACTAGTTATGGAGAGAATGAGAGAAAAAAGAAAGAGAGGTTTCTTGTGTGAGATGGTGTACATAGGACTTGTGTTGGAGTTTGGTCGATTAAGAGTAATTATAAATTGATCTCATATAATAACAAATTTAATTCTTCTATAGACCCAAATGAAAAAAATCAAACCACATAAGTCTTATATCAGAGTTATCCAGATTCCTATTTAGGTCTTTCCCACTTGGTAGTGTTCAGTTCATATCTAAACCAACAAAGTTAATTTGCATTCAGGACAGCTAGAAACAAGCATTGCTTAAGGAATCCCATATATTATATCTGGTGATTAGGAATATTGCTTTTACATGAACATGAAGGCAATTGACAACTCATAACAGGTACTTTCTTGAAGGGAAAAATGATTTCAAGATTAAAAGAAAAGAAAACACACTCAACAGGCCACTTGGCCTGTCATACATCTATTCCATAACAATATACACAACTTCATGTATCTTCCCATGATAACTTCATTCAGTAACACGATGTAAAAATACGATTAACTGCTGGATGGATCTCTTCTGCCAAACAAAACCAAGACCGGATCCTCCTTTGTCTTGTGACTGCAAAAATAACTGTAACCTAGTTTGTAGTCACCATGTAGATCATCACTTAATATGGTTCATCATCCTCTTTTCACGAACATTACTTGCCTCTGTGCCGCCACTTCTGAGGGAAGCTTCCTCTCATTCGTATGGTTGTTGTCACCAGGTTCCTTGGAGATCCCTTTTCTGCGAAGTGGAGTTCCAACACCAGCATTCTTGTGGCTACCCTCTTTACCTTGAGCTTGTAGACTCTGGTTTATGCTCTTGATTTTTGGGAGCGTTTGCCGCTTTATCGCTAGGTTCTGCTTTCCTATGAGATCATCATTATCTGAAAGCAAATATACGATAGAGAATTGAAAAAAGTAGACAACATATAAGAGCAATCTTGACGGCATTCAACTTCAAATTAAAAGCACATTAGATGGTGACATTAATCATATGGAGTCAGGTTCCCTTTTTGCTCATTTTTGTGCTTTACTCTATTTGATGATTTTATTAGTTGTGCACATTGGTCTGCTAGAAATGCAGCAAGCTCTGCTTCTAATATGTTGCAGAAACATTGCTGAGTATTTTTCTAAAATATTTTCTCGATGGTGCAAATTGAAGTATCTTCAAAATGTTATGATGGTTACAATCACTAATACCAGAGAATTAAATTACTCCCCTTGCCAAAACACAATGATGCAACGTAAACAATGTTAAATAAATGATAGCAAAGTGATAAAAAGAAACATGCAGACAAACAATGCTTGATATCTTAGAGCACATTTCCCCACACATTCTGAATTATAATCTTATTATTGAGTAAAAATGTACCAGGACTCGATAGGACAGCACGAGGTCGTGGAACTGAACTAGCTCTCTTTTTGGTCTTATTGTCCTCATTGATAATTTTGGCATCCTTCCCTGCAGATCAAACTTAGGTGTTAGATTTTTTTTCTATTATATTTAAACTAATGCAAAATTGTAGCATCCAAATAAATATACAGAATACTGAACCTTTGGATGCGGAAATAGAAGAAGCTGGAAAACCCTTGAGTGGAGACTTGTGAAATTTTGCATGCCACAAAAGAGGATCTTTTCCAGACTCTGTATCTAAAAAGAGAACACCGTTAATCAGGGAAGCTAAAAGGCATCAAAAAAATGTATACTTACAGATAATAGCAGTAGCAAGTACTGAATGTTAACAAAAAAAAGATCTTAGTTATATAAGCCATGCATTTCCAAACGAATTCCTCATGGGACAAACCTGGGATAATGCAACAGAGGAATCTAATCTACAGTTGTTATTTCTAGCAAAAAAATCGATAAGGAATAACTAACCTACCACTTGGTGTCTCCATGAAAACATAGCTGCATGGAAGTACTAGATCACATGGAGTTTAGGCAATAAACACACGGCCATTGAGAAGACAAATGATTGAATTCTATTAGAGTTTGCAAGTGGCAAAATTAATTCTTGGTTGTGATTTTCAAAATTGAATGAGTGAGAGATCGCAGCATTTTAGTGGAGATTCTCTCACCTTTTATAGTATGAAACAAATACCCAGCCAAGGTCCAGTTGATAGACTACGCAGTAAGCCTCTGGGAATTGTCTTACTGAGGGAAAATTTACAGTTTGTGTTACAAGAGATCAGAATCTGAATTTCTGACCTACTTTGTTTCCAGTGTCGATAAACTTTTAAGTCCCAATAAAAGGGGTCAATGTATGAGAAATTGCTAATATTACTCAACCATCAATTTTCTTGAAAGTAATTATGTCGGGTGCTTTCGAGGACCAGGGCACTTGACAATAATGCCATTTTCCAATAACAATGTCAATGTTGCAATTATTGACCGAACTCTATATCTTCAAACTTCAGAGAAGATACTAAAATGTTATTCACCTTGTATAATGAAACATAGGATATTAAATGAATATAAAATTCTCTTCCATAATTTAGCAAGTCATTGGCCTCTGAAATCATTAGCACAAGTCACCATGTATTGTAGCTCCCATCAAAAAAAGAGCTATAAAAGTTTCGAATACCCAACCAATTGTGACCTTTGTAAACACAAAAGATGATAATAATAATTTTAAAAAGAATTAAGCAAAGCATGAATGCCGAACCCAAATAGAGCCACGAAATGACATGGTAAAAGGTCAGCAGTTTCTGTCAGGTGCAATGTTCAGATACTTTTTGCAAAAGTTTTAAGCCTAGACATCATAACATGCACCAAGGATAAGCTCAGGCTAAAGAAGAACAACTAAAGACATCATAGAAATACAGAGAAAAAGGTGGACAAGAAAGAACAACAGACAAATCTATAAAGTTTTAATTGAAAAAAGGGTTTATCGTCAGCTTCACTTCTCATTTTATGGACTCCAATAACCTTCCTAAAAGCTGAGGACTTTCCCACCTTTTCTTTCTGAAAGGAAAACAATGAGTTGCACAATCCGTTATCTTCCTAGTAGATTGAAAACTAGGACTTCCAAATAGCATCAGTTGAAATTCTTTGAAGTTCTATGGAGACACTAGTAGTTCTAGAGCATGTCTAACAAGTATTTTTGGGACCATAGCACATATAACAACTACAAGTCCTTTTAGAACTATAACCTGCTGGGACCTGAAATAGACAATTTTTCCCTAAACTATGATTTGCGGTAAACTAATAAAGTAACTCCATAAGATTTGCTCGGCGGCAAGAATAGAACAGGTCTAACGTAAACATCAACTTCATCAACAAACAGAGAAAGAAAGAGAAAATTAAGATAAGAATTTTGTTTAAAATACATATACAATAATTAAAGAGTTCAAGAGGGAATATGATTTATAAAACTAGTTGAAAGATTAAATTGACAAACAAAATCCAGGCTGCTTACACAATACATGATCATCGACAAGAATCAAGACAGAGCTGTATCTTTACCATAGTTTGCTGCTGAATTCCTCAAGGATGGTTGAACTTCTGTAGAGAGAGTTTCAATGATTCTCATAACAAATGAGAGCTCTTCTTCCTTGATGGTCTGATCTTCCTGTTCTCGCACCTTTATTCGCGGGTACACTTAAAGCACATAGTAGGAACAACTCATTACAAATGATCCAAAAGACAAATAAAGATCTAAAACATGGCACAAACTCTTTCTATTGACCTAACGAACACTTTAAACCCTAAAAAAGACATTATAAAGGCATTAATGCTAGTAACAAGCCTCTAACATGTGTATTCCTTTTAACTCCACATAAGCATATAATATATACGCACACACGAGAAGAAACTATAATGGATTTTCTGGCAAAAATTTTGACACTACCTAAACTAGCATCGATACCGTCCATAAAGCCATAAAATCTTACTCCATGTGCCAACTTTCCAGTTAATTTTTGCGTCGATGTTCCAAGTATCATCTTGACCGAGAAGATTATGATTTGTTCTAAAATGATGATAAATTAGAGAAAAAATAACTAGATTTCTACGATCTTCTCATCGGATCATTACTAGTACGTAGAAGAAATATCATAACATATACGAAACATGTATGATTCTGGATACTTCAAATTGCAAGAGAGATTCCACATACAAGGTAAGCGCCACTGTCACCTTCGAGCAGAGTATAATAGAAAGAACAGGATTTCCTTCGATCAAGAAATCTTGAAGCCACAAAAACCGTTGATGTTAGATCATAGAGGCACACAAACATAACATCCCTCTGCACTTCCACGATCTATATATGCATCAAAAAACGAAATGCTTCCCAGGACTCCTCCGTGATCGACGAAATCCTCATCATCCGACATCTCGCTCGACTCGACAGAAAACACGGTCTCCAAACGGAAATTGAGACGATCTAACCATCAAATATGATGCAAGAAACGCGAGGGGAGATCAATCGAACTCACTATTTGAAGCGATTTGAGAAGCTCTTCTTCGCGACCTCCGTCTTCTCTCTCCGTTCCAAGGTCGATGATACATACACAAACTAAGCTTCCGAGGAAGGGGCGGTGAAAAGGCAAGCTGGAAGCAAGCGGATTCCGTGGTGGCGTGACGAGTCAGACCGAAGAAACGAAGAGACGCGTGCAGAACACCAAAGCGGACCATCCGAATCGAATCAGAATCCAAATCCAATAGAGTGCGTCCGGCCCACCGTTTGATTTCTTTGCTTGCCTGCAAAGTGAGACAAGACCGGTGGCATGTTATTAACGTGATCTCCCTTTGGTGCTTTGTTTTCCTGTACGAAGGAAAGGTTATAAATAATTAATTTATTTTAATTTTTTAAAATAATTTCTGTAGAAAAGAATAAAAGATAATAATAATAAAGTCTTATTGAAGAAACTTTATTGTATTCATATATATCGCTCTCTTATTTATATATGTTAGGTTAGGAGGGAGGATTTTCCTCAACATATTAGAAGATTTCTCTCAACAGAATTGTAAGAAGATTTTCTCGTATAGCTTGAGAAAATCTTATCCGTTATCAATTTTATCTCTTTCAACTTATCTTATTTAGACTTTACCTAATTTAAATTTCATGATGAGACCATAACATGTGTATAGTGCATAGTCGGTGCATTTGGAAACATATGAAACATGCATTAAGTCAAAAATCCATGTTTTAAATTTGAATTAATATTTAATTTTTTTAAATCATATTTACTTTAAATATTAATCCTATATCAAAGATAACATTAGTATTTTTAGCATTTACGAGATGGGAATATGATTTTTAAAATTTTTAAAGTTCCCTATTACATTATCTGGAATTACAAGATATAATAAGAAACAACAAGGTTTATATATTATATAAAGTAATTTTTTTCTAAAAAATATATATTTATTTATATGAATATATTTTTATTTATTATATATTAGGGCCATATGAAATTTTTTTATAAGATTACAAACATGCATTTATTTTTTATTTAAATATAAATATTTATTTATTTTTGAATAAATATTAAAAATATTGTACATCAACTCGAATATTTCTTTCTCTAACTGTGTACTAAAAATAAAAATATATTCCTAGATGCAATTAGTATATTGGCCCATATGCTATAAAATTATACATAGATTGGAATTTTTCCCGTTCAAAGAATGAAGCCTTCGTTATTGCCTTTGTAATTTGTAAAATTGCATTTGATTCGATTCGAATAGAATTATTATCGATAAGTTTTTGATGCAACAATACAAAGAAAAACAAATGATGTGAATACTTCACTTTTTTTTTAGGTGTGTCTTTACCTAGTGCCTTCATAGTATATGTTTTTTTTAAACATTATATGATGTACATCATGTTCACATATATTTAAATTTGAGATTTATTATTTATTTAATGATATATTCATTAACTTAGACATCTTAACATAAACACTCCATATGTTAATTGTCAACATTTTATTTAAAAAATAAATAAAAATATATATTGTATTAGATTATATGATCATTTATAATTGGATAAGATATATGAATAATTAATTAGATTCTGATGATAGATATTGATCGATAGAAAAGAAGTTCAGATTTTAAGAGTTATATTTGATAACTTATTATAGATCATCTACTCTCATCTATAAATAGACATGACCTATAAAGACTAAACGATGACATATGTCATAGAGGACGCAGTTGAGAGATTACAATTTCTCTCTCAACCTCCTTATAGATTCACAGTAAGTTTTTAATATAAAGACGATGCTTAAATCATATCTTTTTTAGATGACATTGAAAGGAAGTAAAAATCGATATGATGTTATTTGATTTCAATCACATCTTTTTCATACTATGTATAATATATAATCGTTTTTATGCTTATATACCAAGCAAAAGTTAAAAAAAATAAAGAAAAACTGCCATACGCCGTGAAGCGTTGGAAAATTCATCGCTTTACAACTTAGCTTCTTTCACATGAAACGAAATTGCAATCCTCAAATGCTACAAACAATGTGTTGGTTCCTGTGGCATCGAATGCATAAGAAAAGGCATTAGTCTCGCTTGCCGTCGATGGATCGATCGCAATCATTATGTCCCAACTTCACAAAATTATGATAACAAAGGTCGGAAACAATCCACTAAATCGTGGGTTTTCCGATGACGACTGAGAAAGAAATATATATATTTTTTGTTGCATCAATCGATCAAACACCAACATGTGATCTTAATTCTCAGATCAGTATCCTTACTTAAGTATTAATGTGATAGTATTCTTATGTCGGCATTTTGGCACTCTCTGGATCAGTATGACGCGTTCTGCATACAACATAATCAAAAAACACAATAATGTCTTCAAAATTCTAACGCGATGATCATTAGTCCCACTAAATTGATTGTCTGTAATGTTAGAATACGTTAGTTGTCATTCTCGTTGTGAACTCACTCTACCGCTATGATTGTTTGAACAATGTGATTTGAGTCAAAGCAAGAGATATCTCCGATGTTACTCGAAGAACATATCTCTGATGCTATTGTTTTCGCCATTGTTTTAAGAAAAGAATTGACTAATATGGGTATTGTGAATGAATTAAGATTAAAACGGGAAAAGGCTCGTGATGTTTCACTGTTTCTCTAGTTACTTACCGAAGAAGCTTGCTGGGTCTAAAAGTTCTGCTAAAACTTAGAAAAAAATAAAGAAAAAGTCTTTGTTTTACAATAAAGTGTCAGTTTTACCAAATGTAAGACTTAATTCGAAAAATGAGATAGAACATTTGCTAATATTTTCCTAACTATACGAGGATTTTCCTCGATATAATAGAGGATTTTCCTCACTATAATAGAAAAATTTAGAAAAATCTTATCTACTATCATATATATTTTAAATTAAATATTATTAAAATTTATTTCAATATTTGATGCTTTTAACTCATATTACTAATAATATTTATTAAAAATCAAAAGAGCATGAAAGATATATTATTAAAAGGAATTATCTCAAAGCAAAAATACTGATTGCATCTCATGAATCACTTATGGATCTTAAAGATGCCTTTTATATTTCTTTAATTTTTAAAAAATAGTTTTTATTTCTAAATTGGAATGCAACATAGTTATATTAATAAAAAAAAATTCATCATGTGACATATACATTTATGATATATCTTTAAAAAAAATGATTGAGATATTTTTTATGTGTATAAATTGTATTAAAGAAAAATAAACCAAACACATCAAGAAAAATACCACAATAAGTTAAAAACTTATTGAGATTATATATATATATATATATATATATATATATATATATATATATATATATATATATATATATATATATTGACATACTTAGGTGTAGATACGCGAAGTTAAGAGATAATTAAATAAAAGATCAAAATAATGTGATTAGATAATGATGGTGAATTATATGATAAATATGATAAATCATGTTAGAATCCCTGTTTGCTAAATACTTAAAAAGGCAGGAAATTTATACTCAATATTCAGAGTGTCACGTAGAATTGTATTACTGAAAGGTGCAATCATATCTTTATTTGAAATATGATGAATTTTTCATCTGAACATCCATGTAGAATAAAGTTCTAAAAATTACTACGTATACTAAGTTGTAAACTAGTAGGAAACTCACATTTATATATTTGGGGTTGTATAAGAGTTTTTAGTTCATATGAAAATAAGTTAAATCAAATAACTATTTATGAATATTTTATTAGTTAATAAAAAAATCTAAGAGGTACTGACTTTATTGTCGTAACCAAGATATAATAATAGTTGAGTTTGATGGTATAAGATTCTTATATAATGATCAAACAAATAAGAATGAAAAAGAAGTTATTATTCCTTAAATTATTAAGTAAATTGATGAAAAAAAATAATACGATCAAAATATCATCCTTTATGAACTCGTACAACAATCACAATCAATCATTTGATAATATCTTAAGAAGACGAGAAACATACCATTTGTAATGATTATATGATATATTAAAAAATAAGATTATAATATAAGAATTAAAAAGGATCGTTTAACGTATTTACAAATAGTAATGATTCTAAAAATGAAATGATATAATAAAAAAAAAGATAAAATCAATATACCATAATAGTATTTGAGAACTCATCAAATTATTCAATAATTATAAATAAAACATTTAAATATGTCTTTAAGACTAAACTTGACTCAAAAGGTAATATCAAATGATATAAAGTCTTATATCCAAAATATTTGCTTAGTAAAAATACTTTGATTATAACAATTATATTTTTTAATTTTTAAAAAATATATTAAGAATTATTATTGTTTTACTAGTCATTATGATCTTGAATTACATTAGATGAATATGAAATAGTTTTTTATATGAAATATATATATCTAAAGATCGGTGGGAAGTAAGTTTATTATTTTGATCCTATATGTTGATGATACATTATTTACTAATAGTGATGTTGGTTTATTACACGAAATAAAATTTTTTTTTTTTGAATTGTTGATAAAATAAGATAACTTATATTATTAGCATAAAGATCATTAAAGGTCGACTTCAATGATTACTAGAACTATCTCATAAAGAATATATTGATTGAGTATTGAAAAGATTCAATATGTAATTTTGTTCGACAAATGATACACCTATGATTAAAGATAAAATTTTTAGTTTAAATCTGTGTCCTAAAAATGACTTGAAAAGAAATCAGATTAAATATATTTTGTATGCATGTGCAATTGAAAATCTATTATATGTTCAAATCTACAATGGACTAAATATTAATTTTATAATTAAAATGCTATATAAACGTGAAAGTAACATAGGAATGAAGAATTGAAAAACTACAAATAAAATAATATGATATCCGAAAATGATAAATGATTATATGCTCACAAGATACTCGAAGTGACAATATATTCAAATATTGATTTTATGAATTGTTTCAATAGTATGAAGTCCCCTTCATGGTATATTTTTGTTTGACTAGTAGGGTAATTTTTTTTAAAAAGTGTTAAGTAATCTATTATCATTATCAATAATGATAATAGCTTATCTATATATTTTTTAAAATTATGCATATGCAAATTTTTTTTCAATACTTATAATCCAATCAAGCAAAATTACTTTTAAAATAAAAATTATTTTGGTTGTTATGATTTTAAACATTTGTTCTACCTCTCTTTCGTTAAAGTGGGAGAATATTTGTTAATAATATATATGACTCGTAACCTAGTCGATAAGATGTATTATAGATAATGAATAGATTCTAAACAAACATATAAATATCGATATTTATATTTGTACAAATCATGAACATCGAGGAATAGAATATCTAAGATTTTTTTTAGACCCTCTCTCCTCTCGCATAGTGCCTATTCTACGTTTGTTATGAGAACACAATTCTATTAATTACGATGGGTAGTTCTTTGCGAGGATAAAGATGCAATACCATTGAGGTATATGATTTGACATAAACTTATCAAATAAAGATACGCACCCTTATATATTATATTTTAATTATTGATATTAATATTTTCGCATTACAAATATATTTTCGAAAAGTCGATTATCTTACTTAATCCCAACATAAAGCATAAGATGCAACTAAGAGAATGAGTTTATACATTTCCAGACGCAAATAACATCAGTCTCATGGAGAAAACAACCTCCATGAATTCCTTACACACTTATTTTGGTATTATTTATCCCCTTTTATCGAGCATATTGCTTCTTAGTTTCGTTTACATCAATTATTCTTTTATTAGTTTATTCTTTTATCGGTGACCCATTCAGAACTCAATCGAGCTCAACGGGGCCAAGATATATATAGCGATCAACGGTCCACAAAGAGACACATGTTGTAATAAAAAAATTCCTTTATTAGTGAATAAAATCATTACAAATATTACTGCTTGCGAAATTAATATTTTATCATCCATAAACTCACAAAAAATTATGAACATATCCACGTAATTATATTTTTTTAAGATAAAAATGATCGAATGAATTTATAAGTCCTTAATTCTTCTATTCTTCGTCGGGTTAATTAATCTTATCATCACGAGGTAATTTATCCATAAAACCTCCGCTAATTCATTTTATCATATGTACTCTTCTATTTAAAATTTATTTGGATGTTAGTGAACAAAAGTACCGTAGCTGATGAGTCAGCATGGTTAGGTATGCGGGGCGATGTCGGGAGCTTCTTGTGGGGTGATAGGATGATGAGGTGGTTGTGCCCTCATGAAGGAATATTGGTTGGCATCGATCGGGCTAGCGGGGTCGACTAGGCCCTCGCGAGAGGATGTTGATCAGCCTTCTTCTGTTTGCTGACCCGAGTGTCGTTTGTGATGGGTCACGTCCCTCCGACTTCGCGGTGAATGACAGTGCGTCCTCGTGCACTGGATGACGATTGTCGGGTTGAGACGCTTGTCGCTCGAGGGTGACCGCCTTCCTGCAAAAATGGCCTCCATCGGGTGTTCCCCAATTTCGGCCCCTCCGACAAGTAAATCGTGTTTTTTTCGTTATTTTTTCCTCCCTTTGGTTGGATGTCGGCTAAGGGTTTTTATACTATCGTGCGAAGACCGATTGTGCCTCGATTTGGTGTGGCCGTTGACCTTTGTGGGATGGGACGATGTCTTTGACAAGTTAGCGTCTTCGAGGATGCTTGAGCAACGTGAGCTCTCGGGATAGTCTTGTCGCATAGCGTCTTGGTACGGAACTCGATGTGGCATGCACCATGGGGTTCTGATAGCATGTGACATCGGATTCTAAAATTGTCTGAGGCATGATGTGTGATGTGGGTAGTGACTCATCTGGGGATCAAAATATCCAGACAGTCCTTTTTCTTAGATCACATAATAAAGAATAAATATTAAATCGAAACCGTCCGATTGGATATAAATATATATAATAAATATGAAATATCAAAGTTATACACAAAGATAAATTTCAAGTGAGGAGTGATAGAAATAAATCAGAAAGGACTTTTCCGACTTTTCGCAATGAATTGTCTGCACTCTCCAAACCATCGCACTTAGTCTTTAGGACATGCCCGTCAATTTGTTAAATGAGAGCGCTATATTTAACCCTGACACTTCCTCCCACACACTCCAAAAAAACCCTAGCTTCTCTGGTCGGCTCGTCGGTCTCCGACTGCCGTCGGAACCCCTGAGCCCTCGGCTGTCGCAAGATCTCAGCCTCCTTCGATGGATCAGCCTATGGAGGTGTTGCGAGCCGCCTCCCAGGAGGTTTCGACCTCCTCGACCAAGCGGCGGATTCGAATATTTCGCGAGAAATTGCCTCCTCTCCTCCAGATCTCAGGTCGGCTTGAATTCACTGCGTTCTGTATTGATCCACTGTCTTTCACGTTCATTTTTGTTTCATACGTCTTTTCATCGATCGTGGTGATTTTGGATGGCGTGTTCTTTGATTGCTTGTGGTCGTCAGGTTCCTTCGATAATTATTCGTTGGTTGAATCATTAAAGCTCTTCTTTCATGATTTGAGCTGATGGGTTTCGTGGTTTGTTTTATTTTTCCGTAATGTCCTGCCCAAATGATGAACTCCAAGAATTTCGATTCGTTTAATATGTCGGAGCATCTTTTTCTGTTGGTCAAATGACTAAGTTCAATAAATCTGCTGCATCTAGAATGCAGAGTGCGTGTTGCCTGACTTTTGGTTACCGCAGTGGTTCCTGCAAAGCAGAGTGTGAATGTCACAATGATTTCTTTGGATCCCCTGAACTCAGAGTAATAATTTAACCTGTGGACACACCGAATCATCCTTCTCTAGATACACCCGAATTATTGCTATTACGGAATCTTCAATTAGTCTTTAGTAGCGTGGAAGTCTATTCCGAATGTCGTGTCAATTTTTTCCTTTTAGGATTTAGTGGAAGCTTATGGCTTATGTGAGAACACAAGGGGAAGATACTGTTGAAGATTTGATATTCTATTTCTATGTTGTTACCAATTTTAGCTGAGAGTTTGTCAGTTAGTACCCGAGCAACTGCCATTAGTAGGTCGATTCATTCTTCTAGCCAGGGCTTTTGCCATAGGAGTCCATTGAATGAGTACAGTTCTTATAAATTTGAGTGACAGTCTCAATAATCATACGCAGCTACCGACTTATGGTAACAAGTTGCTGGGGGAAGGCAATGACATTTTCTTTTTTTTGCCTCACCTTTTGATCTCAAGTGTCATGCGTGTAACCAACATAATCAGTTATTTGTTCGACGAACAGGGTGATAATCTGATCACGATTTCCACTTACATATTTTCTGTTCCCTGGATGGGCTCATTTTGAACGGATATGGTCGATGGCAATGCATTAATTGGATAGACAAGCTTATTGTTAACCTTTTAATGAAGTTTGTTTGTGATTGAGCAATGAAAGATTGGTTGTCAGACTTGCAGTAGCTTCTCTTTACAAAATCTGCCAATCTTGACCCATATCAATCAGGATCAATTTATGCGGAACCAAGAAACCCAATTTTATTGATAGAACATCAACTCACCCATAAAGTGGCCTCAATAATCAAATCATATATGAATTGGTTGAAATCAGATGGAAATTGGCTTGAATTTGCTGGAATTGAACCTGTTGGGATATGCAGATTCCATAAAGAATTGTTCTATTCCAGGCTAGAAAAATCTGGCAAATTCCGACCGATAACCGTATTGTGCATGATTGTCTGAATCCTTGTATTCTAGTTGTGAAATCAAGGTTTTATGTTCTGGGAGGTGCCGATCTCAGTCCAAATGATTTGAGTCTATGGGGAGCAGTGCTTTCTTGATATTACTAAGCATTTAAAGAGTTAGTTGAGTCTCTTTTGTTCGTATGTCTCATGGATAAGAAGTCGACCTTCATCAGGGAATTGACACACATCTTGCAGTGGGATGAATGTCTATGCTGTTCTTGTAATTTGATGGTGTGACACTTCAACGAATATATTGGATAATCTTTCTATCAACATCTGAAACTTATTTGTTCACGTAGATCCTTTATTTCTTTGAATAAGGCTATTACTACTATGTTTAGTCAATTAGATGTTTTCTTGTTTGGCAATATACTTAGGTTCTTATCATGGTCCAAGTTTAGCAAGCTTCAACCATGCAGTACTGAGTTGACGTGGGGAACTATGCCATACTGAGGTTATGCTGACATATTGTTTGTGGATGCTGGTGGATATTCCATGCTGAACAGTATGTTTTCATTTTAAGGTGCTGATTGAAGTCTAGAAGGTCTGTGAAGTCAATAAATGAAAGTTCTTGTGGCAAGGTTTTGAGTACCAGTCCAGTGCCAATTTTGACAATTTGTCAAAATCGTACAATACTGGTATATATCAAGCGGTATGCTGACCTGTGCTACTCGGTAACAGAAAAAAATTAAGTAGACATATAGAGATTGATTTCAACTTATGTGGTCCAAGTATCGGTCCTTGGTTGAATTAATAAATATGGTGTATTTCAAACATTTGGCTGGATAGTGATTTGTCATGAAAACAAGAGGTAAGTTTCACCACTAATCGATGAATTCTGGGGCAATTTCAGTTTGGTCCATAATCTTCTTTTTCTGCTAATTGGCCTCCTATAATTTAATTAATGTTTCAGTTAAGTCTTACTGTTGTGAAAGCTGATTGAACTGTAGAATAGGAGTTAATTTGCCATCCTAGCATATATGTTAATTAGAAAAGCTAATCATATTGTCCCATATTGGTTGCCGTGTCAAGTCAATGTAAAATACATTTTGGGCCTTTGAACTAGATTTGGCACTTTCTGCAACTTTTGTTGCTTTGACTTATGCCAGGCCGACTAGTCATTTTGTGTAGCCTAAATAATGTTGAAGGAACAATTGCAGAAATTTAGGGTTAATTCAAATTTGCACAAAGTTCTTGTACTAGTGGTTTGATTTAAACTTACCTTAGTTCTTTGCTGGTTGTCACAACAGCATATCCCTTTTGCTGTCTTGTCATAATGGACTATATACGTGCTGTTCTTTTGACTGCTGCTTACATGCCTTTTGCAGAACGACTTTTCTTTACCTTCCATGCATGTTCATCAACTTTTTTGAGTCTTATAGTTCCTATATGAGTTTTATTCAAGCTAATAAAATATAATTTCTTTTAAGGTTCCTATTCTTACATATTTATTTTTTGGTAGCACATGTCAATTTCTTATGATGGTAAGGCAATAGATTGGATCATCATTCTGCTCCATATTATTTGTATTCTGCTTAACATTTGTGAATATTTTTTGCAACCAAGTTCATATTGTAGTTTTATTTTTTTTCTTGACATCTGCTGCTGTTTTTGAATCAAGGTGTCTTGTCAGCAAACCAACTATTCCATGGTGAAAATCTCATTCTGGAGTCTTAGTTTTTTGTCTGTTCATTCTTTACAGATTTGCTGTCTGATATTTCACCCTCGTTGGTTGATATTGTCTTCCAAACGTTGTTTACATATGATGATCGGCCATCGAGAAAAGCTGTTGATGATTTTGTTGTTAAAGCACTTGGTGAAAGTACCTTCATGAGAGGCTTTGCCATGGTACTTGTGCAGTCCATGGAAAAACAATCAAAGACTCATTGTCCTGTTGGATGCTACAAACTTCTCAAGTGGTCATGCCTGCTTCTAAAGTGGAGTCAGTTCACCTCTGTTTCAAAGGGTGGATTTTTAAGACTTGCAACTGCGCAAGCATTTCTTTGTCAAATTCTCATGCACGGTTCTTTCCGGGAGCGTAGGGCTTGCAGGAAATTGTTTTTCAACCTTTTCTCTCAGGTACTCCTTTTTAGCAATTATCGGTTAGAGATTTAACATTCTGACATATTAAAATCATGCCATGTTGTTGACTTGTTCTGTTGCACATTTCAGTCTTCTGGTATGTACGAAGTGTATGTAGAGGAGCTAAATGATTCAAGAATTCCCAGTAGGGATAGTGCTGAGCTGATAAAATTATTGCTCGAGTATTCAGTTCACTTGCCATCTTTGTTCGATGGATTCAAGGTGAATTATCTATTTTCCTTATGTTTTTAAGCCTTTTATTGTTCTCTGTAGATGTATTAATTTCATATGCTTGCTATTCTATCTTTATAGCTAATTTGTTATCTCAATTTGTTTGCTCAATGCAGCAAGTGTTTCTTGAGATTTATGTCAGATCAGTTTTAAATGCAAAGGACAAGCCACCTCGAGCCCTTGGTGAAGCTTTTCAGCCACTTTTCACGCGTATGGAGCATGAGAACTTTAAGAATCTGGTGCATCCATCAGCAATCAAAGCTCTGAAGCGGAATCCGGAGGTTGTGTTAGAATCTATTGGAGATTTACTAAAAATGGTCAACCTTGACCTAAGCAAGTATGTCTCCGAGTTTCTTTCAGTTGTCCTTCCGCAAGCCCGTCATGCAGATGAGGGAAGGAGAACTGGAGCATTGACTGTTATAAGATTTCTAAGTCAAAAATGTAGTGATCCAGATTCTCTGCCTTCTATATTTAATGCTGTAAAAGCAGTCTTAGGAGGTTGGTGTTATTATTATTGAAATCTTTTATGCTGGCATCTGATCGGACACTGTCTTCCATGAGTTATTTCACCACTATATTCATGCAATCATCTTGTGAATGAGATAAATGCATTCTATTGCTTCATTTCCGTAACACAATTAAACAAACAGGTTCTGAAGGCAAGCTGACACTTCCTTATCAGAGGATTGGAATGATGAGTGCCATTGAAGAGCTGTCAAAATCTCATGAGGGAAAATTGCTCAGCAAACTAGCACCATCAATATCAAGCTTCCTTTTGTCTTGTTACAAGGAAGATGGTAAAACCCTTCTTTCTTTTGTTTATATTTCCATATTTAACTCTTTCAAAACTCTCTTGCATTTATTGTTTTATGGTAGGAAGTGAGGAGGTGAAGCTGGCGATCTTGTCAGCTTTGGCATCATGGTCAACGAGAAATGCTGAGGCTATTGATTCACAAGTTGTCTCTTTTATTGCTTCTGGCTTAAAGGAGAAGGATACTTTAAGGAAAGGGCATCTCAGATGCTTGCGAGTTATATGCAAAAACTCTGATTCATTGACAAAAGTGAGAGTTCATCCTTTATTTTAAATGTACTTGGTTGGCTATTTCAAGTACCCTTTGTTAATGTTGGCGCTCTTTCCAGGTATCGTGTTTACTCGAGCCTCTTTCTCAGTTAGTAAAAACTGGTTTTACAAAAGCAACTCAAAGGTTAGATGGAATTTACGCATTATTTTCACTTGCAAAAATTGCCACCGTTGACACTAAAGCAGGTAATGGGATTGGTTTTTTTGAAATTTATTTATTATTACATGTTATGGTTGATTAATTCTGAGTTCTCTTTTATTTGTGATGATGATTTCTGCAGATGATTTTCTGCTTAAGGAAAAGATTTGGGTATTAATTTCTCAAAACGATTCTTCAATTGTTGCTACTTCTCAGGTAATTACTTTAGCGTGATGCTGATGATCATGTGTTACATCTAGCAAATTGTTCTATAAACATGGCCATTTGCAGATGGCATATTGTTGTGGACCTGTGATAATATATTTCAAAATTCAAATATCACCTGTAAGAAGATATCGATGACATGCATGGTCTTTTAAGCCAAAGGAATTGCAGGCCAGACGTGTGGCTGGGAATCCATTGGTGTACGCGTAACACATGTTATAGGGCAGTAGGTACCACTTGTTGGTCTTGAATTCCTAACCAGGTGATGACATTCCATCAATGCTAAAACAACTTCCACTTGGCGAGCAACATTTGACACTTTCAAGATCATTATCACCTTCTCTTCATTATAGAATAAATTCCAGTATATTAAAGGGTTATATTTAGCTGAAAGGTTGGCATGAGTTTTTGAGAGATTATGTGAAAATGGGACAACAATTATCTTCTGCTAGTTGAACCTAATTTTTTACCCGGGTCAGAGAAGTTTATTCTTTCCTGGCCTTTATTCAAAACTCCCTTCTTCGAATCGAACACCTTTCTATCTATAAAGATATTGATCACACATATTGACCTACTGAGTGTCTCTTATAATGGAAAGTAAAAAATGTAGCATGCTATATTCACAATTCTTTTCATTTGCTTTTCTATTTTCTTGGGAGTTTGTAATCTTATGGGACATATTTTTAGATATATGTTGTGGATAGAGCCTTGAGAAAGTTTTGTCCTGCATCCGTTTTCATTGTAAATCAATACTAATCCTCAGTGGAATAGTCTTATGCAAATAAGGTGGCTCATAATTTAGTCCTTGCATCTATGATGCCCTTATATTTTCTGAGAACATAGCATTGAGAGTGTTCAGAGCATCACTAGTCTCTGTTTGGCCAGCTGGCCAGATTAATGAGAATATTTGGCTTCATAGTTGAACTTCTCAAAGCAACCAAAAAATCACTTTTAGTGTCATGAAATTATGAGATTAGACTGGATTGAGGGCCTTCGTTGTTAATGTAACTGTGATATGTTGGATGACTTAATGGAGAACTCAATGTCTACTAGGTCAAGAAATTACTTTGCTCATATTTGGTTTATTTGCTCTACAGGTCTCAAAACTAACAAATGAAGATTGTATTACTTGTATATATCTACTCGAGGTGTTGCTTGTGGAGCATTTGCAAAGGTTTTACATTTTTTCCTATCAGACATATCTGCTATGCAATATCGTCGTTGCAATCTGTTTCAAGGATCTTTTTAAGCATTTTAATTTGTTGCAGGGTCTTGGAGTTCTTGTCTATCAGATCTCTGTCACAGGTACTTTAAATTGTGGTGGAGATTATTTTGATTATCATCTGTGTTATTTAATAGTGTCCTTGTATTTTGTGACACAGTTATTGCTCTATCTGATTTGCCATCCAAGTTGGGACGTTCGGAAGATTGCTTATGATGCTACCTGCAAGATTATTTCTGCATCTCTTGTGGTGGTGGAGAATCTTCTTCTTGAATTTAGATCCTGGTTGTCATTAATTGCAGAAAAGATGTTACACCAGAAGTTGAAGTATGTTATCAGTTCTATCTTACAGTTTCTTAGTTCAATGTCACATGCTGCTTTAAACCAGGTTGCCCTTGGGATTGAGACATTCTCAATATAGTATTTACTGTATTCCTTTGTTTATTTAATGCTTTGCTATTTTGGGATATTGGCACAATGTGTTTGCGACAATCCAATGCCTTAGTTGTTACTGGTGCTTATTTTGATTTCTGGTGCTAGTGCTAGTCGAATGTCATGGAATCCTGCTTTTATAGGGTATTATAGACTATAGAGTATTCTTTCTCATGCATTTGCTTACATTAATTATAAAAAATGACCCTTTGACAGAGTTGTATGGAAGGACATGGGTACCATATTAGAGTACTCTTTTTCATGAATTTTCTTGATTTAATTATAAAAAATGACCCTTTGATGGAGTTGTTGTATGGATGGACAGTGAAGTAGAGAGTTGGCAGGACATGCAAATGCCATTTCTACCATCCGTTGAGGTCCTAGTTAAGTGTCTGCTTCTGATCGCACCAGCAGCTGTTTCCAGTTCAGCCAGATCGTATTCTCAGTTGATCTTTTGCTCGCATCACCCTTGCATTGCCAGCACTGGTACAAGTAATGAAGTATGGAAGGTAGGTGCTTATTCTTTTGAAGTAGTTATTTGTTTCTGTATTAGTTTCTTTATTTATGTTTATTGACTCAATTTTTGTTAAATGTTGGACTTGTTTGAGAACCTGCCAGATTTTGATAATTTTCACTAGTATTTTACATAGTTCTATATTTTGTTGGGACATTGATACGTATCATCCTTTTACATAGAGGTTTGCCAGGTTACCAGCATGCAGACCGTCCTAAACCAGGCGGTCCATTTTCAAAACAGGGCTTATTGCCTGTTAAGCCTTATGAACTACTTGAACCAGGCGGTCAGCTCAATTTTAAAAAAAAAATCAAGAGTTATATTTTTTAAAACCCTAGTAATCCAACAGCCTAGCCCAACCCATGTGTGTCTCTTTCTTCTCCTTGTGCACCTATCCTGATTGCCTGTCATGCTGCCCACCATATTTGGCCCCCACCCGGTGTGTGCGGCCCTTACCATCTGCCTCTTGCCCCCTTGGATACTCCTTTTCTGTCCAATTCTTCTCCATCACTTCCTCGCCTTTTCTCCTTCTCCACTGTCTCTTCCTCCCATTATCCTCTTCTCCTCCTCCTCCTCCTCGTCCTCTCTTCATCCGTGTCTTGTCCTTCTTCTACTCATCCTTATCCTCCCCCTCCTCTATTCTTTGTCCGGCTATGGACCAACATGGAATTGGTATTCAAATTTGGAAACCCTGGTATTTTCTGTTACTTCTTTTTCTGTTGCCTGTACTCTATTTATATATCTATCTACATGAGTTTATTTAGTACTTTGTTCCCATGAGTTTAATAGTAGTATCACTTAGAATCCCTTGTGGTCAATTTGTTTAGCCTTCATGACTGCAAGGAATGGTGCTGAAGAACTATATCTTTTTTCTCATGCTATTGCTTGATTAGATGTGCTACAGTGATAATGCTGCTATTGGTGAACTTCCTGCTTGATTATATGTGCTGGAGTGCTATTTTGAATGATGTTTGGAAAAACTTCCTTAACGAGCTTTGCTTATAGAAGCATTTTTGTTAACTAGCCCTTCTGTCAAGTTGTTCCCAAACTAGCTTTTCTTTTGATAATGTGCTAGAAAACACTTTGGCATCTTGGAAACTGC
The DNA here is from genome assembly GCF_036884655.1 of Musa acuminata AAA Group. Lineage (NCBI taxonomy): Eukaryota > Viridiplantae > Streptophyta > Magnoliopsida > Zingiberales > Musaceae > Musa > Musa acuminata. Next base: position 7,654,753 of record NC_088338.1, on the reverse strand, counting down.
TTCTAGTAATTCTATCACAACTTGCAGTTCTAGAAAAAAAACAGTTCTCCATGATAGCTTTTCAAGTTAGTAAAAGCACTTTTGTGGGTAGAGGTTTTGTTGTTCAAAACATTGTTGCCAGTAGCGTTTTTTTCCTGGGAAACATGATCTTGAGTAGTGTTCCAGATCTAGAGTTACTTTGGTAAATATCTGCAATGTCGGTTAATTTAGAAAATAATTTAAAAGGATGAAAGGTAAAATTCCAAAGAATGTTTGTATCTGATTTATGGCCAGCCGGTTTTTTGCCTAGTTCTATCTGCTTTGGAAGCTTTTTTCAGCTAGAGTGAACTTCCTGCTTTTTGTTATTTATGTATTTGTATATTTCATTTAAGGTGTGGGTTGACATGTTTTTGTTAAGTTCCTGAAGTCCGGATCCTATTAGAAGTGTCAATGCCTGATTTTTATTACTCATGCTTGCTCACAAAAATTTTATGCTGTGGAGGACTAGGGAATTTTTTGCTTGAACATATCATGTGGTGTACATATCTTGAATTTTGATATTAAATCTACTGTATATTTTGACATCTCTCATCGTGAAGCTATTTATACTGCTATTTTCAGAACTTACGGAAAATTGCTCAATCTTTTTTATTTGTCTTACAGAGTTTATGTATAATCATCATTTTTGTATTGATCTGAGGAAAAGAAATTAGTCTTTGGATGTCGGATTTTTATCTCATTCAGTTTACAGAGCAGTTGCATTCTCGACAACATTCTTAATGAAAGGGCCTGATCTGGTAGTTAGATGCACCTTTTTCATGGTTTGTTTAGACTTAAGAAAATTAAGTATCCACCTTCTTGGGAATACTTCATCTATACTCTTACTATATACTTCTACAAGGGACAATTGAAGAGAACCTCCAATCCTTTTTTCCTTGGATCTTCATTTTTTTTTCCTAAGTTTTAGTGGTTGCTATGCAGTATGTAGTACTCGTGACAAACTACAAAAATGTCAGTCGTCGTCCATGTGGGGAAAAAGGCAATGCAAAATTTCACCACCAAATCTTGTTAACTCATATTTGGTCATATCCATATAAATTTCTGATAGAGAAGATATGCTTTAGAAGTTATGAAATTTCTGGTAGAGAAGAGATTCTTTAGAAGTTACCAAAACCTGTGGTTATCATTATTATGTACAGTGAACAATTTTAATTTTCTGTTTTTTTTTAAAAGTTTTGGTTTCCCTTTGTTTTTACTCCTTTTTATGTTAAATTGTCTTATTGCTGACCACTCAGATAATGTGCAGGCTTAACTCATGATTTTATGAATACAAGCCTATTTATCTGTTTATTCATTTTCATAACTCATAAATTTTTTGGTATAAATCATGTCTTGTTTCTCTTTCTCAGAGGCTCCAAAGAAACTTGCATAGACATGGGTATAATATCGTTGATATAATTGCTGACAATGTTCAGGCAATATGCAAGGTAATGCTAATTGCAAGTCTCCTTATTTTTTTTCAAGTCATCTTTCTTTTTTCCCTTCCTCTTTTTGTTGACTAATAAGATGAACTGCAACTGAGGTGATCTGCCACCTTAAAGTTCCCTATGACTAGAAATATCTTGTATGATTTTATTTCATGTAAATCTATCCCTTACAAGTTTGAATCACCTTTTTCTCCCTTAAAAAATAGAATTTATTTCTTGTCTATGAGAAGAGATTGTAGCTCATAATTATAATTTGTTACAGTTTTTACTTGTGTTTGTTCTCTTATGTTGTGCAAGGCATCAACAATTGTTGATAAATTATCCGGTCTTGAATATGTGAAAATTCCAGCTAGGTCTGGCTACTGGTTTTTACAGTCAGGTTTGGATCAGCATGAGATTGATTATTAAGGATTTATAGGATAATCATCAACCAAACTGAAGTGCAGAAATGAGCAACATCAAATGTCTAGACAATTCTAATATATATAATATATACCTGCTGAATGACAGATCTCCATGGATGGTGGATCGGGGTCCTCGATCTTTTGAAGCTATATGTCGATATTGTAGATCTCAGGCCCAAATTTGGAATTGCTCACATGATAGATTGTATCGATAAACTTGGTACCTTTGATGTTTTAATGTCGTAGTAGTTGTTGACGATCTGTGTTCTGAAGAAACTAGTGATGGAGGGCGTTTGATGAACCCCTACAGTCAGATTGGGTGATTTGACCAAATCCGACCAACTGGTACAACTGTTTCCTGATACACATCGGATTTCAACCAATACACCTGTTCCAGACCTTAACTGGCTGAAACGACCTGGTCCGAGTCTTGACGGCTTGTTGGATTGAATTGGTATATACCACCCTTACTGCACCGAGCTGCCCGAGATTGCAAACTATGTCCTGCTCAGGTCCGATAATCTGATTTAGATTACCCTAATATTAAGTCAACACTGGTATTGGCACTGGTTGATGAAGATTTGGATTGGGTTGGATTAATTTTGCAAACAGTTCCAGTTATACATGTTTATATTAAGTTTTAACCATCCTAAATGTGTAACAGTGCAGCTTTTGTCGAATGCTAACTGCTTTGTTTGTGGAGAAAATTTTCTGTGGTGATCCAACCTCTTGTTTTGGGAATTTACACTTTGTGGTACTGCTTCAACCGTAACCAATAATTGTTGTTTTGATTTTGAATTTATACATGCAAATGCCTGTGGGCATTTAGGAGAAGTAACCTCTTTAGAAACTTAACAACAATCATGTAGTGTACTACAGGATGGACATTAGTTGATGTCTTGATTTTTTTGATTTATTTTGATGCATTTTGTTGTTTTTTAAAGATAACCGTTGACAGTTTATTAGCAATTCATTTGTTAAAGTGTACATTATATTTTATTAACATTATTTACCATATCGCTACCTATGCCAGACTTAGTTTCTGGATGATAATATCTGGGTTAACTCTTGATCATGTTCTGTCATATTTTGTTCCTTTCTAGGATTTGCTTGGGCCAACTGGACTATTTAGTTCGAATGCACTTGAAGAACGTGCATCTTTATTTTCATTAATGACATTAATGATGATAACCCCCAATGACACCTTTATAGAATTTGAAAAAGTAAGTTTTTGTTTTTCTTTATGTTTGTATTTATGAACAATTATTTGGTTATATAAATGGCTTCAACTCATCTCCATTCTTCTGTTGTCATTCCCAGCACTTCAGCAATTTACCAGATCGTTCTTTACATGATATGCTATCAGAGAATGAGATCAAGGTGATTTTATTTGGACATTTTTATTTTATTTTTTTATTTGACACCTATTTTTTCAAATTGTGGAAGCACAGCTGCAAATAATTATTCTTGCTGTTCCAATTAAAGTCTATTTAGCATGACATTATGTACTTATGTCTAAGGATACCTTGTTTATGCTGTATTCTTTTCATCATGATTTTTTTTTGCTGGTCCCTCATACTATGAAGAAGCTTTTATTATTGAAAGCAATGTTCTTTTGACTTGCTTTTGTTGGTTGATTATGTAAGGACTATTTTGTTTTACATGGTTACAATTCTAAACTGTTCTAACATTTTAAAATGCCATGCTTTAAGTTACAACTTGCCTTATCTTGATGGAAGAGGACCTGTTTCTGTTGCTGAACTAGGACATGGAGCCTTTCAAACTTTGATTCGAAAGGATTTGTTATTCGTAGTTTATCTGAATAATAATTTTTTATAGTGGAAGGCACATGTTTCCTTGAACTGCAACCTTGGTCTATTGAAAGCGCATGCACTGATTGCATAGTTTGTTTCAACTCCATCGAGTTACTAGGACACATCATCTCACTGTCCATGTTGGTTTTCTTACTTCATTGAACTTTGTTGAGTTTGTCCCATCCATTTGGGTTCCAAATGTGGGAGGACGCAATTTGAGTGCATTAGTGTATTTTTATTGTGAAAGAACCAGAAGATTATATCATCTGGACCTCTTGCTTTAGCAGATGGGAATGTGGTAGTTGGTCATGCTATGTAGTATGTATAACATACTGATAATGCTGCAGAGTAGCCTTGTCTATTTTCTCTGCTTTTCTACTCTCTGCCCTCTTTTAATTTGAAAATTTCCTTTTTTTGACCTTTCATCCAGTCCTTGGTCGTAAATCCAATAGCAATATTTTGTTAATATAGTGAATGAGTGATCATATGTATATTGTTTATCTTAGATTAGCATATGCACAATAATCAGCTTTACTGAAAGCAAATCTGGTGCATGTGTTTTTGCAATAATAATGTAAATTTACTGAAAAAGATATTTAGTTGTTTCTGCAATTTTTTCACACAGTTTTGTTTTAGAGTGATTTGGTATAGGATGATCTATTATTCTGCTTAAGTTTTTGCCTTTCTTTCACTGGTAACATGATATTCATTTAGTTAATATTACACTTCTCTAGATATTTTTTACGCTAGAAGGACAACTATCCAGTGAACAAGGAATTTATGTTGCTGAGACCGTTGCTGCGAAAAACACAAAACATCCAAAGGGTCGTTTTAAGGTTTATGATGATCAAGATGGCTTGGTAACTTTACACGATTCTTTTCCTTTTTAGTTTAATTGAAATTTGTGTAAAATAATATTTACTCTTTTGCTTTTTTATAGGAGAATGCACCATCTATTTCTTTGGTACAAAGAGAGCCAAATAAAAGAGAACCTACAAGCACAAAAAAAGATATGGGAAAGGCCAGTAAAAGAAATGGCAAGTCCGAGCACATTTCTTGATTTGTTGATATCTGGTAGCTGGTTTTTTGTTGAACTCCAACATGTTGCATATTGTGTAGCTCCTGTGGAGAAGGTAAAGACTGCAAAGGAGGAAGCTAGAGAGTTGATGTTGAAGGAGGAAGCAGCTATTCGTCAGAGGGTTAATGGTATTCAGAGGAATCTCTCTGTTATGCTTACTGCTCTTGGTGAAATGGCAATTGCTAATCCAGTATTCACTCATGGTCAGCTACCTTCATTGGTGAGTAATGGCTATTTGCATTGTCTATTTATTTTCAGTTGATTAATGTTGAATGCTTCATCTATCTTCTTCAGATTGTATATTGGTAATCTAACTAATGATTCTTAAACTCATTACTCAATATGTCAATTGAGAGAGGATCTGAGCAGCTTGTGTTCAAACATTTGCTCATTTAGTTTGTATAATGAATGAACTTTTGATTTGCACTTATGTAGCTCGCTGGTTTTCTGCTTGATAAAGCTCAAAGTGTGTTTCACGAAGATAATTTTTCCTGATACATAAATTAAGATGATATACAGCATACTTAGATTGGTGACAGAATTAATCAACGAAATTCTTTTGTGAAAGGCTTGGATATCTGGTCAAATTCAATGATGAATCTACTTATCTGCCCGCATCTGTCCAAATATGCTCTTCAAATTTTGAAATGCATAACTGGATCTTAGTACACCATTTATTGCAGTGTGCCATGTGTCCAACCAGCATGGAGTAGCACATAGATTTTTATGCAGAATGATGGTATTCACTTATGTACATACAGTGTGGTACTCAAATTACGCATGTATATTATGCATGAGTTGAAGTAGGGAAGAATTTGGTATATTGGTATTCTTTGTGCTTGGATCAAGTGGAATCTGAGCAACACTTGTCATACATGGTCACGGTCATGCTTTTTACACTTCTTGAATTTTTATTTTATATATTTGTAAAATATTATGTTATTGTAGGTTATCAATTCTGTGTGGTGTCCCATTTTACTTGGTATAGTTATTTAGTGCAAGGGGAGTGAATTGGTTATGATTTGATTGACTTAGGAATCTTACATGGGATAGAGAAGTGATTGTTTATGAACTTCTATTTTCACCACTTTGCAGTCCTTATCTCTTGGGTAGTATTGGAAGTGCTTAAGCATCTTGAAGAAAAGGTGAGTCTTAGGTACTGAAGCTCAAGTCTGACAGTGGATTAGGCTTGTAGCAGACTGTAACATAGTTATAATTTGCCATAATGACACCGGGTTTCTGAGAAAATGGAAATAGGCCCTGGGTAAAATTGCAACAATAATTGAATAGCTTATCTTCTTTGGCCTGTTCTTGTGTTCACTTGCCTCCCTCTGTCCCAGATTTCCATTCTCTTCTATGGTGAAGCAGAGAGGCTTTTGTGGTGGCTGTCATCAAATCCTCAATAAAAACATCAACGATAGATTTGGCTTTCAGTCTCTTGCTTTGAGCTGAACGAGTTGGCTTTGTTAAACATTAGTCTGGTTCAGTCTTAAAAATTAGTTTGATTGCTCAGGACTATTATCGATGGTTTCAGGTGTGAGTAGTGCGTTAGGTCGAGATTTTCTAGATCAATACGATTAAATTAATTTAAAATTTTGATTAAATGTAAATCTTTGAGCTAGAGATAGCGAGGAAAATATTCTTCAGGATGCTAAAATGAGCAGCACAAGGAACTAAAGGGAAACATTAAGTAACAAATTTTTTTGGCATTTCTCAATAATGTGAATTTCTTGGTACTTGGTAGTTGGTGTCTTATGCAATTTCCTGGTCAATGAATTTTAATTCTCATCTGCAGGCCATCTGACATGTTATTCACATTCATTCTGGGTTGTGCCTTTTTGTAAAACAAATAATTGTGTGCAAACATGCACAATTTGGCTTTTTGAGAAACTGCCAATGTTGTATTTGACGAAGGAACTGCCTGTGTTTTGTTAATTGCTTTTACTAATATCAGTATGTTGTTGTTGGAATATGTATCATCAGATATGCCTTTGTGACTGTGACAAACCAACTGCTATTGTGAAATGTTGTTTTGCTTTATCATAGTTTGTTACACATTGATGTCAGTCAAAATAGGCATAAAATTGTATTTCCATAATCAGTTATGTTTATCCTCTTTCCACTCTAATGGTCTCTTACAGGTAGACTATGTAGAACCATTACTGCACTCATCAATAGTCGGTAATGCTGCATTTGGTACTATGCTAAATCTAGCCCGATGTCTAGCCCCTCCTCTTTGTAGTTGGGCACATGAAATAGCTGCTGCTTTACGGATAGTTTCGACAAAAGATGTTAATGTACTGTGGGACCTTATTCCTCCAGTTAATGAGGGTGAAGTCCATAAAAGGTCCTCATTGAGTATTTTTGAACAAATAGTTACTGGGCTGTCCGTGTCATGTAACACTGGACCACTTCCTGCAGATTCTTTTACCTTCGTGTTTCCGGTATGCTTTCCTGTCTGAATTATTTTTATGTCCAATTTCTGCTATTATTGTTGAAGCTTCAAAATATTTCTTCTTTTCTGTTAGATAATGGAGCAGATCTTGCTTTCTTCAAAGAAGACGATACTTCATGATGATGTGCTTCGAATACTATCTATCCATTTGGATCCAATATTGCCTCTTCCTAGGCCACGAATGCTCTCGGTTGGACATTAACACCTTGGTTCTATTGATGATCTTTATTCATTTTATATTATCGTCGAGAGTACTTGTCAATTATTATTGATATATTTCAGGTTCTTTATCATGTCCTTGGTGTTGTTCCGGCTTATCAACCTCTGGTAGGGCCTATGTTGAATGAGTTATGCCTAGGACTCCGATCTGATGAATTGGCCAAAGTGAGTTGATGTGCTTACGCTCATGGTTTTTAAATTCGATGTCTACTGCTCGGTACGGGCGGTATGTACCGGTCCGAGAGCCTCTTGGCACACGGACCACCCGCTACCGAGCGGTAACATATTTTTGGCCCCATATCGAGCGATACAGGGCTGTATCGGCTGGTACCAAATTTTTGGCCCCATATTGAGCGATACGGGGTTGTATCAGGCGGTAATATGGACCTGTACCAGGCGGTACCGGTCGATTTCGACCGTTACCGACCTGTACTGGGTGGTAATGATCGATTTCGACCAATACCGACCTTTTAGCTATTTTAGATAAAACTGAAAACACTAATACAATATGTATTAGCTAAAATAGCAAGACTCGGTATGCCGGTATGAATTGGAATTGCGAACCTTGCTTATGCTATATATGAGATATTTATCCTCTAATTGTTTGTCTTTCATTTCCAATTGTTCTGTATAACGTAGGCTCTTTGTGGAGTTTATGCAAAAGATCTACATGTCAGGCTTGCCTGTTTAAATGCTATAAAATGCATTCCTTATTCCCCTGGTGATCCAATTCATGTGGATATATCGGTGACAACGAGGTTTTGGATTGCTTTACATGATCCTGAGAAGGTTAGTGATGTTTATATCTTGTCATGCATTGTACTTGCAGCTAATTCTTTGTAGCTTCCAGCTCAATCATCTCTCTTTTACCTCTTTTCCTTGTCTGACTGTTTGAAGCAAGGGCTTAAGTTCCTGTATACTGTGTATGATTAATTAGATTGATTTGTTCTCCCTATTATATGTTGCTTAGGAGATTGTTTGTGTTTTTACTTTTTGATATGATAGCTGTTTTATTTGTATTATTTAATATAATCTCCAGCACAAATTTTGCCTATGAGATCAATGAATTATTTTATTTCAGTGTTTAACCATGCTATCTTTGTTTTATATGTTTAAATGGCTTAAGCATATGGTAGTTTGCTATTTGTGTGATGAACTAAAGCTGAATTACTATTTCAGATCCTTTTTTTAGATTTCTCTCTCATTGAATGCTGCCTTAACCCGAGGCTGTCTTGGCTAGGAATTTGACATTGAGATTGAAGGCTAGCTAGTTGTGTAACAAGTAAACAACTGATTGGCCCTTCCATGCAAATTCTCAGCATAATATTACCTCACACGGAAGCATGATTATATTTGGGAGATATAGATGCCCTATGAGCATATTTTAATCAAGGATTTACATTTGATTTAATATTTGTTTCAACAACCAGTTGGGCCATTACTATATTTGTGGTGGTATAGTGACCTATGTCGTCCGGTATCAGTAGGAAAAATAAATAAAAAATTATACTAAATGTTAACTATCAATGTGGTTCAGTACTAATCATTGGTCAGACTAGTAAATACTAGTTGTTATAAACACATTTAGTTGGTACTTGATTTATAAGTGTTCTACTGATGTAGCTTGAGTTTGAGTTGTAAGGATCTTAATGACACTAAGAAAGAGGGTGAATTAGTGCTATAATAAATTTTAACCGACTTTAAAATTCAATCGAGAAAAACACATATCGGAAAAATGATTAATCATGAATTGAATTCTTGTAAGAGTTACTAGTAGAGTGAGTGATAATAAGCAACCACGATCAAAAGTCACAAGCAAGAAAAGGAATGCAAACCAATTTATGGTGGTTTGGTCTTCTTGATGTACATCCACTCTCGATTCCTCTTCCTTTGAGGTCATCGACTTTCACTATCGATCTTTTTTCCAATGAATAAAGATCAACCACCCTTGTTACAACTTTCTCCTTTTCCAAGCTTAGGAGAGAACCTTCACATTCACTTTTTTACAAGAGACCTCTCATCTCATACTACTTAGCATCACAGGGGTGAGGTGGACTTTTAGGGAAGATGCTTGTGCTGGAGCCATCTCACCCCAGATTGCTGCAATTTGAGGAAAGAGAAGCTTCACTCGAGTCATGAGGACTCTTCTATTTCTTGAGCAGGAGTGATATTACTCGTAAAGGCACTTGGTCGAATCAGTTCTTTTGCCTGGTTGATAAATAGATCACTTAAGTTCATGCAGTTGTGCTTTTCATTATATTTGAAAGATATCTTTCTATACATAGCATATTTGTCCTATCTGTAAGAATATCCTGTTCAGGTAGTCACAGAACTTGCAGAGGAAGTATGGGATCGCTATGGATTTGAATTTGGGACTGATTATTCTGGTCTACTGGATGCTCTTTCCCATGTCCACTATAATGTTCGTCTAGCTGCAGCAGAGGCATTAGCTGCAGCCTTGGACGAAAACCTCGACACCATACCGGTATATATTCCAGTGATTTCCTGAATTAGTTTTGGCTTTCAAGGTATAGTCACCTCATTGTCTGTGCTGTTTTCAGGATACACTTTCTGCTTTGTTTTCTCTATATATTCAAGACATTAGCACTGGACAAGACATGGCAGATCCCAGCTGGTTGGGGAGACAGGGTATTGCTTTGGCACTTCACTCAGCTGCAGATGTTTTCAGAACAAAAGATCTTCCAGTTGTCATGACATTTCTGATATCACGTGCTTTGGTAAGTTTTTTGTCCTTGCCCAATTATTTCCATGCATCATTGTCCTATTGCACCATTGATGTATACATTTTTTTTATATGCCTGTAAACAAGATTATTGCAGCCAAGATTTTAAATATCAGTCAGACCAAGATTTACCTGTTGATATTCAACTGTCGAACCAAGTAATAGTATTGAAATTTAGAGCTTGATGCCTGTGCATACACTATAAAGGTCCGTGTACAGCCTACTATCCTAGTATTATACTGATCCAATTGATTACCAAATGGTGTTGGACCAGTGTATAAAACGTTGATTGCAGCCAATGTTTTTAAGAAAGGTTTCAAAATTCGATGGTGCTAGCCTGTATGGACCGTTGTTTACCAGTTAATCAAATACGGGATTAAAACATATGGCTTGAAACTCCTACAATACTATTTATTTGTATTTATTATTATTTTTTATAAGAATATGGTACCTAACTATTACCAGATTATCTTGGGTTTAAGAATTGCTATCTGCCAGGAAATGGCAATCCTTGATTTATGCAATTTTCTGATGTATGTTGATGATGATTTGAATAAAATATGGAATAAAAGTTAGATCCATCATGGAAGTGGCAATTAATTAAATCTATGTAAATCATCGCTTGATGTATTAAAATCTGGATAAAAGTTATGCTATTCTTGCTTTCTAGGTGGTATTTATCTTCAGCTACTACTTGCTGGGTTTCCAGTTCCTGGTTTTACAGGTTCCTTGCTGCTTGACATGGAAACTAGACAACTGGGAAGAGTGATGACAAAAATTGAAATATGAAAGAGAGTGGATGAGAGAATTATGACGTCCGAATGATGAATTATAACTGTCCTCTTTCATATTTATGTTTCTCACTTTCATGCACAGGACATTTGAGCATATTTTGCAATAGGAAGGGTAAAATAAGCTTACTACAGTGCCAGTATTAGTTAAAAGTCAAAACATGCATACTTTGGTTCTTTGAGTGGTATACTTGATGCAATTAGCACAATCTGAAACTTAGAATCCATGGTAACCATAATCATCCAAGCAACAATGAGCAGTAGGTATTAGACACTGTACTGATTGTATGCTAGTAAAAAATTTTAGGCAGCTGATGTGGGGTTTTTCACAAGTACTATTATCCTTGGTGAAGACCATGATAATAAGATATTTCTGATAAACTCTCTGTGCTGATATTGAGTGGTTCTATCCATGTCTGGTAATTATTTTAGTAATTGTCACTTCTTTGTGTGTTATCATTAATTAATATAAAGTACTATTTGCTCCATATTCAATTTCAGGCAGATCCTAATGTGGATGTTCGTACAAGAATGATAAATGCTGGTATTAGGATTATCGACAAGCATGGAAAAGAAAATGTTCTATTACTTTTCCCTATATTTGACAGTTACTTGAATAAGAAGGTACACACTCAATTAACTATTAATTTGCATATATATATATATTTGTTGTGAACTGACACAGCCAATGTTCTGAAATATTTGAATGGCACAAATGCTGACTTAATATTCTGCATATTTTGTCTTTAGACATCTGATGAAGAAAAATATGATCTTGTGAGAGAAGGTGTTGTTATTTTCACTGGAGCACTTGCAAAACATTTGGCTAAGGTGTGTAATCGTCATCTGGAATTGGGATGGTTCTGTGTTGCTGTTTTACTGGGTTTGCCTTTCCAGATATAAATTGGTTCTTTATTGTTTAATTGGCTTAGCCTAAGAATTTGTATTTCAAGCAGGATGATCCAAAAGTCCATACTGTTATTGAGAAATTGCTGGATGTTCTGAACACCCCCTCTGAGGCAGTTCAACGAGCAGTTTCTGATTGTTTATCTCCATTAATGGCATCAAAACAGGTAACTGTTGGTACAATCAATTTTGGTTGGTATAGTCGTTCTTGACGTTTTTTCTTGTTTAAGATTTTTTTTTCATGAAATTGCATTTGGTATTATCAGGAAGATGGCCAGGCACTTGTTTCTAAACTTCTAGATCGGTTGATGAAAAGTGAGAAGTATGGGGAGCGCCGTGGTGCAGCCTTTGGACTTGCCGGTGTAGCTAAAGGTTTTAAAGTATCTTCCTTGAAGAAGTATGGCATTGTAGCAGCCCTGCATGAAGGTTTACAAGACAGGTTTGTTTGTTTACCTGTGTGGTTTGTTGTCTGGGTCTGTCTAAAGTTTCACTGCAATTACATTACCATTGTGGCATGGACCCTCATGTTGATACTGTGTCACTATTGTCTGAACCAAGGTTCGCAATACCGTACCGTACCGGTATTTCGACCTGGGCTCGGTACCGGTACGGTACGGTGTACCGAGTGGTACACCTGGGTATACCGAGTACTGTAGCACTGAAACTGCTACAGTGCTACAGTACCTCGAACCGGTAACAATCGGTCCGCGTACCGAAAACCTGTCGGATTGGTACGTACCGCCTGTACCGGGCGGTACGGCTCGGTACGGCAGACCCTGGTCTGAACCTGCCTGAAATTCCTGGAAGCTAAAAAGTTATGATGTCAGCGATCTGATGCATTTTGCCGCGTGAGGCAACTTATCCTTTAAAGTTATAATTTTGTGATTAGCAATAAGTTATAAGCATAGTATACGGAAATGTTGCTTCTTTTGTTAGACTTTGGCGCATGTCTGTTTTTTAGGATTCTATCAACTAAATTTCAAGGAACAGTTTACAACTACTCCATCACCACCACTAAAATTTCTTGCATGTAGGATTATTCTTATCAATAGTTTTAAAGTTATATACATAATGCTCTGATTAGCACATCTACTTCTGCATATTCTTGGCTGAGCGTTCGTTGCTTTTGGGTATGTAAAGCTTATGGCTGTACTTTTTGATGTGTAGAATCTATTGTTTGATGTTCATTGATTGTCCTTTCCAAAAAAAAAACTTTACCCATTTTGAGTTGAAGTGTATATCTGAGCACTGTTTCTTGCTTTTAAAGCTCAAAAAAGTGTCTCCATATGATATTTTGTCATCCTTTTTGTGAAAATATTTTGTTGCCAAACTGTAGGCTTCTTTTTTTGGTCATGCGATGAAGGCAAAGATTGGAAGGCTTTTAACAGTCTTGTCAAATTTGATATCGTATGAAATAATTAGGCTACATCAATTCCCTTGAAGATTGCCATCTCCGGCATGGGAACATGCTGTTACCTTTCTGTTATTGTAAGAGTCCATGTTGTGTTGATTTGCATGTACTTATGTTGGCTAGTTTGAGTGAAAAATTCTGTCACTCTAACGCAAGTTGGCGTTGCATGTTCTGTGACACTTTTGATCCCTAATTTTTGGCATGACAGCAGGGAGGAGTACAGTGCTAGAGGGAAGCAGAAGGGGATATTAAAATAATTCAATTCATTAGCACGCCATTTTTAATATGAAAGGAACATATTTGTTTTTTTCTGTTTTGCTTGGTGTCTTTGCATGTTTTACTTTGTTTATGCCTAAATCTTGTTTTTTTTTTTCTTCACATGTTTGTTAATAGTGTGTTACATCTATTGTGCATTAAACTTCATTGTATTGGACTCTCACATTTTTTCTTCACAGAAATTCAGCAAAGTCTCGTGAAGGAGCTTTACTCGGATTCGAGTGTCTTTGTGAAAAGCTTGGTAGATTGTTTGAGCCGTAAGTATAGTAAGTTTTCTGCTTGTTAGATCTCACTGGAGTTTTATTTAATCATTTTAATTGTATATGTTGCCTTTCAGGTATGTAATTCAAATGCTACCACTGCTTTTGGTTTCTTTTTCTGATCAAGTCCTAGCTGTACGCGAAGCTTCTGAGTGTGCTGCTCGTGCAATGATGTCACGTCTGACTGGTTATGGAGTGAAGCTTATTCTCCCTTCTCTTCTTAAGGTGCTTGCTTGTCTTGTGATTTGTAGGCCTAACAAATGCTGGGTTTCAAGTGTCTTATCTAATTTGTGATATTGGACTTCCCTATCATTTCCTTCAATTTGGATGAAAATTTTGTTTTCTTTCTTGAAGCTACTTCACTTGAATACTGGAAACATGGCCTAGATTTATGTGTGGATCTAGACAAGATGTAGGTCCGCAAGCTCTTGGTTGCGTCCTTGAGAATCTATGTCAATGTTGGTCAGATTTGTGCTGAACTTGGCTAAATCCATGCGGTTCTAGCTTAATTCTATGTGGATCAAGACTGGATCCAGGGTTTGCCGTACCGAGCCGTACCGCCCGGTACGGGCGGTACGTACCGGTCCGACAAGTTGTCGGTACGTGGACCGCCCTGTACCGGTCCGCACTGTAGCAGTGCTACAGTAACACTGTAGCGCACTGTAGCAGTGCTACAGTGCTCGGTACACCTCGGTGTACCGCTCGGTACACCTCGGTATACCGGTCGGTACACCCGTACCGTACCGTACCGAGCATGAGTCGAAACGCCGGTACGGTACGGTACGGCGAACCTTGTTGGATTCATGTAGATCCAGCTTGTATGCAAGTAGATTATGCAAATTACATGTAGACGTTATCTTAATTAAACAACAATGCAAGGCTTATTATCTGATCTAAACTTGTTGAGTTTGCTGAATAACTTAGCAGACCTGTGAAAAACTATCACAAAGCTTTGTATTCTTCATGGTTTCTGTAAGCAAGGTGCCGGTGGATGACTCGCTTGTAATTTGTTTAGGGGCTAGAGGATAAGGCATGGCGAACTAAGCAAAATAGCGTGCAGCTGCTTGGTGCTATGGCATACTGTGCACCTGAGCAACTTTCTCAGTGCTTGCCCAGGATTGTTCCCAAACTAACTGAGGTGTCTTATTATTAAACACTTTGGTTGAGCTTATGAATTCTCTTTTTCTTAACATATAGTATATTTTACTATATCAATTGACTGAAAATTATTGTAGGTACTGACTGACACACACCCTAAAGTTCAAGCTGCCGGACAGACTGCTCTTCAGCAAGTATAGATTTCTTTCGTGTGTTTGCAGTTCGACATATCTCTGGCTTTTACTATAACAGGTGTTGCATGTTTTTTGTTGATCAGGTTGGTAGTGTCATAAAAAATCCAGAAATATCTGCACTTGTCCCAACCCTGCTGATGGGTCTAACTGACCCTAATGAGTACACAAAGCACTCTCTTGACATCCTTCTTCAAGTGAGTTCTATATACATATTTTATAGTTCTGCTAGTATGTAACTTTTTTGATTTTCTATTTTGATTTATTTTTTTGTAGTAGTTTAATGCTTTTGATTACTTTTGCAGACAACTTTCATCAACTCAGTTGATGCACCGTCCTTGGCGTTATTGGTGCCTATTGTTCATAGAGGATTAAGGGAGAGAAGTGCTGACACAAAAAAAAAAGCTGCCCAAATTGCTGGAAATATGTGTTCTTTAGTGACTGAACCAAAGGATATGATTCCATATATAGGATTACTACTTCCGGAGATCAAGAAGGTGGAAACTCCTTGAGCATGTTACTTTACCATTCAAATAAAATAAAAATAAGAGACCTCTATTATATGAAGAAATTGGCTCTTGGCATTTTTTAAAATTTTTTATTCTCTTTCTGGAATCAGGTTTTGGTTGATCCTATTCCAGAAGTTCGGTCTGTCGCAGCAAGGGCACTTGGATCTCTTATCAGGGGAATGGGAGAAGAGAATTTTCCGGATCTTGTATCATGGTTATTAGAGACACTTAAATCTGACAGCAGCAATGTTGAGCGTTCTGGAGCTGCTCAAGGGCTTAGTGAGGTTTGGATTCCTTTGGAATCATTCAACTTAGTCTTGATTTATTTTTTGTTTATTTTTATCTTTTAGCATCGTGATAAGTGATTTTGCTATTGAGTCTTGTATATTGAACTATATACATTAGTTATCATTTCAAGTTCATCAGTTATCCTATTATTTCGATAGAGTATAAGATAAGAGAGAATCACTTAAGATGGTATGGATATGTGCTTTGGAGACTTATGGATATAGTAATTAGAAGAAATGCAATGATTAATGTTAGTGGTAAGAGGAGAGACAGAGAAAGACATAAAAAAATCTTATTAAAAAATATAAATAATGATTGAAATACTCTAAACTTAACTAAATATATGATTTTTTACAGATCTCAATGGTGGCAAAAGATCCTTGCAACCAACCCCAAATAGTTGGAACTTACAGCTTTGTTATTGTTGTATCCTATTAGGTCTAGTCCAAATGATACGATAATTGGCCTAGTATTTTGCACAATGAGGGGTTAGAATAGAAAAAGACTATCGGTGAACAACGTTAGGACACAAGTCATGACGCCATCATTGGGTTAGGCCTCACATGCACCATAGTCTGGTTTTGTGCTATGTATGGTCCCGACGAGGACGTCAAGCCCCTTACTATGGGGGAGATTATAACATCTGATTTAGTCCCATGTCATGACAAATCATATTTTATAATTCCTTTATTCTTTATTGGTTTAGTTTATGAAATATTCTTTTTAAATATTGATTTACCATCTGATTTGTCTTTCTTTCATTGCTTAGTTTTGAGCCATATCATTGATTTAGTGATCAAATTAGCGATTTCTTTCTTCTGAAATATGTTGTAATAGTAACCATTTCATATTCTTCTCATTGGACTTAGAAAATTTAAATGCTACCACCCCACTATATGATCACTGAAGACCATTTATCGAGGAAGAATATTTTATTAGAAATAGTATTAGGGAAATCCCTTTTGATTACCATTGGTTATGAGATTTTTAATTTGCTGTTAGCATGAATATGCCCCAAATGTACTTATATCTCTTTATGTGCTTGGGGAAAGAAACTATCTAGCAGTGTGGCACCTAATTTTTTTTCATGCATTTGGAACCCAGGAAGTATTTGGGAAAATGGTGCCTATCATTTATGCAACTAGTCTCGTATTTTGCTTCTTCGTCACATCTTACGTATCTTCTTTATGGCTTCTTTTTATCTGAAACAAGTGGATTTTAGCAATTCATATGAATTAACATGGAAGTATCAAGTCAATTCTATCATGTCCATATGACCCATCAGTCATGATAGAATTGACATGCATTTGACATGCATTGTGCTTGTATATCATGGAAGCATATATTGCTCGACGACAGTTTGTCACCACGTTTAATTGTTCAAGAGCTCTTTATTTCAAATAAATCTTTGTCCATATGAATTCTAAACCAAATGTTAACATGCCGGGCTTGACATGGTTTATCTTCTGTTTGTGTATGGAATATGGACCAAGTCTTGTTCTAGTAATTTCACACCAATTTACTGTAGAAAATTCAGGATCCTTGATTGAATCAGTCAAAATTGACTATATTTGGAGCAAAATAATTGTTAGTGAGTTTGTCAAATAGATGATCTATACCATCTAAAGAAATTAAGTAAATAAATACTCGCTGAATTTTTCAATGACTAATGTAGGAATCAATTCATGATTCTGTTGGTGCAAACCTTGTGTAGCCGATGTTGCAATAGCTTTATCGTCACTGTTCATGTTCAGAGATTGATTTTTTGTGCTTATCGCTCTGTAAGGTGCATGTGCTGTTTTGACGTGGAGTTGGTATGCAGAACAGTGGTCACACTAATTCTCTTGCAGATAGCAACCATTTCCAGGAAGTGAACCTATTTGACCTTCTTGACATCTTAGTGGGTCCAGTATGATTTATATATATTTTTAGCCACAGCTTCGGTCATAGACCACAGCTCCCTTCAACTTGCAACTCTAGCCCTCGTAATTGATTCCAAGTAGTTGTACCATCTAGTGACAGCAATACATACCTTGAATACCTGCAACCAGCATGGGGATTTACAACAAATAGCGAATAACCTTTGAAAATCAACTTTGTTGTTCAGTCAAGTCGTTTTATGTTTACCATGGCATTAAATATTTACAAGAACCCATCAACTGCAGCCCTGGTTTGAAATAAGCTTTCAGAATAGTCATTGTCGTTATGTTCACAACTCTTGTTTTGCTAGGTTTTGGCTGCTCTTGGAAAGGATTACTTTGAGCGCATTCTTCCAGACATCATCAGAAACTGTTCTCATCAACGCGCATCTGTTCGTGATGGGCATTTAACACTTTTTAAGGTAAATCTCTAGTTTTTTTTTTTTTTTTCATTTTCGTCTATCAACCTTTCCTAGCATTTTCTGACTACACTTGTAATGATGTGTAGTACTTGCCGAGATCCTTAGGTGTCGTCTTTCAGAATTATTTACAGATAGTGCTGCCTGCAATTTTGGATGGTAAGTTAACTTTGTTATCCATATATCTTCTTTTATATATGATTCTAAATGTTGATTTCTTTTAGGGCTTGCGGATGAAAATGAATCTGTTCGTGATGCAGCACTCAGTGCTGGCCATGTGTTTGTGGAGCATTATGCAACAACGTTTGCTCCTAAACCTTTCTCTTGTAGTGACTTTATATTTTCCACTTTTAATTACTCATTGATGGGTTACTTTGACCTTTCTTGTGAATATTGAACCAGATCTTTACCCTTGTTGTTGCCTGCTGTCGAAGATGGTATATTTAGTGACAACTGGCGTATACGTCAAAGTTCTATTGAACTTCTTGGCGATCTTCTTTTCAAGGTCTTTATTTTATTTATTTATTTGTGCTTAGTTTTGGAACACGTGCATAAACTTGTGTCTTTGCAGGTCGCAGGAACTTCTGGGAAAGCAACTCTTGAAGGTGGCAGTGATGATGAAGGTGCAAGTACTGAGGCTCATGGCCGTGCAATTATTGATGTACTGGGCAATAAGAAGCGTAATGAAGTTCTTGCTGCAATCTATATGGTTCGTAGTGATGTTAGCTTGACTGTGCGTCAGGTACGCGACATTGCTTTTACTCTGGCATGTTTGCATGGTCAGGTCACAATTGTTATTTTGCTACAAATTCGGGTACTTTTCAACATATGATCCTTATATCATGGTTTCTTGACCAAAATCTGTGACATATATTTATCTCCTTAGGCTGCATTGCACGTGTGGAAGACAATCGTGGCAAATACCCCCAAGACTCTCAAGGAAATAATGCCAATTTTGATGGATACACTTATTTCCTCTCTCGCTTCATCTTCCTCAGAAAGACGGCAGGTTTGTTTTCTAAAAGTACACTGAATGTCATTTAAATTATTTGTTTTTTAAAATTATTCATCAATTATCCATAATATTCAGGTTGCTGGAAGATCTCTTGGTGAGCTTGTTAGGAAGCTTGGTGATAGGGTTTTGCCTTCAATTATCCCAATTCTGGCACAAGGACTGAAAGACTCTGACACTAGTAGAAGACAAGTGAGTTTGTTTTTTGTAATAGTGCATGAATCGAGCTCCAACTGATGTTTGCCAGATGCTACTAACAGGTTGTACTTGCAGTTTAATAAACTTGACATGAAAAGTAATTCATTGGCACATCCACATGTTTGAATAACATTGTCTTTATTCTAAAGTGCCTTTAATGTATGTTTATTCCCATGCTTTATAATCCTTAAGTATTTTAATAAGTGTGCACAACAATAACACCATCTGACATGCTTGAATACTCTCATTCATTTGCCTTTTGTTGGTTGAGACCAAGGAATGCAATTCCGGATAATGCACCAATACAAATTACGTTCATATGTAGTATTGTACAAACTGGTTTGGCAAAATTGCATTCTTTAGTTGAGAGTCTGAGACAACTAGATAACTTAACACTGTTCAATAATATGAAGCCTATTTATAGTTTATCCACTGAGGTCTTTTATCATCTTTTTGTGGTGGTTCTTGGTCCACCAATTTTTGGGTTGTTGATAACTTGATATTGACAAGTATGTTGCCAGTACTGGTGCAGTTTGTTCTAACGTTGCCCATATTATGATTTGATAAGTATGGTCATTCCTTTCCAAATTGTTCCATGTTCTGGTTGGGTTTGATCGAGATTCTAGTCAAAGTTTTTGGGAAACAGTTTTTTATTTTTGGTTTTTGTTCTGTCATGTGAAATGAATTATTAGCCTTTGTTTATTGACATGATACTTTGGTTCTGGTAAATATTTATGTTACCCTTGTTCAACTTGTGCTTCTACAGGGTGTATGCATTGGTCTGAGTGAAGTGATGGCAAGTGCTGGTAAACACCAGTTACTGAATTTCATGGATGAGCTTATCCCTACAATTCGTACAGCTCTGTGTGATAGGTTTGAGAATCTTTTTCCTCCTTGCATTTGACTTTTCATCTTATTTTTTCAATATTTATTTCTAGTTGGTCACTTTCGGATGTATTACAGCATGCCAGAGGTCCGTGAATCAGCAGGCTTAGCATTTAGTACACTTTACAAGGTGCAACCTTTTGCCCACCTGGATGTGCCTTTATCATCAATTGATAGGAGTTGATAATGAAAATTTCTTGTTGCAGAGTGCTGGAATGCAAGCAATTGATGAAATTGTTCCTACACTCCTGCATGCATTAGAAGATGATGCAAGCTCTGATACAGCTCTCGATGGACTTAAACAGATATTGAGGTTAATATTTTAGATACTGTTTGACTTTTCCATTTTTATGTAAATATGCATGGACTTGTTTGTTTGAAACCTGGAATGTTCATTCCTTGTTTGTTTCAGTGTCAGGACAGCAGCAGTTTTACCTCACATCTTGCCTAAACTAGTGCAGCTTCCTCTTTCGTAAGTTACTCTTTTTCTTTTTCTCTTTCTCTTTCTATATGTATCCACTTGGAATTTGGCATCCAAGTTCTTACTAATCCTGTTCGTATGGTGCAGTGCTTTTAACGCTCATGCTTTGGGAGCTTTGGCAGAAGTTGCTGGAGCTGGTCTTAACGCTCATATTGGAACAATTCTTCCACCATTGATCGTTGCAATGGGTGATGATGATTTGGTAAAATGATTTATCTCTTAGATTATCTACCACATATACTACTGATTGTAAATTTGAACACATTCATGACCACTAAAGTTTTCCATGAATTAGAAACCTGGTACCCGAACCTGATTATTTTATGTAATGCCTACTCTTGTTCACTGGTACCAAAATCTGGTGATTGATATTTGTTATCTAATGCTTTTTTTTTGCTATTAGTTTTGCTTTCAATATATTTGTAAATTTGAGGTTTGGGTTTAGTTCAATTCATCATTGATTAAAGCAAGGATTGCAATTTTGTGACCGTTACTGGTGTACTGACCGTTGACAGTGTACCAACACATGATATAGTGGTATGTACCGAAGAGGAAGGAAGAATAAGGAGAAGAGGAAGGAAGAGGAGGGAGAGGAAGGAAGAAGAGGAGGCGATGGAGGAAGAGGAGGAAGAGAAAGAGGAAGAAGAAGAAGATGCAGTGGAGGAAGAGGAGGGGGAGAGGGAGATGATGGAGGAGGAGGAAGAGGAAGGAAGAAGAAGAGGCAGTGGAGGAAGGACTAAGAGGAGGCCATGGAGGAAGAGGAAGGAGGAGAAGAAGATGAGTATCTCCGGTCGATGACGCATGGTCCTGCTAGGTGGTAGGCTGCAGCAGGTGGCAGGGAGGTGAGGGAGACAACATGTTGAGTCGAGGCTCATGATTAGGGAGATGAGGGCGAGAAATTTTTTTTCGTTTTTACATGACCTGGACAGGACCGCCCAAAATGGTCGGTCTCATACTGATTCACCCGGACCGGTAAATACCTAAACCGTAAACCCTAAATATCTGTCTGGTCAAAAAGAATTCTTTGGTTTAAAGGCCAATATTTGTGATAATCTTTGGCACAAATTGTTTCTATAATTTGTGATAATCTTTGGTTTAAAGGTGTTCTTGTTAGTTGAGTTCCATGCAACATTTATTTTCCATAATTTGTGTACAAGAAATGATTTTCAGTTTTGATGGTACCAACTGTCTTTATGACTTACTGATTACCTTATTGGTTAAAGGTTTATTTATTAATGATGTTGTTAAGCCCATCCAGGACCACAAAGGCCTCCTGTTTCATACATAAGTCTATCTGTTGTGTGAAGGCTTGGAGAATGATCCTTTCATATGCTTATGGCTTGCTCAATTTTTTAACACTTTCAGCTGCCAAACTTCTGCAAAACTGGCAGTGTCTTGCTTGCTTGTGCCGAAACTCCTGTGCATTAGAAAGGTTCCTTATAATTTATTAGCAACTCTTGTAGTTTATTTGCTCATACCTATGGCCACAGAAACTTTGGCCACGGATTTGTGAAGGAAAGTTGAGTGGATATATTCATTTGTCATAATCCTTGCTATTGTTATGGGTTCTTGGGGGAACTGTGACTGTTGAGGTCCATCTGACTCATCGCATGTGACTGTGGCAACATGTGATGGGCCTTTGAACTGTAGACTTTTATGATTTCTCACTTGGCTTCAAATGATAAAAAAAAAGGGATTGGGTAGGTTCAAATCAAATAAATTCTAGATCTGGATTGAACGAGGGAGTCTTTGGCTTTAGCCATTGCAACTGCCACTTGGTTCAATACCTATCAGATATTGTATACATAATTTTAACTTTTTAAGCATAAATTAAAATTTTTCTTTCACAAACTATTTAGTCATTTCTTATCATAATATTTCTCTCATCATTATCACATGCTGATCATCACTTTTGCCTTCATAATGATAAAAGTGGATTAAGGGATGAGACAAAATTTCAGACACTTGTGTACCTTGTCTGATAATGCACCAGTTGACTCAAAATCACTGAGTATCCTTTTGATTACTATTGACGTATATTGTCTTTGGGTGTCTTATTGCCAAACCTTTATTGTATTTGAGCCAATCCACTCATAACATATGGTATGTATCCCAATCATAGATAATTTTACGGTCTATGTTGGTAATTCCAGCACTTATACAATTTCAAATCTCATTATAAATCATCTTTTTTTTTTAGGCATGTTTTTTAGTTGTCTGATAATCAAACATTTTGACTACTTTGTAGTGTAAGGTTGGTGACTTGAACTTCTTCCAGTATACAGTGTTGCTAATTTCAAATCTCATTATAAAGCATATTTTTTCTTTAGGCATGTTTTTTAGTTGTCTGATAATCAAACATTTTGACTACTTTGTAGTGTAAGGTTGGTGACTTGAACTTCTTCCAGTATACAGTGTTACTCATTTACATCTGGCTCAAGTAGAAGGATTATAGTTGTTCTATTTTGCCAAAGTTGGATACTACATCTTGTTGCTAAATCTACTTGTCAAATGTTAGGATGTTCGAAATTCTGCAAAGAAGGCTGCAGAAACTGTTGTGCTAGTTATTGATGAGGAAGGCGTTGATTCCTTAATCTCAGAGCTCCATAAAGGAGTTGCTGATAACCAGGTTTTGTTGCAGCAATTGTATCAAGTTATATTGGTTTTGTCCCTGTTTTTTCCCATGTTATTAATCAACAAGTCCTCTGCACAGGCTCTGATGCGAAGAGGTTCTTCATACTTGATAGGCTATTTTTTCAAAAATAGCAAGTTATATTTGGTTGATGAAGCCTCCAACATGATCTATACTCTTGTTACTATGTTAAGTGATTCGGATTCAGCTACTGTTGCGGTAAATCTATAGAAGTTTATATTATTCCATATGTACTTAGGTTCTCAACAGTCATTATACTGATTCTCTAGCTAACAGGTAGCTTGGGAAGCTTTAGCAAGGGTTGTTGGATCGGTTCCCAAGGAGCTCCTCTCTTCATATATCAAACTTGTCCGTGATGCTGTCTCTACTGCTAGAGATAAAGAGCGGAGAAAAAGAAAGGTACCAGTTTTCTCTTCTGAAAGTGATTGGCAATATATGCCATAACTCAACGGCTAATTTCATTTAGTTGTTTGTCATACTTGGCCCCTGATGCAAAGATTAATTGATGTTTCAGGGAGGATCAATTCTTATACCTGGGTTCTGTCTTCCTAAAGCTCTTCAACCTCTGCTGCCAATCTTTCTTCAGGTACCTTAACTTGTCTGATTTTCCACACTGGCGAACAAGGATTAAAAAATTGTTTCATTCCAAGTGCTGGTTGGCTGATGGACCAGCATGACACATTATACCGCTAAGAAGAAAATTTTTAAATAATTTTTAAGTTGTCTGATTTATGTCATTATGGTTGGACCCTTGAATTGATAATCACCAGTATACAAATCTAGGCTTGGAAATAGTATTGTTTTATACTCCAAAAGAGTGTATGAGTTAGATTTGTTTGAGAACTGTATATATCAAAACTAGAGCATTGCAGAAGTTCAATGCCCAATAAATCACTAATAATGTAACCATGTCAACCAAAATTCTTTTTTTCCTCTTTCTTGATAGTGGATGACATACAAAAGTAGCAAAATAGTTTTTGGATTGGGTTTTGGAACTAAGTTTGTATTATGGTTATGTTCTTCAGAAATGTCCAAGGATTTTTTCTTTTTTGTGTGTTTGTATGTGTGTGGCTCTGCAGAAGAAAAGTAAAAATTTGTAAGAATGGAGGGGGATGGCAGCCAGTTTTTCACAGATTCTAGTTAATTCTTTTCTTGAGTTCTGTTAAGAGTTCATTTAGCACAATTTTTAAAATAATATACAGACCAACATGCTCATGAAATATAATAGTATAGTAAGCAAGGTCTGCAATACCGAATGAGACGGCCCGTACCAGGCGGTATGTATCGGTCTATCAATAGACCGGCACACTGACCGCTCGCTACTGAGCGGTACCATCGATTGAGGCGTTATCGTCGTCGATTGAGGCATTATCGTCGACGGTGACCGAGGGAGAAGAAAGAAGCGGGAGAAGAGGAAGAAAGAAATAGGAAAAAAAAGGGAGAACCTGGAGGTCGTTGCTCTCCTCGTCTGTCGGCGACTTTTCATCCGCACATAGGAGAAGAGGCATTGGCGTCGCAGTGCGGAGAGAGGCGAAGATTTTTTTTTTCTTCTCTTCTCGGGCGACGTTGTCGGCAATTTTTTTTTTTATTTGCGCCATCACCCTGTATAGAGGTAAACCGAGCGGTTTACCTATATATATATATATATGTATATATATGTATATATGTATATATATGTATATATGTATATATGTATATATGTATATATGTGTGTATATATGTATATATATATATATATATAGAGAGAGAGAGAGAGAGCGGTATACTGAAATACATCGCTCGGTATATAGTACCGTACCGTACCGAATAAATCTTGAAATTTTGGTACGGTACGAAATTTCAATCCTTGATACTAAGATCCTTAACTTAATAGTATTTTTGTTTCTTATTGTTGTCAAAAGAAGTTTTGATGGTGCATAATTAGATATTGAGCTTGTAACATATTTGTGATTGGTTTGGCTTCATTTGATATATTGTGCATTTTCATCCACTTAATATATAAAGCTTTGAAAAGTTTCAACTTTATCGAAAACCTCTTGACCTCTAGAATATTAATTTGTGAAAACAGAATTTGGTTTTTTTTCCCGTCCAATCTTTATAGAAACTGAATTATCTGACTGTATAAACAATTTCCCAGTCGATACAAAGCCCCAAAAACAGACAAAAGAAAGTGGGGTTTCTGAAATTTCTGTAGATCATTGAGAGATAACAACATCAAGAAGCTGTAACGACCTGTTGAAAGAATTAACATACAAAAGGGCCACCATCTTTTTCCTGCAAAAAAGGGATGCAAATTTGCATCTGTAGTCAATCAAGTACAGTTTGCAGAGATCCAAAGCCCAATGGAGAGGAAGGTGAATTGGTGGAAAACTGTTATCAGTAAGGAGCTCTTTCAAGTTGAGGTTTGAAGGCAAAATCTGGTTTCTGAGGAGTCATCAGCCTGTTATCCCCAGCATACCTTTAATCCATTGTGCAACATGGATCTTTTCGTGCCACTGGACTTTTTTAAGCAATATTGCTGGGCAAGCTAAGAGCAAAGAAATATCATTGTACTGTTTTTAATATGTTTTACTGAAGTCTCCCTTTACCTCTCCTACCAGTAATCCTAGCTGGCCCACCTTATCTGTGGTTAGCAGTGAATGTATGGATTTATTCTCAAGTTCACAACCACATGCATCAAAATCTTTTACTATATTATGTCAGTATCAAAGAATATCTGTTAATAGGTGGATCTTCTTGTGATTCTAAGGCTTCTGATAAACTTCTAATATGTCATATACCTACAAAATCAGAAATATCATCAGTTTCTTCTGATTGTTTTTTATTCTATGTCCTTCAAATTAGGTACTTAGATATGCATCCAAGTTAGGTTCTCGTGTGTGCACATGAATGTGTTTAGTGTACCCAATCATATTGCATCACCTCCAAGTTTAGCATGGCCGAGCTTTTTGATATAGGATTTTTCTTAATTCATGATTCACTTAAATTAATTTCTGGATGACTAGAACATTCTGTTGTAAGCTTGAAACATATGGCGTAGCCAAGAGTTTTCTGTCTGTATACATAACTTTTGCAGTCAAGAACCTACTTCGGCAAGACTGATATATGACTCTCTATGACTGCCAGGGTCTAATTAATGGCTCCGCTGAAATGAGAGAACAAGCAGCTCTGGGCTTGGGCGAGTTAATTGCTCTTACAAGCGAACAAACACTTAAGGAGTTTGTTGTTCCTATTACTGGGTATTGACTCTTCTACAAAAGTTTGATTTCAAATGTAGATTCAAAAATAGACAAATCATGAGAAGTTAACTATTGTTTAATATTGTCAGACAAATTTTGTAGTCTGAATATATGGTCTGACTATAAGTAGCTTTCCACCTGCTCTATCATTTTGGCTCTCTGTTCATTTGTATATAGGCCTCTTATACGGATCATAGGAGACCGCTTTCCTTGGCAAGTGAAAGCAGCCATATTGTCAACTTTGTCCATCATGATTAGCAAAGGTGGGATGGCCCTTAAGCCTTTTCTTCCACAGCTTCAAACTACATTCATAAAATGCCTGCAAGATAGTGCAAGGTCAGTGTCCTTTATTATTTATTTCATTCACTATTTAATCGTTTCTTTTCTGCTTAAACCATTAATTCATATGAAATGCAGGACAGTACGCACAAGTTCTGCACTTGCCTTGGGAAAGCTTAGTGCGCTCAGCACCCGAGTGGACCCTTTAGTTAACGATCTTCTATCAACTTTACAGGTAACTGTCGTCCATGTTGCAGACATCTGAACTGACTTTTCAGTCACTTTGTCATAACTATATTATTATTCAGATATCAGATGGCGGTATCAGGGAAGCAGTGTTGGCTGCCCTTAAAGGTGTTGTTAAGCATGCTGGGAAAAGTGTGAGTGGTGCAGTCAGGCTTCGAGCATGCACTCTAGTCAGAGACATGTTACAGCTTGATGATGATGAAGTGCGAAGTTCGGCAGCAAAAGTGATGGGAATAATATCTCAGGTGCAACTATCTACCGTTGTTTGTTTGTTTGTTTGTTTGGGACTTCTATCTGAATTACATGGGAACTACCCTATCCTAAATTGCATAGGATATTTCAACCATTACTAGGGAGTAAGATTTAGAGTATGCAGTTAATTTCTTCATTCTAAAATGGATATCATATAATTGAATGCTTTATCAAAGATTTACTTTTTTTTAATGGCCTTATGGTTTTTCTTAAATTCTTTCCTTAGATGTACATTTGAGTTACTTTTTATTTTCTGTTATTACTCTCACCTGATATGCAATTTTCTCTTATTGTAGTACATGGAAGAAACTGAGTTCCTAGATCTGCTACAAGTACTTTCTGATTTGAGTACATCACAGATGTGGTTCATCAGACATGGTTCATTGCTCACCTTCTCTTCCATGTCTTTGTACAATCCATCCATGATATGCCAGAGTACACTTTTGTCATCTCTTATAGATACTTTTAGAGTTTCTTTGAAAGATGATAAGGTACGTAATAGGCACAATGATATATCTTAATAAATTACAAAATCATGCTTAGCTTAATCTTTGTTTGTTCATGACAACAGTTCCCAATTCGTGAAGCTGCAAACAAGACGATGGGAAGATTACTTTGTTATCAGGCCCAGAAGGAAGGAAGTACTAGTTCACAACTAGTCCAATTACTTGTTTCAGCTTTGCAAGATGACTCCAGTGAGGTCAGAAGAAGATCCCTATCCGGTATAAAAGCATTTGCAAAGGTTTGCACACTCTAGTTTGTCTTAGTTTCCATCTTAGAATCCTGTCAAGTTTTCAGTTTTCTCATTATGTGGATGTTGGAAACAGGTAAATCCTGCAGCAGTTGCAACATATATTTCGACTTTGGGCCCAGCAATCGCAGATTGTTTAAAGGATGGAAGTACCCCTGTTCGACTTGCTGCTGAGCGTTGTGCCCTGCATGTTTTTCAATTAACAAAAGGTTCTCTCTATTACATATTCCTTTGGTATAATGCTTCTGTGGTCATTTTTGATGTCTTTGACCTTTTATAAGAATTTAGTAGTAGTAACATGACTGGATGTTGTACAGGCATTTTCTTTCTCAGGACAATCTGTTCCACTGGTCTGTCATACTGAAATTTGCCAAATTAAGCCAATGTCTATTTTATTTTCTTCTCATTTTATAATTTGTGGCTTCTGAAATTTACACTGATAAATTGCAAGATATGACATCTCATCAAGATTTGATGAGCCTGCAATGAGGTAGATGGAAGGTGATGTATTCATAGGCAAGAGCTAGTTAATGTATAATGATCAGGACTTTCATGTTATTCAAGCAAATCATTTCTAAGCTTGTTAACTTGCCATCTTTGAACTTGTCTCCTTTGAAAAAAAGTATCAAATGAAGAGATACTGTGATACTGTGCTTTCTTATTTCCTGACCTTGACAACCCTACTATTTCTGATATAATTTCCTCTCGAGGAACTAAAATTTTCTTTGAATTATTTCAAGTTGTGAATAAGTTCAGTCTAGTTATGTTACTTTTTGTGGATAGTGCTCTCTGACTGTGAATGATCATCTTTTATAGGTGGTGATAATATTCAGGCGGCACAGAGATATATCACTGGTTTAGATGCTAGGAGAATAGCAAAGCTTTCTGAAAACAGGTAGTTTATTATGGATCTCCTTGTAAGTGGCTTTCATGCATGTTTTACTAACCAAATTACAAATTATGATCATGGGTTCTACTAACTTTACCCAGACAACTATCATGCAATAAATTCACAAAGCTGAGTTTCGTTTTGACACATTTTATTTCTTCAGCAAATTTTATTTTCATAGATTTTAGAGTAAATGACTCTTGTGCTCGTATTGGCAATTGCAATTGCATCACCTCATTGAAGCTTTAGCATGTATTTTTTCTTGTTGCCTAAGTTTTCAATTGTAATGTGCAGTGATGAAAGTGAGAATAGTGATGATGACACGTCAAAAACATGAGACACGTCTGACATGGGATTTTGTTTCGTTGTATTTGTGGGATCCATTTACACAATGCCAATCGAGGATTTTGTCTGCCGCTTACGATTCAGGAGATGTGTCTGCGGTGTAAAACCATTGTTGCTTGGTGGAATACGTGCTACCAGACACCAAGGTGGATACAAATTTGCGACAAGGGTATACTATTCTTTCCATCATTTTTGTTCAGTATCAATCTTCTATAGCAGCATTGCAAAACTGTCATTGTGAAATGTTGACGCGACCATCAAGTTAGCTTGCATTTGAATGAGTTGTCTGTCTATTGCAAATATCTGAACAACCCGTTGTCGGTTGTTCCGACAAATTTTGACACATCAAGGGTGTAATTTTTCTACTCCATGTGGGGACAAGTTCCTGTTTTGTTTTTCAACTGTAATTTGCACCATCAGAAATGATGTCTCGACCATCTCCTATAATTCAAGTTCAAGATCTCAGTAACATGAGAAGGTTGTTACTTATGTCAGAATTCAGATGCATTTCGTAAGCTCATTTTTTTCTCTTCAAGAATCTTCATCTGTAATCGTACTAATCCTGAGCTGTGATTATGATCATGCAAGACATGAGAGCATTTCTCTTGTATAGTTTTGGGCTTTTTCTAAATGTAGTCCTTTCTAACCAAATATAAAGGACATCTCGGAAGGCGAAAGGAACTTGCTATGTTAGAGCCTGAATGAGCGGGTTGGTGTAAATGTCTGCAGAAAAGAAGGTCGACGACGGCGAATAGGGGTCCAAAGCGAAGGACAAGAAGCTAACAGCCTCCAACAAATTACCGAGTCACGATTCTTGAAGAGGCAGCGCTGCAACCACTTCTTGAACTAGTAATTAATACGTGTGACGTCACAACATCAGCTAAATGCACTATACATGTGAATAATTCTGCGAGTTCAATGAATAATCTTCTCATGTAAACCACAAAACCATGCGTGCATATATTCACATACGATGGGAGCTTTGTAATGGAATCCCAACAAGACTTACCACCTACCATTTTCGTAGTCATATGCCATGTCTGCGTCAAGAAAAAGGAGGCAGTGGCCCATCTCCAATCCCGTAAAAGCCGTATTGGAATCCCTCTTCAATTTGGCAACCTTCATTTCCGTCAAATTTTCTTTTCCTAACGTGGCTGACATGTTGTTCATGCTTGTCGTTGTCCGAATTCGAAATCGAGCACTTTGTATACCCTTTTTGATCCGATAAGTCACTGATTTGTATTATTTGGATTAATTCCTCAAAATCAAAATACACGAGCTTCTCGTTTGGGCAGTTGACAAAACGTCTCAGTCTTGACCATTTACATACAATTTTGTTGATTGTTTTCTTCAAAGCCATTCTTTAAGTACAAGGTGGTAGGCTGGCGTACCACATTTCATTACCTTACGTGTCATATGACGACCCCACACATCCTGCATGGCCCATGCAAATATATCTCGTTGCGCCAACGTTGGCTACGTGCATCACAACCATGGGTTGACAACACGAATCCGACGTTCCACGGAATCACCATGTCGTATCCTCGCTATACGCCCATCACCGGTTCGACTGATGAATCGGACGGCTGTGATCGATTGATTAGGTACATCTTCTGCGGCTCAACACTCGACCCCCGCAACAGATGAGAGTCTCAGACTTCTTGACTCTCGATACAGCGCGCCGGCCGCCGGCTCTTCCCCGCCTATAAATACCGACCCCCCTCCTCCTCCCCAAACCAGATCAGCCCCCCCCCCCCGCCTTGCTCCTCGCCCTTGATGCCATACCTCTCTCCTCTCTTCCTCCACCGTAACCCGATCCCCTTCCCGCTCTCGCGCTCGCCCTCGATCCGCTCCCGAATCTGCACCCAGAGGCGGAATCGACCGGATATCTGTTTCGCTCGGGCGGTTCCGTCGGTCGCCCTGCCGGATCTGAGAGGCCCGCCCCGGAGATCGTCCTTCGTGAGGTGCTGCGTGGTGGATCGGTCGCCCCCTTCGCCGGTGCTACCATGGCAACTGCCGCGGGTGAGGGCTCCGCGGCCAGGAGGTTCTGGATCGGCTCCAAGAAGGAGTCCGTCTTTGCGTCGTATACTCCGTTCATGGTGTGCCTGGCGGCAGGGAAGCTGGACATGGACACCTTCCGCAATTTCATTGCCCAGGATGTGTTCTTCCTCAGGGCGTTTTCTCACGCGTGAGTCGCACCCCTCTTGGAGTTTGTTCTTCAAATCTTGATTGATGCCGCATTTCTTGAATCACTAGCTTCCAGCTTTCTCGCTGCTCATATGGTCGAATGCTTTTTAGAGTCATGCGTAAAGGATTCTTGTTTGTGTTTCTTGGTGACCTTTTAGCTATGAGATGGCCGAAGAATGTTCCGATGATGACGATGCCAAGGCAGCAATCAATGAGCTGAGGAAAGCCGTTCTTGATAAACTTAAAGTCTACGATTCTGTAGTTCAGGTAAGATCTCGGACATTCTTGCTCTTGATTTCGTTTAGTTCTCGACCCATATTATCCCTTTTGGCAGTAGATCTTCTTTATTTGATTTCTACATAGCTTTTTAGGTACATTGTTGGTTCTTTCAGTTTCGGTGTATCTTTCTCTATGAAACAATTTCTGCTCAAAATACATAATTCATTTTTAGATATACTCTTATATGTCAATTGTTGACATATATATAGCATCACTGCTAATGATAGATTCTACCAAACAGGACCAACAAAACTGATCAGATGGAATTGGATACTATGCTTTTGGGTTATAAAACCTTTTATTGAATTTTAATTGTTGTCATTCGCTTGTCTCTCAGGAATATCAGTTTAATGTGTGCAATTGTACCAAAGGTTCCTTCCAGTTCTACCACAAGATGCATACTGTTACTAGTTAAATATGCTACAATGTAGGCTGGTGGTATTTGTCACCTTCTTTCAACCATTCATTTGATTTCCAATGGTTGATTTACATTCCATAGTTTTTTATTTATACATTTAAGGGTTATGTTTGAAGATAGATATATGCTTTTGAGTCGAATTTTGCTTAGCTGTTTGAAAATGCTCTTAGTGGTTAACAATTTCACTCACCTAAGATTTACACTTGGCTCGATACCTATTTTTTTATTTTCTTGTGCTTTATCTGCTTCACTTAAAGTTGAAAAAGAGATCCATGTAGCCAAATACGGATGATTTTCTCTTGAGCAAAAGTGGATGTTAAATTTGTTCTGTTGCATATTATCTTTCCCGTTTTCTCTCTGTTATTTTTGTGAAGTGCATTTTATCAATTTGTCGTGTGAATCCCTTATATTTACACAGTTATCTAAGAGAACAAGTTATGCAGGAATGGGGAATTGATCCCACCAAAGAGATAATTCCCAATCCTGCAACACTGAAGTACACAGAGTTCCTGCTTGCAACAGCTGATGGTAAAATTGAAGGAGGGAAAGGTGCTGGAAAGATAGTCACTCCCTTTGAGAAGACGAAAGTTGCTGCCTATACAGTAGGTGCGATGACCCCATGCATCAGGCTTTATGCATTTTTGGGCAAAGAGCTTCAGTTTCATATGCAGTATGAGGGAAATGGTCACCCTTACAAGAAGTGGGTAGACACTTATTCCTCTGCAAGTTTTGAGGTATCTTCATATTTAAAGCAATTGACATATCTTTGTCCTTTTCATCTTTTTATAAATCCCTTCAACGGTGTTACTTCGAGCATGTACAAGTTGGATTTCTTTTTGTAGTTGTTGCTTTTTCTTCTCTTCTTTCTATTATTCAGGCACGTGCTTCGCAAATAGAAGAGTTGCTGGACAAACTGAGTGTTTCGTTGACTGGTGAGGAGCTAGAAATCATAGAAAAGCTTTACCACCGAGCGATGGAACTTGAAATTGAATTTTACAATGCTCAGCCAATTGTCCAACCGGTGGTGGTGCCATTCACAAAACTGCATGAGGCGGCTAATCACCTGGCTTTTTTTTCTGATTTTGACTTGACATGCACTGTGCTCGATTCCTCTGCTATATTAGCAGAGATCGCAATTTTAAGCGCATTCAAGGCTGGTCAGAGTGGGACTGATAATCTGAGTGCTCAAAGGTTACCATCAGACATGAGGAACTCCTGGGATGCTCTCTCTAGGCAATATACCGAGGAGCATGAGCAATGCATAGAAAGCTTACTTCCATCAGAACAAGGTATCACGAGATTTTGCTTTTAACAGCAATTTCAGTTGTTAAGATGATTAGATAACTCCAAATATTTTGAATGGAGATAATATTTAAAGAAGTTACAGATGCTAATTCTTACATAGCTTTAATTACTTGTTCACATGCAGCAAAGGCATTTGATTATGAAAGCCTATGCAAAAACCTTGAGCAGCTCTCCAATTTTGAAAAACGAACAAATTGTAGGGTTATTGAGTCAGGGTTGCTAAAGGGAATACATCTAGAAGACATAAAAAAGGCCGGGGAGCGTTTGGTTCTCCAGGATGGCTGTAGAGAATTTTTCCAGAAGGTTATAAAGATAAAAGAAAAACTGAATGTAGATTGCCATATACTATCATACTGTTGGTGTGCAGACCTCATAAGATCAGCCTTTTCCTCGGGT
This sequence comes from Musa acuminata AAA Group, assembly GCF_036884655.1. Classification (NCBI taxonomy): domain Eukaryota; kingdom Viridiplantae; phylum Streptophyta; class Magnoliopsida; order Zingiberales; family Musaceae; genus Musa; species Musa acuminata. The sequence goes on along the minus strand of NC_088338.1, from coordinate 7,620,691 downwards.
AAATTCTTTTCCTTGTGTTTCCCTTGTGATTTCTGTGAACCACTTGTTAAAATTTGCTTCTTGATCTTTTTTGTCCTTGATTTAATGTTTTCAGATAAGAAGTAATGTGAATGTCACAACTTTATAGTTTAATAATTATGATCTTTCATGTTTTTTGTAAGGACCATAGATTGACTAAATTCTTAATTTCGGTGCTGTTTATGATCAGTTTATCTGTTCTTTTTCTTAATTCTTTCCTAAGGAAGGAGTTAAAATCTTCGCCTAACCTTTTTTAATAGACTGTATCAAAATTTGTAAAAATATACTATATATTGTATCTTTTCTGTGGGCTTAAGTGTCTCTTTGTGTGCGCTATGGCTTCTGGCATATAGGTTGTAATTATGACCCCCGACTATGATCACCTTATGCTTTAGCTATAGTTTATATTGTTTGAGACTTGTAGTTTCAGACGAGTCAAGCAAAGGATTTTCAGAAACATGGAACATTTTATAGGGTTACTCTCCCCTCCTCAATGATTAGAAAACTGTAGCATGAAAATTCCTTGGTGATCCCTCTAGGACTTTTACCAGTGACAAATTGTTGACATGATTGAACTCAAGGGTGTTAGGTGATGATAATGCTATAGTGGTAATTTTTCTCCATGATGCTGTGGCAAAGTCATCTGAAATTGACTGTGTGATTGAGCTAATCATTTTGTACGAGGTTGCTCTGCTGCAAAAAGCTTTCACTGATGATTATTTTTGCTCCATGATGCTGTGGCAAAGCTAGCCATCTGAAGCTATCCTTGGTTTGTTCAGTAGGTTGTACAGATGATTTGAGCATACACTCGAATGAATTTGACTACGAGGAATCGGTTTCAACGGGTGAAATTGTCAGAACAATGGAGTCTCCCATGGACAAGGTTAAGACATTCAGAAGCATCTTAGCTAACCTTAGCAGTGAAAAGAAACATTTGTCTGTCTACATTGGGGATTCGGTGGGTGATTTGCTGTGCTTGCTGGAAGCAGATGTCGGTATTGTGATTGGATCGAGCATAAGCTTGAGGAGAGTTGGGGAGCAATTTGGTGTATCCTTTGTTCCGCTGTTTCCAGGTTTGATAAGGAAACAAAGGGAGGTTCCATCGGAGGACTCCCTTGTCTGGAATGGGTTGTCCGGGGTTCTATACACAGCATCAAGCTGGACAGAGATACATGCTTTTCTTTTCGGAGCATAAGTTTTTTCCAGATGGCTCCTTGTTTCTTGTTGCTTTTCTTTGTGAATGCGCATTACATCAATGCATGGCTAGTTTTCTAGTGCCGCAGGTGAATACTCCTTCCTATTTCCCCTTCCGGTTGCTCGATCGAAAGCGGAGTTGCTGCAGGCTCAGGTACTTGAAATCCCTCCTAATATATTTCTTGTTCCATCTTTTACATAATTAGTTAATGATGGAAGGCTTTTGTTTTCCATAATTCGCAGGCATTTGTGTCATTTTAGATCTGACAGAGGGATGACGGTCAAGTTTCAGTTTGTGCATGTATTCTTTTCTCCATAATTTTTGGGTCAAAAGAATAATGTTTCAAGACATGATTTTAGAATAGGGTATTCGATCTGAGAGTGTGCCGCCTGCTTAAGATTTGCGGATACATCATAAGATTCGTGTAAAGCCTCTCTCCCTTGTAAAAGACCGAAGACGTTGGAGATGCCTATTTGAGTCCTTTAGCTGCAGCAACTGTTGCGATTCTCAGTGTACCTGTAATTCTTTTCTGTAAATTCTGATGATCATACTTGGAGGTTCAGTTGGGCACTATTTTACTCGATGCTGCGACACGTGAATCCGACTAAATAATACGACTCACTCATGAACTCAAAACACATATGCAAAAGGTTGTCTACCTGATCTTATCACATTATCATGGACTAATGTTGAATTGATGAAAAACATAACACCTGACATCATGTTGAAAATGATGAGTAAAAATATAAATTTTTTTATTTTTAATAATTTTATCGATAAAAAGTAATTTTAACACATTCTATGTTAGAAATAAAAGAAATATTAAAAATATCTTTTTATCACGTGTTATCACTTTCATATCGATAGATAGATGTAGGTGTCACATGTTATTATTATTTTTATGTTAGGACAAATGAAATTATTTATTTTATGTTAAAAATTAAATGAATCTTAATATAAATTTTTTAAGTATAAAAATTATGATACTAAGTATAAAAAATATACCTTATGATGTGAACGTTAGGTGCCCATTTTCTCGCAAGTGCCCGAGACACCAAAGTCAGCTCATCGGGGATGATAGTATGTTATCTACTATAGAGCATTAAGTTTCCCATAACGAAAACACTAGTCACTTAAGAAGGGAGGCGTAAATCATATCGTTCTCCCATTATCATCAGTTTCTGATGCTGTCGCAGTCGTGAGTAACATAAGTTTTTCTTATCTGCAATCGATCGACCCATAGGGAGAGAGAGAGAGGTTGGCCAATCATTAAAGCTGTCTTATTAGTGAAATGAATTCACGGTGGAGTATAATGCAGCTATAAGTACGGCTGTACACCTTCAGCTCTACATTAATTAGTACAATATCTGGCGGCTGGTAAGGCTGCTACAGCAATCATTCTCTCATCAACAGCTAATCAAGTGGACCGGAATCAAGATTCCGTCGTCGTCGTCGTCAACCTCGCTCGAACAGCTACTCCTGCTGCAGAAGGCCCCAACTCTCATCATGGAGACTGAAGCAGGACAACAGATAGTTAATTACTTGAATCTTTCGCGTGTGATGAATCAGTGCTCCGTGCAGCTTCAAGAACTCTTCACGTGTTACTGTCCCTACCCAAAAAAATAAATACTTGAGACCCAACACTTGCTTTCCTCGTGATTACGCCCTGTGTTTCCCATGCCTTTCGATTCCTCTCTTCGTTGGATTTACCTAATGTTGGTGATGAAATCTCACTCACCTCGTCTGCTTATAATCACAATTTCAATGTACGATTCGATCACAAACACAGTGGTTAAAGTTATATAAATGATCCAATCAAATCTACTCCATCGCTATCATATATATATATATATATATATATATATATATATATATATATTCCCTTCGACAGGATAATATTTGTATTGAGAATTTTATGATATATTATTAAAATTTTATCAACTAAATTAACTGATATCTCGAAAATTTTATTGGATAAGATTTCGAACCCATCACTATAAGACCGAAATATATCAAACGAGGTTTCGTAAATGGATCTACTATATTATCATCAAATCAATATTTAAGGTGTAAGAAATATTGGTTGATGTTTTTAAACTTCAATGTTTCGTAGTTCAATTTGGTATATCAAATCCTTAACTTTTGATAAGTAGGTTCGATAAATCCTTAATTTTTAATAAATCTTTTTAGAATTATTAAAATATATAATAAAAAATATAAAATTAAGAGAATAGTCCAACATCTATATGGATGAATGAAAAGAATCTACAATATATAATAGATTTGACACATAACCTAATGAATATGAATTTTTGAATTGAGTTAGTATCAAATATGATGCAGATTAATCGTATAACGTTAGTAACATGGATTGATGGGTATACATTGTTTTTATTTTTCTGTGTGAATATAGTAAATGAGGAAGTGGTTATGCATGAATTTTATCAAGTTTTCCAATACCTTCTCATCATCTTTACCAACCAAGCAAAGCAAGTAGATTCCATATCTTCGTAGCAAGTCATTAATTTTATTGAAGGAAATTCTTTATTCTGTTGAAAAAAATTCTTTCATAATCTGTATAAATAGGAGAGGGACATGTTAATGTATTCAAGCTAAAGATTCTTCAATAATTCTTCTTATCTTCTATTCTCTTCAACAATTATAGCACATTTTGTCTGTGACTATTTAAATCATATCACACAAAAAAAAAAACTAATTACATATGATATTTTATTATTTTCCAAAAAAGGATTTCTCAAATAAGCCCCATTTGCTATTTTCAGCTTTAATTAAAATGTGCATTAAACCATTTAGAACAAACACTTACTAGGAAAAAAAACCAACGAATACATCAAACCTCATATCGAGAATTCAAACCCCCTCTCCCATACATGCCATTGTTGTTCATTCAACGTAATGTTTTCCGCACACACATATAAATGCATCCAATTACACTTCCGTTCAAATTACTAATCCTTTATTCTGCAAATACATCGCTCTTGGAGCTTTTAACCCCAATTATCACAAAGACTTGCATTGATGTGTATACCACCATTTAATATACATGTATATTGCCAAATATATACCGATCATACATGCATTGAGTTAATTTAGGTAAATAACCAGATCTCATATCATTACGTGTGATGGAAAAGAACAAAAGTATATACATATATATATATATATATATATATATATATATATATTATTATTAGTTTACTGTGCAGCGGTCTCAATCGAGACCAGAGTATAAATCCAAAAGTAATAATTAATTTGCCCTCGCATCGGTTTTCCTCGCAGCCTCTCTCACACAAACACGTCTTTCTCTGTCTACACAACAGTTGAGAGTGGTACTGGGAACCGTGTACAAGCGAAGTCGTGCGAGCACAGCGAGGCGGTGGGAAGGAGGCGCAAACGTCGGGGTCGGGCGTCCGGCGGGACAGAGCAAGGCCGGAGCTTACGACGAAGGAGGATGACGGTAGTGTGGTTAGTCGTGGGCCTCTGAGATCAGCTCACTTAACCTTTTCCCCATTTTTATTCTCCCTTTTCTCGGGTTGGATTCCGCTGATGTACTCCGTACTCGCTTTTTCGCACTCTTCCATCCCTTTCGGACCCCGATCTCGATCCTTGGAGCTCGGTTGATCGCGGTCCGTGGTGGAGTGCAGCTCTCCGAGGTGGATTTTGGCGTTGGATTTTGTTTCCTCAGCTCAAAGTTGGAGTTTTTTTTTTGTGAATCTCCTCGTGTCCTTTGCGTCGCCACTGTTCCGTAATAGTTTGGTTGATTGATTGATTGATGTGCCTTGTGGAACGAATTGGATTTCTGATGATTCTTTTTTGCTTTGATTTCCACCTAATACGCCTGCCATGGTTTGGTTTCGTCTAAAGATCGGAGCCTTTTTTTAGCGCTCAACCCAATCTGGGGTCAGCTTCTTCTGTTCTCCACTGGAAATTCTCCTGCAATTAAGGTTCCATCCACAATGACTTTGCTGAAGTGACTTCTTCCCCCTTTTTCTTTCTCAGGAAATGCCACCTTTTACTGTGAAGATCCAACATGTGTAGTGTTCTTTCCTCCCTCTTCTTGATGTGTTCTTTTTGTTTTTGTTTCCTTCCACCATGTGCTCTTCTCTTTGCTTCACGTCTACTTTTTTTTCGCATTTACCGCTCGACTTTATGTTTGCTTCCTTTTCTTTCGATTTTTGGTTCCATAGATCGAACATGGCATCTATTGCTAGTCTGCTCCCACCTTCTGCTTTTTCTTGAAATCTGTATCCGGAGACAGCTTTTAAGGGAATCTGCTTGCAAAGTTGTGGTGCTCATTTTTCGAGTTAAAATTCGAGGTTTTTTTTCCTTTATGGTGTTGTACTCGTGATTCAATGATGGAATCTTCGGTCATAAATGCAAAATCTTTGCTGTATAATGCTGCATTGGCGTTGAATGCCTGCTGCCATCTCTCCCCCTTCCATTTATGCTGATTCTTGCTTCCTTCTCATAGTCCGGAGAGGAGTCTTTCTCACGCCTGTGACATGATGTTGTTCTCTGTGGCCTCGGCCTTGGTTGGTGATCTTAAGTTCTTGGATTTTAGCTCTATGATGAGGATAGTTTGAAGACCGTAATTATGTCATCCCTGTTTCCTTCTCAGGTTACTCGTTGAATGATTTCCGGAGCAGGAAAGAGATGGATCTGCCGGATTCTCTTCCAGGTTGTATGGGTAGGATGATTGGCTTATTTGACTTGACTGCCGGCATGACCAAAACCAAACTACTCACCGAGAAACCACACATGGATGGTAATTTTTCTTGCTTCTTCATCCTAAACAATAATTTATTTTCTAGCTTGTTCGGTTGTTCTTGGTCATCCCATCAACATATCCAAACAACCATCGGTGTGCTCGATTCTTTCAGGTGTTGGTGCCATCATATCATGCTTCTGCGCTCTTTTGTTGCAGATTTTGTTCCTCCGAACTATTTCCTTTCCTTTATAATTGCTTACGAATCGAGCTCATCAAATATTTGATTTGTTCTTTGATGATGCTGATCTAGTATACCTATTCCATATTCCAGCTGCTCTTGGATCTGCAGTCGGTAGGAATTGTTCTGATGCGGTAAAGAAGCCAATATATCCTGCTGTAGCCGAGACGCAGGACAAACAAGTAAGCATTCTCGGGAAATCTATTTAGACGAATTCAAGAAATATTCTTTTTTGTGATTCTTCAGTCTGATTTGTGTTTCGCAGCTGATAGTAAATGAACAGAGGAGCGGTTCCTCGAACAAGAACTCAGGCCGAACCCCGATTAAGATGCTATTATCCCAGGAGATGCAGGGCGATGCAGAGCCGAGACAGAAGCCACCGAGTGTTGTTGCAAGATTAATGGGGCTTGAATCCTTCCCGGTGCAGCGATCAGTCGCAACCAGTAGAAAATTCAGAAGCAAGGGCGGTTTGCGTGATAGTTCAACGGGAGAACTTCGACACCTGAAAGATGACTTTGTTGACCATTCCATGGCGTATGAGAGTCGATCTTTCGCTCATGAAAAGAAGGATTACAGAGATGTTTATGAGATACAGCAACAACCATCAAAGAATGTTTGGGTCAAAGATCAATCTCCGGTGAAGGCGAGGCATGATGAGAACTCGTATCAGAAGAGGATGGACCTTGTTCGGCAGAAGTTCACCGAAGCAAAACGCTTGGCCACCGACGAAAAGCTTCTTGATTCGAAGGAGTTCCAAGATGCAGTTGAGGTTCTGAATTCAAATAGAGATCTATTTCTTCAATTTCTGGATGAGCCAAACTCGCTGTTCACGAAACAACGTCTCTTTGATCTCCAGAGCATCTCTCTTCCTTCTCCTCAGAGAACACGTATAACTGTGCTGAAACCTTCGACTGCCATGGAGGAAAGAAGTGACAGAAGCATGGGGCGAGAGTTGCTTGCAGATTCTGGTGAAAGTGTAGGAAGAGCTAATAAGCACCATTGGAGCCCTGGTTTCTCCGAGCCAAACGTTCATAAACCTCAACCAACGAGGATAGTCGTCTTAAAGCCTAGCCCTGGAAAGTTTGACGACACAAACACCAGATTCACGGATGGGGGAGTTTCTAGCGGAGCTCTGGTGACCGATGAATTGGTAGGCTCTAGAGAAGTAGCCAAGGAGATCACTCGTCAGATGCGGGAAAGTCTGAGTAGCAACAGGGACGAAGCCTTGTTGTCATCGGTACTGTCAAATGGATATATCGGGGACGAGAGCTCATCCCATAGGTCGGCAAGTGAGTTCATGGAAGATGAGGTTGGCTGTCTAAGCGGCTCTGAGATTGCAACCCCGGCGACGGACTATTCTTGGGATTGCACCAATAAGATTGGTAGTCCTTTCTCAGCCTCATCTCTTACTCGAGCATCTCATTCTCCTGAATCATCAGTTATTACAGAAGCTAAGAAACGGATGTCGGAGAGGTGGGCTTCTGTCGCATCGAATGAAAATAGTCAAGATCGATTCCAATTACAGAGGACCTTAAGCACCTTAGGAGAGATGCTTTCCATTCCCGAGTTAAAGAAGGAAGGAAGCAAAGAGGAGATTTCGCTTCTTGATAGCAAGTTATTTACCGGAGAAGATGATCCGAAAGTGCTCTCTGCATTCGAGTGTACATCTGGAACAACAAAGGATGAACATCCTGTGGAGAGTTCCTGCAGGAACTTATCGAGATCAAAGTCTGCCCCAAATTCTTCTTCAGCTTGTGAATTTGGTGAGTCGAATACGGAGATCTCAAGTTCCTCGTTCGGCAAACCCATTGATCAGACAGAGGTTCCAAAGTCACGTGGGAGGTCATCTTTCAGGGATAAGGTCTCTGGTTTTTTCTTCTCCAGAAGCAAGAAACCATGCGGAGAGAAGCCTGCTCGATCTCCCCTAGTGTCTGATGATAGACTACGATCCATCAGTTCCGATCTAGGTGGTAAAACAAATGATGATTTGTCACGGTCCGTCGATGATGATCTCTCGCAGCCCAAGCTAGGTAGCCCTGATAAAATGCCTCAAGGATCTACAAAGGTGACACCATCTCTCGAGGTAACAACACATTTGCCTCTTCCTTACTTCGTAGTTCTACACTGCTGTATTGCTTACAATGTGGGAATCAGTAGCCACGAATTGATCATCTCTTCTCATTCTATTTAAACAGCTTAAGCTTGAAGATTAGATAAGATTAATCCTTTCCTTTCACTCGTGGAATTGGTTTGTACATAATCTGCAGGCTGCTCATTCTCTCCAGAAACCTGCGATACATGGAACCCTCACTCAGAATCAAGATCGGTACAGCCAAATTCCAGTCTTCGAAGCACCATTAGCAGATGGTTTGTCTCAGTCACCCGGAAACAACATGGCTGAACGTCCACGTAAGTGTCATCTACCTTCTCCTACCCGTACATTGACAGGTTCTCTCGAGTAACCACTTTGTCCTTCACCTATCTCTTCAGAGGCGCTCTCTCGATCCCCACCCATCGAGTCGGTCGTTCGTTCCTTGTCACGGAGCACCTCCTGCTCGGATGCAGCATCGGCAAAGCACTTCAACTCCCGCATGATGTTCTCCGAGGCGGAGAGAGAACATGAGCAACTTGTCTTTGTCCACGAGCTGATGGCATCTGCTGGAATGGACAGCAGGGAGAGCGTGATGTTCGGCGGATGGCATTCGATCGACAGCCCTTTGAATCCGTTGTTACTGTACGAGTATCTGCACGTGGACGAGGAGGAAGGGAAGTGCAGGGAGAGGCGATCAGGCCGCAGGCTCCTCTTCGACGCCGTGAACGCAGCACTGCTCGATCTCAGCCAAGCCGCACTACGCGCTGCGTATCCGTGGAACGGACCGCGCCATGATGCTCGGAAGAATGACAAAGTGGGGGGTTCCGCGGCCGACCAAGTGTGGGCGTTGGTGAGGAATGCGTTGTCGAGTGAGAAGCGTGTACCAACGGAATCCGCCAGCGCAGCGGTGGAGAGGTTGGTGAGGAAGGAGGTGGCGGGCAGGCAATGGGCCGAATCGAGCTGGTTGGAGGTGTGCGAATTCAGCAAGGAAATTGGTGGGAAGCTGTTGGAGGAGTTGGTGGAAGAGACACTCTCAGAATTATCTCGCCACTGATCGAGCTAAGATTTATCCCATTGCTCACAACATTAAGTTCTAATGTGCGTCGATTGTTTAATATCAGTAGACATTCTTCTATTCACTTCACAGACTTCACCCGTTCAAAGCAAAATCACCTTTTTGACTGTCTTATTGTACGCTCTGATTGGCGATCAGTTCCCGGAAACAAAGTTCATCTGAATCCGAGTCTGCGGCTGTCGACGGACTTCAATGCAAGACAGCAGCCGTCTCGTTTGCAGCGAAGAAAACAACAACTGCAGCGAGGGCGATCTGACAAAAGTGGGAGTCCTGGGCGAAGAAGGACGAGCCACTGCGGTGGGGTTGCGTCCCATTTACGAGCTATCACTTCATCGCAAGTAAAATAGCATTATCATCTTGGGGATTCGATCCGGAGGTTAAGAGGAACAAAAGCTGGGATTCCCGGAACCCCACCGTACCGCAGTCACTGATGGCTCATTATTTATGGTGCGTGGGGGCATGCGAAGCAGGAGAGAGAGCATCTCGGCGTCATGGAAGAAGCGTTCAAAAGGACCTCTGTTGATGCTGGCCAAGTTGGCCTTGTTATTGCAGTGTGACCCCACGATGCAGCAGCAAAAAGCTGGCACCATCTGGCTTTGCTGCCGAGCTTCCTGCTTTCGATTCGTTGTGTTGCTGTGGCTGCACAGGGCATGGCAGTTCTAACATCGCTCATCATCTCTCTCGGTGGAACAGGAAATTGTCATTGATGAGGCCCATACGAATACAGGCCCCCATCCGGCCCATCTCTAAATTGGGCCGGGAATCGATTGGCCTCCCCACCACCTCACCGACGGTGTGTGCAAACCGTTCTCATTCCCGATTCTCTCGCACAAATCCGAGAACTCTTTATGCTTCACAGTGATCAGATCAAACGAAACAAAAGAGTGCCACTTCAGTTATGGAAGCTCGAATAATACCCAACTGTAGTACTAATGATATATAATAAATCAAATATTAACATAAAAAAATATTATAAGAGTTTTCTATTCTTTCTGTTGTTTGTGCATTGACATTTTCCGGTGAGAATTTTCTGGATGCGTTTCCCCGTTTCCCTCCCGTCAACCCAACATCCGTATAAAGTTGGACTTACGAATGCAATTCCCTCCTCCCATCCCGAGTAAGGGATTTGGCGATTCTTCTGTGTGTGTGTCTCTCTCTCTCTTTCTCTCTACCTGCGGGCGACGAAGCCAAGGGCGTCGATCGATCCATCGATCCCGTGATGGGTTCCGGCGATCTCCTGGACGTCGAGCCCCTCGAGCTCAAATTCCCTTGTAAGTTTCCCCTTTTCCTCCCCTCCGTTCGTTTCGATTGCTTCTTCCCCACGCCTATTTTGACATCTGCCGCCCGAGGGTTTCCGTTTGATGATGAAATTGTGGTGTTTTATTCGTTTTCCGGGCGGTTTCTGCGATTCGGGAAGTCGAATTGAATAAGCAGATCTCCTGCTCGCTGCAGCTATCGAACAAGACGGAGGACTTTCTCGCTTTCAAGGTGTTGACCGTGTGAATTTCGTGTTTCTCTTGAAGTTTTGATTGGATCCGGCAGGAATTGAGGAAAGAGCTCATATTTAGTAGATGTTTTATTTCTCTTCTTGGTTTAGGTCAAGACGACGAATCCGAGGAAGTACTGTGTTCGGCCCAATGTTGGGATCATTTTGCCTCGATCCACATGCGATGTTGTTGGTACTTTGTTCTCGTCCAGTTTTGCTAAATCTCCTTTCTTTCTCGGGAAGAAAATTTCCTTTCTGTTAGGTGATTCGATTTCTGATTTTGCTACAGTTACGATGCAAGCGCAGCGGGAGGCTCCTTCAGATATGCAGTGCAAGGACAAATTTCTGCTTCAGAGTATTGCCACCAGCTCCACCACTACTTTGAACGACATAACCCAAGAGATGGTGCCGCCTCTTAATCTTTCTCGTATTGGTTCCATACAAACGACGAATTGTGGTCTTCTGTGCTCGATGTAGATGCTAACTATCTACCTTTTTTGCTATATTTTTCAGTTCTCAAAGGAGCCAGGCAAAACAGTGGATGAGGTCAAGATACAAGTTGCGTATGTTTCGTCACCTCAGCCACCTTCTAATGTTTATGAGCAATCTGAGGACGGAGGCACTTCACCTGACCCCTTCAGTTCGGACAAGGTTAGCATGATTTTAAGAGAATATGCTACAGTGAGTTTTTTTTGTGGGGGGGGGGGGGGGGTGTGTGGGTGGGGAGGGGGGTCCCTGGAAGGGATCGAAGGGGTTTATTAACTTGATTACTCGCATCTGAGTAGGCATCAGGGCAACAACAAAAAGAGCCCGAAGAAAAGGTTAGTGTCGAGGATTTAATGCTTTAATTGATCACAATTTATCTGAAAATTCCCATCAGCTGTTGAATCCTCTAGAACTAGGAAATCATAAATGCTGACAAACTTCAGCGTAACTTGCAGCCTGCAAAATTTCCCTCTTTTTCTTTCTGTTTGAAAATGAGTAGCTCGTTTTTCTTTAGTTTCTAGTATTTGTATCTCCTTCCCGTTTTGTTCATCTTCCTGTCATTCCATGGAAGCTTAAATACATGTGGCATTTCCTTTCTGCAAGCCACATGCATATAAACTTGCTATATTGGGAATTGCTCCTTTTAGCATGTGGACTTAGTTTAACTAAAAACCATTGATGCTATTATCAGGATATATATATATATATATATATATATATATATATATATATATATATATATATACACACACACACACACACACACAAACATAGTATATATGTATGTATATATATGTATTTTATATGTATATACATATATGTGTATGTGTGTGTGTGTGCATGCTCACATGCACGTGTGTTTCTACAAGTTCTCTGAAATCTCCAACTCTGAGACAGCCTTCCATTCATAGAATGTTGTCACATTCAACTATTTTCTGCATTGATCAGAATATTGGAAGTTTTTCTTTGGTTGGATGTGTTTAAATTGCTACCAGAAGGTATACTTTTCACACACCATCTAGACTTCCAATCTTCATGGCTTCTACTCTTAATTAGTTTGCATTGTTTAGGGATTTTGTGGCACTTCAGAGGTTGAACATACATTTAACAATTGATCAGAAAATTGTCAGATTTTCATGGGTGTGTTATTAAATGAGTTAACCATAGTTGACCTCATAATGATGTTAACAGATTTGATTAGTGTGATTCGATTAAGACAATCCTATAATTGTCCTAAATGAGTTTAGTGATCCCAAGTGATGATACATGAAATCAACTACTGCTGAAATAACACACATGTAGGTTAGAAGCATAAGATAGCATCAAGTGTGGGATTGACAACTGATAGACTTGGATTTTGTAGCTATCAGAACCATAAAACTGTGATGGTATGAAATTAAAGGAAGCTTCGAGCTTCGTAAGTGGTGGCTGGAAGTGGTTTTTTTTTTCATCTCTTGAAGACCGAAAGTGACTGTTAATAACTTTTTGAAAACAGTCCATAACACATTATAGTAGCGAGAATAAAGTTTAGAATCTATGACAATCTAGGGTGCTTAGCCAAATGGTTGGTTTTAACTATGATCCTATTTGGGACAAGGAGAACAAATTAAATATTTAATAAAATCAATAAAGTAATGCAAATTTCAGTTCTAAAGTAATTTGGTTTTAGATTTGTCTAAAATTAGGTTCAATAATAAACTAGTCAGTGTCCTCATGGTGTTCTTTCAAAAAATTTCAGGCATTTTGAAGTATGTTTGAATCACTTATTTTTCCATCTATAGAAGGACCAAACCTTGTATTTTTGGCATATGCAGAGTTGCTTGATTAAAAACACATTTTGATGTTTCTATGTCAATTTTTGGTGTCTTCAAGGATGTAAATCCTCCTTTAGCTGGGATTAAGGCTAGTTCATGTGTTACTGACGTTGTGTTGAACAGTGACCGTCTACAGTAAAAAAATTTGCATTATATATATATATATATTTTATTTGTCACCACCCTCTTCATCATCAATTCTCTCTTTTATCTTTACCCATAGTATATCCTCATTCTCTTTTCTCTAGTTTCAGCCCCAAACCTAGGACTCTTGTTCCTTTGGTTGCTTTCTTTAGCATATACCACCTAGAGCCTGCTAAAACTCTTATCGCAGCAGGTCTTTTTGTTGTTTCTTAAATCTGGACATCAATCATATAATCCGATCTGTAATTGGTTCTAATTGTAGGTTTATTTGTGTACGTATTAAGGGGAATGTCAAATTGTCAGTTTGTACTGAAGAAAGCTTGTGTTAATCTGGCTCTTTCTAGTATGTTATTCTCCTCTGTGTACTACTTTTCTCCTCAGTTTTCTACTGCAGTTATACAACAGAATGTCATTGTAGCATCTTCTGCTGCAGTTAAACTAACTTAGGTTGGCTCTTGCTAGAGGCAACAAAATTCTGTTCACTTTTATCATCTCTTACGCCCTTAGTTTACTTCTCTCCGCAAGGTTACATCAGAAACCAGCTGAATGACCCGTAATTGTTTGATGCATTTTATTGTGTCAGTAGATGGAAGCATTCCGTCCTGTAAAGTCACTTCTTGGTTGTATAAAATTGTGAAAGCATTATCTTTTTTTTTTCTTTTCAATTTCAATTCCAGGCTATGGCTTTGATATCAAGGTTGACCGAGGAGAAGAATTCTGCTTTGCAACAGAACAGTAAGCTTCGCCAGGAAGTGGTAAGAATCTTGTTGTGACTTATGTCATTATTTGGACTACTTCAACTGGATTCTGCTTTCCTACCTTGGATATATTGCATCCTAACATTGGGAAAGGACCAATGGACTTATCTTGTTCTCGTCATAGTGTTATACATTGGCCTTTCTTGATTTCCATTGAAGCTAATGTTCAACTACATGTTGAAAACTATTGTAGTTTTGGTTTAATCCTTTGTTGAACACTATTTTAGCTCCTCTATGCCTTTAATGCTTATCCACAAAACTGTCAGGCTGCTGATTGATCACTGAACAATCTTTTGACAATCATAGTCTTTTCATTGTTTTCTTGCTTTGGGTTCAACTTCATTTTGGCACATAAGCCACTCCGAGTGCTTCACTGAATATGCCTTACATTTGTTGTGCCACTAACTTTCTAGATGCAATATTGTAACACTTGTTATAGCAGTATACATTAGATGACATTTGTTTTATTTAGATAGATATCTGATGGCATATTTCTTGTATAACAATGTGTAAACAATTGGGTATCAGTCTGAGCTACTACACGGCCTGCAACTTGATGTCTTCTTTTTCTTCCCCCGAAGTATCTAATGGTTTCATATTCATATTGCAGGAGCTTATGAGGCGAGAAATTGGCAAACGGCGAGGAGGATTCTCCTTCATGTCTCTGGTGCTAATTGCTCTTCTGGCTGTCCTCGTGGGCTATCTCGTGAAGAAATAATTTTTTCTTGGGGTCGTTGCTTCGAGCCAACTCGTAGAAGAGAGAGAGAGAGGGGGTGTGGAATCGTTTTCGAGTCGACTATTTTACCTCTTTGTAGATTTTGTAACACACTCATTAAAGGTTGATATGTTTTCTGGTTATTTTCGTGTACTCGAGTGATTTTATAGTCTCCGAGTCCGTGTTGTATTGTCGAGTGTTTATTTGAAGCCTTTGAAATATGTACTCGAGTCGAGTGTTTTAAGCTGAAAGTTGTGTCATTGCCACTGAAGAATCAAAGACAATAATCTAAACAAAATATAATACCACTAAAGATCATGGAAAGTGGAAACATTATCGTCACATACTTGTCTCCTGTGATGCATAACTCGAAACAGACGTGCAAAGATCAATGTAAACCCAGTGAAGTACCTCGGCGGCAGCGTGACCGCAACACAGATCAGAGGTCAAGCTTTTGTTGCAGGTCCCAGAGAGCCTCGGCGGATCGCTGAAGGCGGCCTGCCTCCTCGTCGGTGAGTTGGATGTTGGCTACGCTGAGAATGCCGCTGCGGCCGAGCTGCGCCGGAAGGCTAAGGAACACCTCGCGGTCGTCGGGAATGCCGTAGAATCCCTTGGCGAGCAGAGAAACCGGGTGGATTCGGTGTTGGTCGCGGAGAAGGGATCGGGCGAGGCTCGCCACCGAGTAGCCGATGGCCCAGGACGTGTAGCCTTTGAGGCGGATGACCTCGTACGCGCTGTCCACCACCGCCTTCCTGATCCGCTCCAGCACTCCTTGCTCGATTGCCGCCACATCCTTGGTGAATTGGCTCAGTATTGGCACTCCCCCCACGCTTATGCTCGACCACAGCGCCACAGAGCTGTCTCCGTGCTCCCCCACCATGTATGCCTGCCAAAACATGAGAGATTTGAGGTACGAGCATAAGAGATCTAAGCCTTATCGGGAGATTCGGCAGCTGTTTCTTGGTTCACCGGAACAGTAGAGATGGATCCTAATCACGAACCTGGACATCTTGAGCGTTGACCTCGAGGTGGTCGGCGAGCAGGAACCTGAAGCGCGAGGAATCGAGATTGGTGCCGGATCCGATCACCCGATTGGGAGGGAAGCCGGACAGCTTCCACGCGATGTACGTCAACACGTCCACCGGATTCGACACCACCAGCAGCAGCGCCCCCGGGGAGTACCGGGCGAGCGGCGGCACGATCTCCTTGAACAGGGACAGGTTGCGCTGGAGGAGGTTGAGGCGCGTCTCCCCGGGGATCTGCCGGGCGCCCGCCGTGATGATGCAGAGGTCGGAGTCGACCGTCACCGCGTAGTCCGGCGACGCCAGGATCCGGGTGCGGGGGAGGAAGGCGGCGGCGTGCTGCAGATCCAGCATCTCCCCCCGGAGCTTGTCGGGCTTGGCGTCCACCAGCGCCAGCTCGTCCGTCAGGTCCTGCGTCAGGATCGTCTGCGCGATGGCCATGCCGACGTTCCCGGCGCCGATCACGGAGATCTTCGTGTGGCGCTTCGTCGGGGAGGGCGGTGCCGCCTGTTGGATCGGGCGGAACAGAGCCCGGTGGACATCATCAGCGAAGCCGAGCTCGGTCAGAGACGACACCTTCTTCATCTTCTCAGACTGTGAACGGATAGATACAAGAGATCGGTGATCTGCCTTGGCTCCTGCGAAGCCCACTTTATAGGCAGAGAGGGAAACGAAGTGATTTTGGGGACGAAGCAGCCATGAGATCGAAACCGTGCCCTTCGAATAAGGGACATATCCATGAAAGTTCCCAAAAGTTCTATGCCATTGGACTCCAATAGAGAGACCTGCCAAAGCTGAAAATAAACCAATGAGCTACTGGCAAGTCAGAGAAAGCTGTGGAAAGGGCCAGACACATATCTGTGCTCTCCACGAGGTCTCGTGCCATTGGTTCTGTTTCGTGCTTCTGTGGATGCCGACGACACCCAAACTAAGCTGAGACGACGTGAGTGGGTTGAGGCAGCCAGCAGGAAGGTCAGATGGACTGGTTGACCGTCCAAGTTGGGACTTCGGGACAAGGTCCGAAATCTATTGGCGTTGCGGTCTCTGGTTTTCCCGTCGTCTTCTTCATATGGCAACCAATACACTCGTTTCTTGCGACACAAGCAGACAGAGTGCTCCCCCCCCCCCCCCTCTCTCTCTCTCTCTCTCTCACTCTCTATAAGGCCAATCGACGGCAAGTACTAAACGGCACGTGGATCAATCCAATGGAGCATTGAGCATATTTAGGGGGGAAAACACTGCTTAGATCCACTTAATCGATCACTCGAAGGTACAGAGATTATTAATACTTCGTGTCTCCGTTTGATTTCAGAGAGATAATATTCATAGTTAGCACATAAATCAATGCTAATTGAATGCATAGTATCTTTTTCTTTGGGGCTAAGGAATAGACGATTAAGATGAGAATCGAACTCAGACTCTTATAATTAATGGTTAAAATTTATATCAATTAATCTAACCAATATAGTAATAGGGAATGAATAATTAAGGCAGATGCAGCGTGCAGTGGACGGATTAAACGTGATAGATGCGTCGAGGAACCAAAACCCCTGCCAGCTAGCCAGCTTAGTAGTTCATTCTTGAAAGCACAAAACTACAGCCAAAACAGTAACAGTGGATCGATGTCGGCAGGAGTTCACGGGTGAACTCCACACATGCTTTCCTTTGTTTGCCCGTGTCTCCTAAGTGCAAGAAACGCTGGTTTTCAGCAGTAGCCACCGTTGGTGTAAACAACTTCAAGCCGTGGTCTCGGGGCCGTCGCGACTTAGTTCGGATCCGGATGATAGGGGATCTCCCTAGGACGTCTCCCGAGACCATCGAGACGACTGATTGCGTTGGCCCGATCAAGACGAGGTCGTCGTTTCCACTGGGAGAGAACTTCTCAACAAGACGTTGGATGTAATGCTTATGTGTGTCCGTGTCTTTTGGCATGTTCATGCCCTGTACAGAATGTAAAGGGGCGGCCGAAGGCTTATAAGTCCCATTTTAGTTGGGTTGGTGGCCTCTTTAGGCTTGTAAATAAAGGTTGTGTCATGTGGACACGTGAGAGAGCTTTTCGGTCTGTAATGGACCATTTTACCCTTTGTTGTGCCACTGTTCAGAGCTTGTAAAGTCTGTTTGTAATTTGCATTGTCTATGAAGTGTTTTTCGGACATGTTTGCTTGTGGATCCCGTTTGAGGCGTTCTCTCTAACCCGTTCTCTCTTTTGATGGTCCTAAGGGACAATGGGAGGCTTCGGGGAGGCTGACCTTTGCGGACGGACACGCAAGGGTGCCGCACGACTTAGGCAAAACCAACTAAGTCCGTGTCATATGGTATCAGAGCGGGACAAGCACTCATAGAAACACTTGACATGCAAACGTGGGGGACCTAGCGGGGCTGCGTTGAGGGCAGTCAGCACACGCGCGACCGTTTGAGGGAAAACGGGCATGGAGATGTAGGGAAAGGAGTCGCTCAGAGGAGCGGGCATCCGAGATGGGCATTCAGAGGAATGGCCAACCCTTCGCGCAAGAGGCACCACGAGAACAGGCAAGCTTGGAAGAATTTGGAGCGCACAAAGGTTGGGATGGCTGAGTTTGAGCTACGGCTCAACGTTGACAACAATACTTGATGGTGCTCTAGGCAAGCGAGGCGCTTGGCAAGAATGAGACCATGCAAGGTGGAAAGAGTTGCTCAACGACCAAAAGAGTTATGCAAAGCTCACGGAGGTGAGGGGAATTGCTAACTCGAAGATTTTGGTACTCATGCATGGGCTTGTATGCGGACGACGGAATGTTCGTGGCCATCCCAAGGCGGCCGAGACTCGGCACCATGGAGCATTGAAACTTTCTCTTCGGCATGTGAAGGATACGTCCGTAGGCGGCTGAAGTGTGCAATGAGTTCAGCATGTTGTTAGACCTTGAGGGGTGCAGTGGGGGCTGTATTGACGGGGAGTCGCAATCTAGCAAGTGCGTTTGCAGGAGGCAGAACAATGCATAGTTTGTTCAGCAGATCGGAGTAGTCCAAGGGGATGGGGGTCTCCGAAACGAAGAGAGATGTTGCTCCAACGGGATAGTTATCCAGGAGGGATAAGTCTCGGCACTCCAGAGGGAGAATCATGTGAGACGGACTTCACATGTTGAGGAGGAGTACCTCACAAACAACAACTCCACGAAGCTCAATGGACCGAGCAAGCAGCGAGGAGTTGCCGCATGATCTCGCTCGAGAGAATGCATTGGTGGATGCATTGCGAGATCAAGTGGGGGAGCGACCTGGAGCAACACAAATGAAGGCACACTTGGAGTCGATATGAGATCGGACTCAAGGGAGGGCTGACCCGTGGAATGGTGGGCACGAGGGCCACCATCGACTCAATGCAAAAACGAGGAGCGGAGCAACTTGGGTGTAACTTGGTGAAGTACCCAAGCCGCATGAAGGGAGCCAACAGAGAAGTTGGAACATGGAGCAGAGGCACAGTGCTTTCCTTAGACAGGGGTCAAGGACATGAACACTTGCAGAGGCAAGAGCAGGATCATGTTGTTCCATGGGTCCTTCATTCTGACGGAGCGGACTCATCTTGCAT
Organism: Musa acuminata AAA Group; assembly: GCF_036884655.1. Classification (NCBI taxonomy): domain Eukaryota; kingdom Viridiplantae; phylum Streptophyta; class Magnoliopsida; order Zingiberales; family Musaceae; genus Musa; species Musa acuminata. The sequence continues at coordinate 7,601,357 of NC_088338.1, read as the reverse complement.
GGTGCCAAAGACGAAGGGAGCTTCAGGGCACATGCACCTTATCTCGGAGGAGCATTTGAGGGAGGAACTAAGGCGACTCAATTTGCGGAGGCGAAGTTGGGTTCAGAAGGCCTTAGCACGGGGCAAGAGGACGCAGAGGCGGGTACTCTTGAAGAATATGCCACAGTGTTGCCATTCGAGTTGCTATGAAGGAAGCGGTGCGCAGCGGAGATTGTGCTGGTAGGGGCAGAGGCCCAGGATCCAGACAATGGTGCACAAATTACAGTGAAGTCGGTGGACTTCGGGAGCTACTAGGCGACGGACTGTCCTAGAGCGGTGCTTCATCTAGGTGTGACCCAAGAGTGGGTGGATGAAGGTCGATTGCCAAAGGAGCGAACAAAATCGAAGTTGGAGGAGACCCTGCGATGTATTGGCAGAGGCCACACATGGAGGGTTCACAATTCGAGTTTATTCCCCAAGGATCAGAATGCAATGGAGATGTCACCAGGAGGCGACATGGTGCAGCGGATCGTGGTGGAACAGTTCGTGGCAATGCGATACACACGACAGTGCGTCCCGTGAGGGATGTGATCATATGGAGGTATGATCGGGAGCTACTGGGAGCTCCGCTTTGGTGAACAACACGACGGCAAGAAGGGCTATGGATTCAAGGAGTGAAGGCCATGGTACCGCAGAGGCGGGTCTTCCGGGCGTGCACCGAATTTTGCATCGGATGAAAACCTTGGTCATCAGCATATGGGGGCTGGGTTCCACCAAGGGAAAAGTTCGTATGCAAGTACCAGGGAGTCCCATGGGAGGGACTTGATCATGCAGAGGTATGATCGAAGCAGCTGGAGAGTTGGACTGCTCCAGAGCTCATATTCGCTTAAGGGAGCCCGGCAAGTCAGAGGACAAGGCCGAGTAAGCGAACGTTGCTACCAAGGAAGCTATGGAGAACAGAATCGGTGCAAATCCTACAATGCGATGGCAGAGGCCATGCATGGGAGTGCAGTCTGTCTTTCCATCGACCAAACAGACTGCTTGGAGAACACAGAGGTGTTGAAGCAGGGGGTCGAAAGGGGCGAGGAAGCGACGATGAGTCCAGAGGGACTTAGCTACCCAAAGTCAAGCAATCAGTTAGAATGGAGGTGGACTCAGAGGAGTGCCACGGAGACATCTCTACTGATCGTGAAGAAAAGGGATTCAGATGCGAGGCGACGGATAGTAGGGCCATGGGCATGGCAGCGCCATGGTACCGCAGAGGCGGGACTTCCGTCAAAGTCATTGATCCCTTGCTCTCACGGAGGGAGAGCGTTTGGTCGTGAAAGGGGCCGAGGAGGTGGAGTATGCAGAGGCAATCTCCAAGTACCGAGACAAGGCTGAAGGGCAGAGGCCAAGAAACTTCGTAAGACCGGTGTCAACAAGTTTCTCATCAAGATAGCCGTAAGTGAAGGACTTCGGGTCATGCAAGAGTGCACGACCAAGGAACGAAGTAGGCAGTACGCGGTGCTGTACCTTTGCTACTCAGTGGAGTAGGCGGCAGGGTTGATGGAGAAGACGGTACAATCCCAGAGGCGACCTCATCTATCAGAGAATTACTCCAAGTTGGGGTGAAAACTTCCCGCATTCCAGAAGTTCGATGGCATTGAGAAGGTGAATCACAGTAACTAACTCAATGCAAGGAGTGCAAACACTTCATGTGCTTCAGAAGTGTGAGCAAAGAGCAGGCGAAGGCCAGTAACCAGCTCGATGCATGAAGTACAACCTCGAGGAGGCGGGCGAAGTCAAGTAACCTTTGCCTTCTCAACTCTTAAGAGAATGGGCGAAACCGAGTACCCCAGTTCTCTTATCTATCCAGCAGAGGAGCTCTGCACAAGTTCAAAGACCCTTCGAAGATAATGGAAGACAATAGTTGTCAAATCCTCACCAACGGTGATCAGTGCTACTGAGAGTAGATTGTCCGCTTCATTTCCCAACGAAATGCCAATCGAAAGCGGAAGTGATGCGAACCTACTTGGATATGACAACTAACTGAAAGAAGAGTCAATGAGCAGATTTTGTGGAGGAAGGACCCAAAATTTCAGAAGTTTGCGAGGCGATGCTCGTTAAAGCTCCAACAAGCATCCACCCAGTTCAAGCAGCATGTGGAAATTTTGAGAGACTGGCGCAGTAAGGATGGTCTTTTCCTTCATTTGGTGGATCCGCAGGAATCAACGAGGATCAACACAACTCAACCAACCCCACACCAGAGTCAGAGACATTGGCGAGTTGAAGAAGCATGGCGGATCAAAGGTTCGACTACTCAAAAACAGCAGCGGAGAGCAGCTGGGAGCCAGGAGGCGCATTGCAGCTGGAGCAGAAGATTGAAGACTCAGCAAAGGCGAAGAGTTGCAGTGTTCACAAAGGCTTCGACGAGGACGTCGAAGGGATAAGTGGGGGAGAATGTCACGGACAAACTTCTCAACAAGACGTTGGATGTAATGCTTATGTGTGTCCGTGTCTTTTGGCATGTTCATGCCCTGTACAGAATGTAAAGGGGCGGCCGAAGGCTTATAAGTCCCATTTTAGTTGGGTTGGTGGCCTCTTTAGGCTTGTAAATAAAGGTTGTGTCATGTGGACACGTGAGAGAGCTTTTCGGTCTGTAATGGACCATTTTACCCTTTGTTGTGCCACTGTTCAGAGCTTGTAAAGTCTGTTTGTAATTTGCATTGTCTATGAAGTGTTTTTCGGACATGTTTGCTTGTGGATCCCGTTTGAGGCGTTCTCTCTAACCCGTTCTCTCTTTTGATGGTCCTAAGGGACAATGGGAGGCTTCGGGGAGGCTGACCTTTGCGGACGGACACGCAAGGGTGCCGCACGACTTAGGCAAAACCAACTAAGTCCGTGTCAGTTGGTGTAAACAACTTCAAGCCGTGGTCTCGGGGCCGTCGCGACTTAGTTCGGATCCGGATGATAGGGGATCTCCCTAGGACGTCTCCCGAGACCGTCGAGACGACTGATTGCGTTGGCCCGATCAAGACGAGGTCGTCGTTTCCACTGGGAGAGAACCCCCGCCTGCGCCTTTAGTGGACAACCTCCGCCTTCGCACATGCACAAAGGTCGGGTCGGGGAGCTCGACCCGATCCCTCCGACGATCAAGTTAGTGGATAGTCGTGAGGGATTTCTTTGGCTAAGTTTCCTGTGTCTCCTCCTTCTCCTCCTCCTTTTCTCTTCTCCTCCTTTCCTCTCCCTTTTTTCTTTCTTCTTTCCCCTCGGAGCGCGAGGGTTTTTATAGTGAGAATTATCGTTGCCTGATATGCTGGGCCGTAGGGAGCAGGACCGTACTTCTGGTAGCGTCCGACATTGTCGTTGGCGTGGCGTGAGAGATGAAACATGAACAGGACATTAATGCGCCTTCGTAGGCATTCCGGTCCACGTTGACCTGGTGCCTCATCAAAACAACAGAGGCGTGATGCATCGTCTGATGCAGCTGATGTCACGTGAGTCTTATCGTAATTATTACCCTCATCAGCCACATTTCTTTGCTGACAGTAATAGAGCTCTTCGGTTACTGAAAACTTATTTTGTTAGCTACTGAAGGGTCGATTTTAGCGCCTTCAAGATCAAACTTGAGGTCTAATTTCTGTAACTTTCTGTCATTGGAGTTCTCATCATCTCATATAGAACTGGAGGAGCTTTTCTCTCCGTTCTACGTATCTCTGACGTCACTTCCTTTGATCTAAATATTGAGGTACATAATGTATTTATAGCAATATATTTGTGTTTGAATCTTATTAGAACTGTTTCTAACACTTGCCACAGCCCATAATTAAGAGCCATGCGTCTGAAGGGCAGCAATAAAATATGGTTCGGATCACAGCCACAGATCTAATGGATACAAAATCCGCCAGCCCTCATGCATGTGCCAGACGAGAATTGGGTCCCACCCCCCATGCACATGAGAGCTGAAATGGTTCCCTTCCTCCTTCCTATAAAACCCTAAGCATCATTCTCCGATTCTATCTCCCATATCCACCAACCTCGCTTGGAGAGAATGGCTTCCGAGGCTGTGTTATCCTCCTCCTCCGCAGCTCTCCTTCTCTCTCTCAACCTCCTCTTCTTCGCCATGGTCTCTGCAGGCGCCCCATGCCCACCTTCACCCTCCAAGAAGCCACCCACGCCTTCTCCTGCCTCCGGCGCTTGCCCCGTCGACGCTCTTAAGCTCGGCGGGTGCGCCAACGTCCTCGATGGCCTCATCCACGCCAAGGTGGGCAAGCCACCCAAGGAGCCCTGCTGCTCCCTCATCGACGGGCTCGTCGACCTCGAGGCCGCAGTGTGCCTCTGCACCGCCATCAAGGCTAATGTGCTGGGCATCCATCTCAACCTCCCGATCAACCTCAGCTTGCTCCTCAATTACTGCGGCAAGCAGAGCCCCACCGGTTTCAAGTGTGCTTGAGAGGAGTCCATCGTCACTTCATTTTCCTCATTGTGATGGGTGTTGTTCTTCGCTCTATCTTCTGAAGCCTTACCACTTCCGAAGCAAATAAGGATCTGCTTGTTGTTCATTAGTGTGTTGCAATGACATTTGGTTGTACTCCTCACAAAATAAAGAAAATGTAGCTTCTTTTTTATATTACATTATCAAGTGCAATTTTAAAGGATCGAACATTTATATGATAAATGTATGAATCAATCCATGTAATAAAAATTTCTTTTAATTTTATTTAGAAAAAGATAATCAATACTTAGAATTTGATAAGATGTCTAACCACACAACATCATCATCATTACACTAACTCAGATATCTTATCATTATGAAAAATCATTGCAAAAGGTGTCATGTGCTACTTAAGCTCTTACTCACTTTTAAATCCTCCAAGCCGCCTTAATCATCATATTGCTTTTTATTGGATCCCAGAATATTTTACAGAAATTTTCTAGCACCCCCAATTAATCTCACATCGAAAGTGAGCAAAATTAAAATTGACTTATAAGAGTTTATAAGGGTAAAAATGGCAACAGATGCCATGACGTCAGCCACCCTAGGTGGACGCACTGCCCGAGGAAGCAAGCATTAATGCCGACTTGACGTGCGCCAACGTCACCATCTCTCACCAACAACCTCAGCATTTGACTCCATGCGCTCAACCGACGCAAAGGAGCACGTCGACCGAGGCGTACCCATATCCTACGGTAGCCCGGTCCTCCATGCAACCCAGTGGCAATGTCAGACGCCACAAGAGGTACTGTCCTGCCCCTGCAAGCAGCCACATCAGGTAACATCAGACTCATCTATAAATACCCCAGAGTTCTAAACGAACGAGGAGGGAGGAACTCACTTAGACACAAAACACTCAGAGGCTCTTCTTCTGCCTCATCCACAATCCCCTCCACATCGCTAACTTGATCGTCGGAGGGGTCGGGCCGAGCTCCCGGCCCAACCAGTGTGCAGGTACGAGACAAGGTTGCCTCTTCCCCGACGCTGCGGCAGAGCTCTCCTCCTGACGGGACATCCAGATCAGACCACCGAGGTCGGCCACCAGGAGGACCCGAGGCACCCTACGCGAGATCCCCGCCTTCCGGACCCGAACTGAGCCACGACGGCCCCGAGGCCATGGCTAAAAAAGTTATTTACCATAACAAGAGTCACTACTACAACTCCAGCTTAAGCAAATTAGTCCCACATCAGGGTCGTGACCGTTCTACTTCGAGGCATCAAATAAGTTTGGACATCGGATTCAAGTTCGAATCTTCTCACCATGATAGATGATCAAAAAAGAATTCCAATCCACAATAAGGAAGAAGAAGGTCATAACACATCGCACGTTCGAACTGTTGAGGCTCAAAGTTTACAACCTAAATATCGTCGAAGAAAGCTCCTAACTCACAATCATGATTTGAAGTTTCTTGTAATGGTCGTCTGGTTGTCTCATAAGTTTCTCCTGATTCTTCGTTCGGCTTGGACACATGCGAAACTCGATCGCATGCTTTTGTCCAAGGAGACACATGCATGCAGGTTCACGTGTGCCCATCTTGCTAGCTAACGTACGTAACTCTCAATTCTTTATGATCCATGCGATGCAATAATTGAGTCTAATGTAAGTGGAGAATGAATTCAAAAGGTGTTAAATCCAAGGAGATGGCAGATGGTATGTATCACGGGAGTTAAGGAGAGATCAACCACTGCAGATCATTACAACTTTGCTGACGAACTATTACTGTTTGCCTGACAAATAATCAACTTACGATTGGATCCAGAAGAAGAGGCAGGCAAGCTAGGAAATGGATCGTAAAACATATGTGTAAATGCAGAACATGAGTATCAACATAGTAATTGAATTCACAGTTATTTTGCCCTCATCTAAGAGTCTCTGTCAAACTATATAACTACTATAACTCCTCGGTTTAATTCCACATTAGAACTAAGTTATAAAGATTTAATGAGAGTATATTATCCTTAATTTAAGCCTAAGAATTACAGATCCGTTGAGTAAATATGTGTCATGCTAACTAATGTTCTTATGAATGGATGAGTCCAACAACACATGGTTCAATCAACCCTGTGAAGGTAAAGGGGGTTGATCCAGAGCCCAGTTTGTTCTATATATTCACTTGTTTGTACATGAGTATTTAAGACTAATTTGTAGTTCTATGCACTTACAATTCGAGTAACCCAACATGATCGATCAGACTTAACAATCGGCAACTCAGCCAAGTCTAATTAACCACTAGGCCAAGGTATGATGTCAAAAGAGGCATGAAATAAGAGAGATGAATCATGAAATAATATGCCAAGATATGTAAATCATTGCACTCATAATTTTCGGAATTCGGTATATCATATCTGTTAAGAGAATTAAGTTTTATTAAAAAAGATTAATTTTTTTTATAATGACATGGGTGAAAACAATTATAACCTTTAGAATTTAGTGAGAATTGAGATGTTATACTATGATAAAAATCATTATAAAGAAGATTATGAAAATAATAAGCTACTAGTAAATTAGATGGATTACATATAATAAAAATATATGAATGTAGCTTTAAGCAACTCTTATCTATGACCCTATAAATAGATAAGTTTTAACCTGGAAAAAAAAAGAAAAAAAGAAAAGTGTAAAGACTTATCTATCAAAAATAAAAATTTTAGTTTTGCCTCTTGTTTCATCCCTAATTCTTCCTCTTTAACACTCTCTCTATTTTATCTTTTCGTTTCCTCATCAAAGTCACATCAGAGTTAAATCAAAATGACTAATAACATGCAACTTCAATGTTTTGCTTAGATCATAAGACATATGAGAGGTGATAGAGAGAGGCTACGAGGACCCTCATGATGATATCATCCTTACGGTAAGCTAAAGAGATTCCTTGAAGAATATGAGAAAGAAAGACAAGAGGATACTCTTCCTCATCTATCAAGGGTTAGACAAACAACTATGAGAAAGTTGCGATCGCCAACACCACCTCTACATATGTTTGGAAGATTCTTCTAAACTCTTTTAAAGGAGTTGACAATATGAAAAAAAATTGGACTTTAATCACTTAGAGCTGAATTTGAAACATTGCAAATGAATGAATATGAGACTATTTTGGATTATTTTATAAGAGTTCTTACTATTGTCAATCAATTAAGAAAAAATAGTGAGAATCTAAAAATTATGTGGTCGAAAAAATACTTTGATCACTATATGAAAAGTGCAACTCTATCAGTTAAAGGATTTAGATCAAATGATTATTGATGAGTTAATGAATTCTTTGCAAGCACAAGAAGAAATTAGATGCTATGGAACAAGTTCTCCAAACAAAACTCACTTTGAAAAAAAGAAATGAAGATTCATGTAATCACGATCATAGAAGAGGTCATGATTATGGTAGAGGACGAAGCCAAGAATGAAGAAAAAAATAATAATAATAATAATAATAATAATAAAAGATTAAAGCCCGAATAAGAACGAGAAGATAAAGATATAATCATTCCAAAGTTCAATGCTATTATTACAAAAAAATCAGTGTTCTACTTAACATACTGTGTTGCCTTGCTCTGACGTTATATAGTCTCACCTGCACCTTAAATATTCTTCTACACATACATAATCTTCTTTCCAGCCAAAGAGTAGGTAGGTATTAAAGAAAAAATATCTACACTGTGTTCGATCACAAGATCTTACTATCAAGTCAAAATTATGAGTCAATTTTTTAAGATAAATCTAAATGCTCTACTCGAGAGAATGAGCTTTGATGCTTTGGTAAAATCCCTTCAAATCAAGAAAATAACATTTCGACTCTTTTGTGCCACATGAAAGATCATTTTCTTTTTATTCTTTCTTGAAAGATCTATCTCGTTGTATGATGCCGTGTGGTTCCATCATTCATGCAACAACTTCAAAGCTGAGATATGGTATCAATCATACGTGGATGGTAGTTGAAATAGGCAACTCTCTCGATGCGAACACCACTCCAAAGCAAAGGCAGCCATCACAATGACCTCCTTGACTCCTGTCAATGTTGAATTCATCCTCCTCGCATCTTGTAGCACTCGATTACGACGTCTCATCTCCATTCAAGTATGACAAGCACTTTAGCCTTTGCTTGAGGGAATTGATAAGCTTATAGGTTCTCGATTTGTCGTTCAAAATTCATGGTATCTGATGAGACAACACGAGTTGACATCGACAAACAAAGACAATTCGACTTAATAGTATGATACATATATTATATATATATATGATAAAGATCTGCAAATTTTTCGTGCCTTGCATTTGTATGCATGACACACAGCTTATCCACACAAATTAATCATACCCTACATGCTCACTCTGAGCTTACAGAAACAAGAATCATTCTGATTACCATGATGTTTTGGATGAAGTAATTAGTTGTCCACCTACCTACAATTAATGCTTAGGGCATCTTTAATTCAAGATTTATTTGTTACAAGTAACCATTTACCATTCCAGTATTACAATCATTTTTTAGGGCATTCTTTCGCTCATCATAGCTTTCAGCATAAGCTCTAACTTTTAGATGATGAATAGAATATTTCATTCTTAATTATCCCTTTATATTATAGTAAAATTCTTTTGACAATATTTAAATAAGATGTCTAAGGAGTTTCTATGTATCTATTTATTAAATTAACTCTAAATAGTATATCAAATCGAGTGCATGTCAAATATCTTAAACATCCAATTAATTTTTTATAATAAATTAGATTAATATATTTACCTTCATCTATGTATCTATTTATTAAATTAACTTGGTGTCATATTTCATAGGTAGAATGACAATCTTCTTTAACAAAGAGTTTGTTTTCTTCAAGCACTGAATAATTGCATGACATTTGATGGTTTGGAATCTAATCTGCTCTTAGAACCACCACTTAACATTTTTTAGTGATTGTGACCATTGTGATAGTTGGGTGAAATTTGAACACAGCTTCATTGTCATCTCATTCTTTTTGACATGACCTTCCCCAGCTGATGCATCTCAAACCAAGTCTTCTACTTGTGACAGAACGCCACAGTAGGAAACTCATGATCTGATAAGCTTAAATCTTCATCTGCTGCATTGTATCATTTCAACTTGGGTCCACAGGAGAGAAAAGATAATGAGGTTGGAGCATTACAAGAGGGAGTGGGGCATGCATAGCTTTTCTTCGCTGGTAAGCATCAAGGTTGATCCTTTGCAAATGTAATTCAATGTGCAGCATAAAGACGCTTAGTTAGGCGTTGGAACTAATCACTTGGATCTCACACAGACATGATGAGCATCATGGAGGCCATCGAACTTGCATCCACCAAACCACACTATATATGGACCTCTGCAACTGCTCATACGGCACATTGGCAGAGTCGTCTGTCCTCCACAGCTGCAGCTATGAGCTTTGCTGTGACCAGAACAAGCCGGTCTTTGGTCACTCCATGCGGGGTCACGCCGACGGGCTCGCTCGGCCTCTCCGCCATCGACCGGGTGCCCGGCCTCAGGCATATGGTGCGGTCGCTACACGTGTTCAGGCAAGGCCGGGAGCCGGCCAGGATCATCAGGGAAGCACTGTCGAAGGCGCTGGTGAAGTACTACCCCTTCGCGGGGCGGTTCGTGGACGATCCCGAGGGCGGCGGCGAGGTTCGTGTCGCTTGCACTGGCGAGGGCGCTTGGTTCGTCGAGGCCAAGGCGGACTGCAGCTTGGAGGACGTGAAGTACCTCGATCTCCCGCTCATGATCCCTGAGGACGCGCTCCTGCCCAAGCCCTGCCCGGGACTGAACCCCCTCGACCTCCCTCTCATGCTGCAGGTAGCTGATGAGTGAGTGAGAATGCATGGTTACGTTCGTCTGATCGACCTCATACTACAACAATACTGCACTGCACTCCTCTGCTTCCTCAGGTGACAGAGTTCGTGGGCGGCGGATTCGTGGTCGGCCTCATCTCCGTCCATACCATCGCCGACGGCCTCGGCGTCGTCCAGTTCATCAACGCCGTCGCCGAGATCGCCCGTGGCCTGCCGAAGCCCACCGTGGAGCCTGCATGGTCCCGGGAGGTCATACCCAACCCACCTAAGCTGCCTCCCGGTGGCCCGCCCGTGTTCCCCTCCTTCAAGCTGCTCCACGCCACCGTCGACCTATCCCCTGACCACATCGATCACGTCAAGTCCCGACACTTGGAGCTCACCGGCCAGCGCTGCTCTACCTTCGACGTCGCCATCGCCAACCTGTGGCAGTCCCGCACGCGCGCCATCAACCTGGACCCAGGCGTCGACGTGCACGTGTGCTTCTTCGCCAACACTCGCCACCTGTTGCGCCAGGTCGTCCTCCTGCCCCCCGAGGATGGCTACTACGGCAACTGCTTCTACCCGGTGACCGCCACCGCCCCAAGCGGCAGGATCGCATCGGCCGAGCTCATCGATGTCGTCAGCATCATCAGGGACGCCAAGTCGAGGCTGCCGGGCGAGTTCGCCAAGTGGGCTGCCGGGGATTTCAAGGACGACCCTTACGAGCTCAGCTTCACGTACAACTCGCTGTTCGTGTCGGACTGGACCCGGCTCGGCTTCCTCGACGTCGACTACGGCTGGGGCAAGCCCCTCCACGTTATACCGTTCGCGTACTTGGACATCATGGCGGTCGGCATCATCGGGGCGCCGCCGGCGCCGCAAAAGGGGACTCGGGTGATGGCGCAGTGCGTCGAGAAGGAGCACATGCAGGCGTTCCTGGAAGAGATGAAAGGCTTCGCTTAAACCAGCAGCAGTGTAGTACTTGTCAGTATCCTATAATAATGTCCGAGTTCAATGTTTCATGCATGCTTGTCATCAGAAGAAGAAAGATCAAATCGCACCAAGTGACGGCATTTACTAACCGCGTCCGGCATCACTAGATGCAAAAGGCTCACGACTATGTCAGGCGGAAGCATTGGCATAATCGTATCGCGGCGACCGTGGGCGTCGCCGAGCAACGCATGTGCACAGTCGCACCATGACGTTGGTGAGGTCTCATCGGGCATTACGTGTGCACAACCGGGCTCATGGCGGGGCGGTGCGTGCAAGCGACAACCATAGGCCATGAGCATGGCAGCGACAGCATGCCTTGTGCGGCAGTAGGAACTGAGAATTAGGTTTTGTTTTAAAATATTTTTACCCCTTAAAATAAAAAAAAGAAGTCTAATTTGTGCCTAAAAGTTTTTTTTTTTTTTTCATTTATTACCTTCAAGAATAATTTTTTTATTATATATCCTAAAGTAAAATTATAGTTTTATCCTTCAAAAATTATAATTTTTAAAATTATATTCTTAATTATAAATTTGATTAATTTAATTTATTTTAATAAAAAAATTTTGATCGGAATTAATCATATTTATGTTTTAATTCGGGAAAGACTAAATTTGATCAATTTTTGACTTTGATCTATTTTAATTTTGATAAGCTTAATTGGGTGAATGATTAGCCCAAATTTATAAGTCCAATTTAGATAGCCCAATTAAATAGGATAGTCCAATATATATATATATATATATATATATATATATATATATATATATATATATATATATATATATATATATATATATATATATATATATATATATATATATATATATATATATATATATATATATATATATATATATATATATATATATATATATATATATATATATATATATATATATATATAATTTTTTTCATATGACATATTGATAAAATTTTATATGTGATAAATAAAAATCTAATTATTATCCTTGAATATTTGTTTTGTTATTCACATGCATATATTTAAAATTATAAAATAATATTTATTTTTTATAAAAAGATATGATCTATGTTTCATCATGATTATAGTTATCATATAAGTTTTCTTTTATATTAATCAATATTTGATAATTATTATTATTAAACTATTTCGATATAAATTAGATTAAAGAATATGATAAATATTATTTATAACTCATGTCCCTATGTTTTATTTGAGTGATAGTTTTGGCCTTAAATGATAGGCATATGAGATATGAATTATAATAAAAAAATTTATCATTTATATAATATTTTAAATTATATTTTATATTATTGTATTAATCTTACGGCCATCAAAATAGCCTAAGTCAATAACTTATAAGATTATAAACTTAGTCCTGAATGATATTTAAAAAATAATATTTATAATCATACATATAATTAGAAGATTTATTATAACCTTGTAGTGGTTATAATTACCTCCATTGGTGTGTACTGTAAGTCGACTGTGATCATGCAGTGGTTGAAGTCCTTCACACAAAGAGTCTTGCCAAATGTGGAATGCAATTCTGAAGCACAAAGCACCACTCTGGTTGTAACCTTGTAGCTTTGGGTTCTGTTCCTGGTGTTCCCTATGCTTGAGTGCAAGTCACCCTCTATTCCTCCTCAACCCAGGTTTGGTAGAGGAACAAAACGCTTGCCTTTCTTCCACGTCCATGTGAGCCGCAGCCGGATGCGCTCTTGTTCATGGTACTTTGCTTCAGTTACTTTTGTTTCTTGTCATCTCAAGCTTAATGAACATAGAAACAAGTGTGGATGGTGCCAATAATTGTCATGTACTACCCCACTCATTCCTCTCTTTTGTTTGGGACCGTTCATGTTTCCTCACACTAGAGAAAAATCTTGTTCTACCTGCCTCTCGTGATGATAAAGGACACAAAAGAAAGGATAAAAGGGGCCTTTTTCTTACTCCCAGCATGTTGTTCATGGAGCAAACCACTTGTTTGAGAGAGAGAGAGAGAGAAGGGGGGGAAGACGACTCCTGAACTGCAGTTCCATGCATAGGTTGAGTGTGTGAAAAGAAAAAACCCAATAGCTTGATGATGATGTTGTAATTGGGTTGATGTGAAGCATGAAGTCTTTTCTATCAGCGGAGGGATCAAACTAAAGTAGTGCAGGAATAGCTTCTCCACAGCCGCACAACTGTTGGATGGCAGAGCATCGCCCATGCCGTCATCCCTAAGGAAACACATCTTGAAGAAGAGTGGACAGTTCCCTTCCCTCTCAACAAAGGCACTACTCCATTAATAGATCTGCACCTTTGGTCATTGATAGCCACTGTAGAGCTCAGCGTTGTAGCGTTGCTTCACATCCCATATGAACGGCGACGAAGGTAAAGAGCAGCAGATATCATTGGCCAAAGTGTCTCTCAACTTAGACTTCTTCTCTTTTGGTGGTCCTACACGCCCAAATTGATCGTCCCAATTGACATGATCACCACAGTAAACTTCGACAGCTCACCCTGCATTGAGTGGCTTATGTAAGACAAATCTAGATATCAATTCATTGATGCCTATATGCATATATTTATATATAGTGTTAAACATCTAAATTGTAAGACATGGACGTGTATCAACCGAAATAAAAGACTGATATGGCGTACAAGTCATGACAGATGCATAGTTAATGCGTATCTGCATGACCAGGATGGATGTTTATCATAACAAAAGGACAAGCATGTGGAGCCCAAAGAAAAGTTGCATGGATTGAGGCTTGTAGAGCTCGAGAAACTGAGTACTAGAACTATTCCTTTGCAATAAGGAAAAGAGAAGAGAGAGAGAGAGAGAGAGAGAGATCTCCTATCTACAGTGGTAGGTCGATGACTGGCTTACGTCACTGTCTGATTAGATTCTCATGCCCTGCTACCTGACTTATTTATAATCCTCTTGCAGGAGCAATCATCTTCCTTCATATCGTATCGTGTTGGAGAGTTGCAGCGTCTGGTGCCTGCACTACTGGTAGTGCTTGCGAAGGCAAACATGGTGGGATTGCCGGAAACCGATGGACCAGGAGAGATCCTGTCCGACGCCTGGGACTACAAGGGCCGCCCTGCAATCCGTTCCCGGAGCGGCGGCTGGACCAGTGCTGCCATGATCCTAGGCATGTGTTCCATCTCTGAATCCATTGCGAGTGTGTTCGTCTCCTCGTGCATGTTCTTTGTGGTTTGTGACTGACATGAATTCGTGATGTGGGGATAACTGCTTGAAGTGGTGGAGCTGAACGAGAGGTTGACGACGCTGGGCATCGCGGTGAACCTGGTGACGTACTTGAGGGGCACCATGCACCTGGGCACTGCCGTCTCCGCTAACACCGTCACCAACTTCATGGGCACCTCCTTCATGCTCTGCCTCCTCGGCGGCTTCATTGCGGACACCTTCCTCGGCCGCTACCTCACCATCGCCATCTTCGCCGCCGTCCAAGCTTCCGTAAGCACCACCACCGTCTCCTCTTCTCTACTCATTTAACCAGCTCATTGAAAGTGTTCGACGGGATTACGATTTAGGGAGTGACGATCCTGACCATCTCGACCGTTGTGCGGGGGCTGCGCCCGCCTGCATGCTCCGACCTGGCCGCCGGAGGCTGCGTCAAGGCCTCCGGGACGCAGCTGGCGGTGCTTTACCTGGCGCTTTACCTGACGGCGCTCGGCACCGGGGGGCTCAAATCGAGCGTGTCCGGGTTCGGGTCGGACCAGTTCGACGAGACCAACCGCAGGGAGAAGGTGCAGATGATGAAGTTCTTCAACTGGTTCTTCTTCTTCATCAGCCTCGGCTCGCTGGTCGCCGTGACGGTGCTGGTGTACATCCAGGACAACCTGGGCCGGCAGTGGGGGTACGGGCTGTGTGCCGCGGCCATCGGCCTAGGGCTTGTCCTCTTCCTGTCCGGGACCAGGAGGTACAGGTTCAAGAAGCTGGTGGGGAGCCCTCTGACGCAGATAGCGGCCGTGATGGTGGCGGCGTGGAGGAAGAGAGGCCTGGAGTTGCCGTCCGATCCTTCGGTGCTGCATGACATCGACGAGAAGCAGACGGCAGCGCCGGGAGCGGAGAAGGGATCAAAGAAGAGCAGCGCAAAGCAGAGGCTGCCTCGCACCAAGCAGTTCCGGTACGCACTTCCTCCTCATCAAACTCGAAGATTAATGGGTTGGCGTAGGATGAGAATTAAATGAAATCACTACACATAATGAATCTTATATAGATGCATTCATTTCCCTGCTATCATCCGATATTGTACTGCTAGAAATGGGGTAGATGGACCTGCGGTCATGCACCAACCAGTCGCACCGATTCATGTCCTTGGGTTCTCCCCTTCCTCACTCGTCATCTGCTCGTTCTTGCATCCTTGCAGCTGCCTGGATAGGGCAGCGATCGACGTCAACCTTTCGACGGCGAAGCCCACCAAGTGGCAGCTCGCGACCCTGACGGATGTGGAGGAAGTGAAGATAGTGATCCGGATGCTCCCCATTTGGGCCACCACCATCATGTTCTGGACCGTGTACGCCCAGATGACCACCTTCTCCGTGTCACAAGCCACCACCATGGACCGCCGCATCGGCCGCTCATTCCGGATCCCGCCAGGCTCCCTCACCGTCTTCTTCGTCGGCTCCATCCTCCTCACCGTGCCTGTCTACGACCGCGTCGTCGTCCCCGTCACCCGCCGCTTCACCGGAAACCCCCACGGTCTCACCTCACTGCAGCGCATGGGGGTCGGCCTCGTGATGTCCATCCTGGCCATGGTCGCCGCCGCCCTCATCGAGATCAAGCGCCTCCGGGTGGCGCGAGCGAACCCGGCGTCGATGGAGAAGGGTGCCACCGTCCCCGTGAGCGTCTTCTGGCTTGTCCCGCAGTTCTTCCTCGTGGGGTCCGGCGAGGCCTTCACGTACATCGGCCAGCTCGACTTCTTCTTGAGGGAGTGCCCCAAGGGGATGAAGACCATGAGCACCGGGCTGTTCCTGAGCACACTGTCGCTGGGCTTCTTCGTCAGCTCCGTGCTGGTGTCGGTGGTGCACAAGGTGACGGGGGAGAGCGGCCACGGTGGCTGGCTCACCGACAACCTCAACCGCGGCAAGCTCTACAACTTCTACTGGCTAGTCGCGGTGCTGGGCTCCGTGAACCTGGTGCTCTATCTGGTAGCGGCCAAGTGGTACGTGTACAAGGAGCAGCGAGCGGTGGTGGACGACGACAGCATGGCCGGGGTGGAGCTGACAGAGGAAGCGTGTTGCCATGCATGAGATGTATTACAGCATGAAACTTATGTAGTTGCTATTGCAAGTGATCCAACGCTACTCTTCTTATGCTCCGCCATCTAATTCCGCCAATCCACTTGCTTTGGATATCGATAGATCTAATTATCGCCAGTCTGCTAGAAATACTCTGACAACAGATCGATGACAAGCTTTAAGAACAGAACCGGTTAATGTTCGGGGATCTTTTTGTGTTCTTCCTTCGCTATGCTTACAAGGCAGGAATCTATGAAAGAAGTCCAAGTTAGCATTCACAAAATAATGTATCTGAAGGTCCTTGCCATCACCAATACGGATATTTCAATCTAAAACAAGATGCACAAAACAGCTCCCTTCATAACAAGTTAACAACAATGGGAGTATACTACAAGAGTCCATGATAGCTAGAGAAAGAGCAAGAAGAGATGAAAAATAACATTTTAGTTGGGTACCTTGCTCATGTGGTAGACTCATCATTTTTGTCTTCTGTTCTATGACTTCTTGATGATATACCCAATAAGAGCACCTAGAAGACCCACCAAGACTACAAATGTGACACTGAAGCTGCCATAGTGCCCGTTGCGTTCTTTTCTCAGCTGATCCTGTAATTAAGATTAGGGTGAGGAATCAATGGTGTAATGATAAAAACTGAGACCATAAACCACATTTATATAAGCCAATATGGTACTCCTAACAAAAAATCACACAACTGGCACAATACTGGCCAATATGTATTACAATACGTGATACATTTGCAATTGATGGGATCTCCAAAATTGCTTGAATTGTTCTTTTCATTTTGACAATCAATTCTCCCAGATGATTGATCTTAGCCGATGAGATCTCCAAATCAATATTTTGAGAGCACTTAACCAGTCATTCACAAATTTGCATTTGCATGCAGGCAAAAGTTGTGACTGCGCTCCCAGAATACTTATGGGTAAAGGTTTTTGTTTACCCCACATCCACCAACAGATATAGATAGAAAAGATTACCAGGTTAATACATCCTTGTGTTGTGAAAAATCATGAAACCACAATGGCCTTGCAAAAGCTTATCTGGTGTTTAAAAACTTATAATCCTTACCTTAAACAAAGTTGCCGAAAAGAACATGCAACATACACTGAATTTGCACAACAAATGAGACCACATGCTGCACTAAAACATCTCCTTAAGACACACCAATGTCATATGAAACACTGGCTTATGACTCTGCTTGGATTTTAAAATATTATCAGGAATGTCTAGGCCTATAATGAAACATAAAATAAGAAAATAATCAAATTGAAATTTTGATCTAACTTATGGTTGGAATTGCCATCAGAACTGCTTAGGCAGCAAGAAAACTAAGATACTTGAGGTGTTAGGTCAAACTGTTTTGATGGTGCTTGTGCCATTCTTAATTGCACCTTTCAGAACCAGAGATGAAGCATGACCACTAGATTAAGGAATATCTAAGTAAAAGAAAATTTATTTAAAATGTGATAACATAATTTAGTCAAGTTGCATTCACCTGAATAAAACATGAAATTGCTCAGCCTCCTTGGTTTTGTAATTTCCTAAGTTGGAAAATGATCTACACATACCATTATATAGGTCTAGAGCCACAAGGTACAGAATCATGGTCATATTAGAGATCCATCAAGATGTAACCAGCAATAATATATTCACACATTTTAAACTAAAGCAGTCTAATCCTTCAAATACAATTTAAATAAAGTATCATATTCTTCAAAAACTGATACATATGCGACTTCTTTAAATAAAAGAAATTGAATACATAGATACTTTTCTTAATGGAAGTATTATCTCATATAAAAGAATTGTGTAAATAATGAATTCAGAAATAAGAAGGTATAAGTCGACAAAAGTAACAGAATAGAGTACCAAAGTTACATTTATCAGTATATCAAACTCAAATTTCTCACAACATATTTATCTGTTTATATGTGCTATGAATGGCAAAATACCATATATGTGCATGCAAGTATAATGCATACCAGTTCCTGTCGAAGCTTCTGATTTTGCTGAATGGCAGAATTTTTCTCTTCGGGCAATTTTGAATTCATAGCCAATGCCTGCATATCGTAAAAGATAATTGAACAACAAAAAATTACTAGTCAATACAATCAAATAAAAGCTCATTCTTGAGGCTCAGAATAAGAATAGCATGTAAGAAAAGAAAGCCAAGTATAGTACAACTGAAACTTATCATAAAGCAATTCTGACTACAAACCAATTCACATATCATGGTGCTTACTATGAGTTGGACCTAGCTCATTTAGAGATATTGAAGCTCTATAATTCAGCCTGTTCCTCTAATACTCCACGATATGTAGAAAATCCAAGAAAACACAACATGTAGAAAGCTAGGTTCAGAACATTTGCAATCTACAAATTTTCTTCAGTATTCATTCTTCATTCCTATACTATAATGAAGCTATCAAAACATCTTATTCACATAAATTGCCCAAGAACCCATAACCTCTCGAGCTTCAATAAAAGGAGAGTACACATCAGAAAACAACTATATATAGCCATGACAACTCTTTCCTTTAGCCACAACAAGAACAAAATTAACCTAAGCCCACATGTTGGACTTCCAAAATCTCCCTGCTCTAACATTGATGAAAAAGTAACCTGGCACAGGTTTCAATGAGCATGAGTCAAATAAAGCATGTACAAGGAGCCACAATTTGAAGTTATCGGTGGGTGGAAGAGTGCCATTTCAAGTTCTTGAATACCAAGTACCACACCCATGCCAAAATCTTATCGGACCGGTAGATCCTGACCATATGGTGAAGCATGCTCCGGTAATAAAAAATATCTATTTGATATGCTGATGACAACCCATATCGATGGTCCATAGGTAAAACAGTAGAGTATCAGCAGTAATGTCTCTGTACACCATGATTTTTGAGATGTGTTCATTTAGCTGGGCTGGCAATCATCATCCTATAATCTTTCACTCCCTCATATCTATATGCATTGGTGATTAAAATCCTCGTTGTGACAAGAACCCACCCACAGCCGATTATTTTTCTCATCTGAGAAGATTGCTCTTTAGTTCAAATTCAGAGTACAGTTTTGTTGATGAGAAATAATAATCAAAGAAGATATGAGCACTAAGTCGATCAAGTTGATGAGCTACTAGACTTTCTCAACCACACGCCAACTTGGTGGAAATTCAATATGTTTGATATTGAAGCAAGATTAGTGCATTAACTCATGATTATAAAATTAGGCCACTAAGTTATGCATACTGAGATGATGCAGGGCATATTTAAGAATATTTGTCATTGACTTCTCAGCATTGACCTAAGATATCTGTTTGCTATTTTTACTCTATGCTCTTAAAGCCCTTTCAATGTATTTGAACTCTACAACTACCGAAATTTTGCCCTACTACCACCCATCAGACAATGTAGTCCCTGATATCACATCATGGAAGAGAATCAACTCGAAGGACTGCTAATGGCAATTGTTTTGACTTTGAGTTTTTGACCACCTCATTGCAACATTCGGCAACATGAAGATCCTCCTCTTGAACATATGATTCCACATCCCTTAAAGAATCATGGATTACATAAAATTGAAATGATCAACCTGACACCAACAAACTTTTCTGTCAGATTTTCCACCATTCAACTATTAAGATGCTGAATTTAACAATGATCAGCTCCCATCCCTTCAGAAAAAAAATTGTCAACTCCATGTGCTCCGACATGATTAATGGAAATTTGCCTAGCTTTACAAACCCTTATATCTATCTTGTAGTGGCATTACTTTTCAGGAGTGTATTCTTTTTGACGGTTACATAATAATTCTCATTAGTTATAACTGCTCCTTTTCTACAATGCTAAACCCTGTCCAGGAACAACTCCTAAAGTTTGCACATAGTGAATAGAGGATGAGGTCTTTAGTCAATCAAGGAACAATCTGAGGTAATTGGGTATTCATGAGTAGGTCAGATTGTTGATCCATGTGACAAAAGTTGCCACTGGACTGAGACTATTAGCAGACCTGCTAGGACTCCAAGTTGGTGATAGGAGTAGAGGATGAAAGTACATTGAGAAGGCAAGTTCCAAGGCAAATGGATGATGCAAGGGTTAAGGAAGAGAAAATGGTACACATGCTATTTATCATGTTAATCAGCTCGGAGCCATATGTTAACTTTCTCCACCTACATTCAACTTTCACAATGCAGTATTTTCATACATAACAAAAATTTACAAAATGTTGAGCAACATTTTCTTTCTGCACAACTATGTAAACAAGAGCAAATTTACAAAAATTAGAGATAGAATGGATTTATCCATTAGATTCTTGGTACTGCAATGCGCCAAGCTAAAAGTATTCAGATATCTATTCACAAATTTCTTACTAATTGACTCCAATTGTAAGTTAAATAATAATAAAAAAGAAGAATACCAAAGAAACATAATTAGAACATCCTTTTATCAACAATGAACGTAAACTCTTAAATACAGCTACACTAACAAAATTGAACTCTTAAAAATGGAACTGCATCAGATTCGTCAATACCCTATTAGTTTTAAATTCTAAGACAAAACTAAAAAACTAGTTCTCCAGGAGAGTAAAACAAAAACCAAGGATGATTCCATGACCAAAGTAACTAATTGGCATTCCTACTTCAACTTTCAAACTGATCACATCATAATAAAGGATAACTTCAATTGAACAAACAAAAGTGAAACACAATATCCTGCAGTCACAGAGAAATCTTTGCAAGAAGCTCAGTATACACAGAGGACCAACTTAAGAAGAGACCCAGGTTTCTGGAAGGTTATATGCAGGTTCTATCTGGAGGACTTAGATGCATAAAAAAATTACTCCAAAAGCTTTGCAAATTTCATGAAATTTTTAGGCAACAACAGATGGATAAAGGGAAAAAATTACCTCCGATGATTTCTCTCTTGGGGGTTCATTAGCTCTTGATACCTGAAATTTTTGTTAATTGAATCTCAAATGAAGTAAGAATAACATGTCATAAAAGAAAATGAAAATAATTTGTCAATGTGATATATTAAGGACGTTAACTAAGACAATTACTTACAGAATCAAGTGTTTTTAAACTTTGGGCCCCATTTTCAAATGTTGACAACCTTGGTGAGGATCCTTCTTCTGATTCCTCAGGAACAGGTGAGGGAGGACTAGCAGGAACACATACTACCCGCAGCTTGAACTCATCAACAACCTTACCGGGTTCTTTATTGAACTGAAAATTTCGTATTACATTCAATACAAGTCAGAATCAAACATAGAAAATTTCACAGTAGAGATATCATGATACACTAATGAACTGCAAATAGGTAGCAACCATTTCGGATGTTATGTCCTTGGTTGTCACACCATTTTCTGCGATAACACTCTGAAGTAGGAACTTGTCTTTGCATTGCATGTCATGTGGAGCCTCCTTTTGTGCTTGCATCGTGACTAAAGCATCAAAAAATGGGGAAACACATTCAGTATGAGTACTTGCAATTGACCAGCTATCAGACGTCACAATGATATCCAGATATTGCTTTTATTAATTCGGAAAAGGGTGTACCGGTGACATCACAGGTGGACCTGGGTAAGACGACCCCAGTATTAGGGCGGACACAATATTTCTTCGGGTTGGTTGTTTTAACCTAAAATGCCACGGAAATGTATTAGAGAGAAGAGCAATAACATGACAAAGATGAGAAAAGAGATTACTTTGAAGGCAACATATTGATCTGTCTTGTTAATCAGCTGCATGGAACATGAGCTCTGCTTCTTCAACTCGACTTCTCACCGCATAACCAGTGGACAAGAAACAGGTACCGTTGACAAATATTAGCCTTTTGTAATCAAAGGGACGAACGCAGAACGGAACAAAATAACCAAATGGAAACTAGAATAACTGTGTAAATAAAGAAAAATCCAATGATACCATCTGTCGCAAAAATCGCGTCTTAGAGGAAGTTTGAAAGAACAATGTGGACGGATCACATGACAGACAATTGCCACACTGAATGCGACTTAAATCTAAGACAAATGTCACACCAAGAATCTCGAAAAAAGGAAACGGGAAAAGAAAACGTTGATATCGATCAAAGGAGATTTACGGAACGGGCGCGGCGCTTACAAGGGAATTTGAGCTCCGTCGGCTGGATGTCGAGAAACCCTCCCTCGCTCATTTCTCCTTGCTCTTTCAGATCTACCTCTCCAAGAACAAATTACAAGAAAATTACGAGGAGAAAACAACGGATCTAGGATTTCTTCCCCCCTTCGCCTTTTCTTCTTCTTCTCCTCCTCCTCCTCCTCCTCCACCTCCACCTCCGCTTGGGATTGGATCGGTGGATCAGTAGTCCTCGTCTCGCCCGTCGGACTTGGATGCGCGATTCGGGAAACACCAAAAACTGATAGAGATCTCTCCTCTCGCGAAGGAGACCGGAGAAAGGGTGGGTTTGGGTGAGTCGAGATCTCTCTCCCTCCCCTCAGTCGCTTAGCGTGTGTGATAATTATGAGTGGATGTTCTTCTTGTCCTCGCACCGCCATGAAAGCAGCAGGCCCCGCTCTGGGGTCACGATGCGTTTTAATCGATCGGATCCGAGCATCATCAAGATCCGGATCCGAAATAGGTAGGGACCGTTCACCGTTGGCCCTGCATCAGATTGGGTTCATTTAAATTGGGTCAACTCCGATAAGAAATGATAGAAAAATAGATTAAAAAAAGAGTCGACGATAATAGTATTCATAAAAAAAATAAATAATAAAAGTAAAATTAAAATATTATCTTATTAATTTTTGAAAATTATGAATAATGAGAAGGAACTCTAAATAATAAATAATAAATAGTAAAATCCTAAACAGATAGCCGCCCAAACGAACTCCGACGAACACTCCGTCCGCCGAGTACTTGAAAGGAGAAATGTCAGTCTCCATCTGTGAATGTTTATTTAGGCAGTTTACCAACGTCAGACTTCTTAGGAAAACTTCCTTCTGCGATTGGGCCATTTTTTAGACTCTCTTTAGGGCTTATATAGGCATAGATTCTCCTTCTTCTCCCTTGGATGTTTCGTTTTATTCTTTTTCTCAAGGCAGCTGAAGGCTTAAGCATTGATACTTTGAATCGTTTCAGAATAATGCATACAAAACTTGGGCTTGAGCTTTGTGGCTTGTGCAAAACATGTGACCTTATAACAAGAACATGCGGCTTAAAGAATGAACTACTGTTCGTGTTGGTATACAAGGAGAGAATCCAATCCTCCTTGTATCGATTGTGATTGTGAAGTTGGTTTTTCTGTGACCATAAGCATGAGTTGAGGTCCTTTCGAGTGTTCCTATGCTAACTATTGAAAGGTTATGGATGTATTTTATTATTATTATTATTATTATTTATAGTTTGATGACTTCTATCGAGAGCAATGAGGTGATGGATTGGTTTACTGAAAGCTTAGAGATGCTGAAGTGGGGAAGCAAGAAGAGAGATAGAGAAAATAAGTTCGAAGAGAGAAAAATAAAATCTCTCTTTAAATGCCTTATAAATCTCATTATAGCAAAACATATCCAGTTTTGTTTTGTTATATACCGATTTCCCTTTCAATTTCTCAAAGTAAGAGTCATTATATTGTTGGGATAAAAGAGTAAGAAAATGATAAAAATTAGTTGAAAAAAAACTTAAATTAAAATTTAAATTAAAATATTAAACCAGAGAACAAATTAAAAAAAATATTTCTAAGTGCGCATTCTTTACATCATAAACTATGATCATATTTATATAACTTAATGATAACTATCTCACTAGCTCATGTTACTCGTGATTAAATTATATTCATAAATTATTCTTATAATAATAATAACTTCTCATATCATTGATCATTTAGATAAAACTATTTAGAATATGATCGAAACTACTTAAGATATGGTAACTGTTAGTGAACGAAAGTATCATGGCTGATGAGTCAACATGGTTTGGTCCACGGGTCGATGTCGAGAGCCTTCTGTCGTTTGAGTTGGAAGACGAGGTGGTCGTGTCTTCGGGAAAGGGTGCTTAGTAACGTTTGTAGGCCTCTGGGCTGGTTGGCAGCTCGCCCTTGCGTGTCGAACGTAAATCCCCGGGTTGGGACAATCACAGCTCGGGTGGTCGTTCGCCTGTAAAAACAACCCTCGTCGGGTGATCCCCGACTTTGGTCGCTTTGACGAGCAAGTCAGTAGAGGATTAAATTGCTTCCCTTTTTTTATTTCCCTGACCGAATGCCGGTCAGGGGCTTTTATACTATTGTGCAAGGGTTGGTTGCGTATCGATTTGGTGTGGCTGTTGACCCTCGTGGGATAGGACGATGCTTCGGACCAGCTGGTGTCTTGGAGAATGTCGAAGCGACGTCAGACGACATCACCCTGAGCTCTCGGGATGGGTCGTGTCACACAGTGTCTCGGTACAGATCTCGACTTGGCGTGCGACATCGGATTCTGACGGCGTGTGACATTCTGACATCGGTTGTGACTTGACGTGTGACATCGGTGGTGATTTATCTGAGACCCAAAATATGCTAACTATATAAGATAATTACTTATTAATTAATTTTTAATATATACATACGCTATTATTTCTAAAGAACTTTCAAATCTTTTCTACTATAGCAAGGCAGTTGTAATGAAAAAAAAAAAAAAGGGTATGGTACTCCAATTGTATATCAGGACCTGGAACTTTCAGATAGCAATATCCTGCTCTGTGTCCATAAAAGCCTTGCTTAGGTTTATCCCTGCTTGCAAACACATATAGTTTTACCTTAATATATTCCAGTTTACTGAACTTTGTAATGGAGAAGACTTAAAGATTCTTTATTTATTTATGGATTTCCCATAGAACAATGTTTTACTTTCTCTTGTACTTAGGGAAGGTTAAAGAAAACATACAATTGCACTCACAACTTCAGTGCGGAATAAGCAGGATATATTTAGCCTTCTCAGATAGAATTTAGCATTTAATGCCAGCTTTGTTCATGAACTAATTTTAAAAAATTATTACATAATTATACTTTTAAAGATACCATCAATCGTTTTAACAAAATCTATTACTTAGTCTGATGAAAAGTATTCATACGTAAAGTGAACCAGACTCTCCTAAGATATATAATTTTAACGAAGATGATTACGATGATATTTTTACCTTGTTTAAATAAATGTTAAGTAGTTTATAGTCAAAAATACTTTTGCGGCTTACATCTTTATAAGAAAAAGAGTTTATAGTCAAAAATACTTTTCATGATTTTACTCCATATTTTCGCTACCATTACAACATCAGAATATTTTATGGTTTTCACACATCATTCTAGTCTCACACAGCCCGCCTGTTCTCACCAGCCACGAGCATTTGGAAGACGACGGCGATGCAGTAGTGGTATGGATGGGCCCATGCACCCGACCATCCTTCCTACATTCCCGCCACGAAGTGCGCCAAGCTTGAGCGCGTGAATATTTGAACACCGAGATGGTGGGGACCGCTCAAACTTTGACGTGACCGTGAATCAGTGGCAAGGCAGCTTTCAGCTTCTGCAGTGATCGTAGACAGGTGCACGAGCTGGAAAAGAAGACCAAAGCGATAAGCTAAGTAGCTTACTGTTGATTGCTTTTACATCGTGGAAGGCCGCGATGCACTCTGCCTCCCCCTTTCTCCCAGCAATATCAGCCGTCGATTCAGCCGTCGCAACGGAGTCGTTCCACTCAGGTCCCGCGCTCTTCTCGTCTTTTGAATCCCAGCCAAAGCAGGTGCGAAGCTCCTATCACCAAACAGGGCGTCCACAACCGTTTCGGGTTCCAAGTCTAACGTGGCATTTAACCCGCGTCTTGCCGTTCCAACTAACGCTCTTTTTCTCTCTCTCAAGTTAGAATGCCAGTGGTCTGTTCATGCTGTGGTTTCAGTACAACTTGCCAAATACCATATCAGCGTGTCGGAAAGAACCACCGAATGCGAGAGAGAGAGAGAGATACTGGTGCTGTTTCTGATCTCTCTTGTCCGATCGCAAGCAGATTGGTCTGTAAAGGGCGGTAGACTGTTGAGGCGGTGTTGGTAATAGGAAGAGGAGTAAAGAAAATTAACTCAAAACAAGAGGAGAGGGAGAGAAGGGAATGGTGGGGCGGTGGCGGTCGAGCGCGGCGGCGGTGGCGGCGGCGGGGTGGGTGGTGGCGGTGGCGCTGGTGTGGGCCACGGCGCTGATGCTACCGAGCTCGGCCGGCGATCCCTTCGCTTACTTCGATTGGGATGTCTCCTACATCACCGCTTCCCCTCTCGGCGTCCCCCAGAAGGTGACTTCCCTCGTTTTCATCTACAAAGCTAGTCGATCCGAAGAAGGAAATGGGTGATGCTTGTTCATTTCTTTCTTTGGCATGTGGGATCGAATCGGCGTCCTTTTGTAGTTTTCTTGGTCGGTTCTAGGAGAAGATTCACAGGTGATTCGTAGGGCTTATAAGTTACCATCGATTTGATTTATGGCAGGTGATCGCGATCGCGAAGCAGTTTCCCGGCCCCATTATGAACGTTACCACCAACTGGAATGTGGTCGTTAACGTACTCAACAGCTTGGATGAGCCTGTCCTCCTGACCTGGTATCTTTCCTGCTTCTCGTTCTTGAACTTCTTCCCCTGTATCCTTTGATGGATTGAGGGTTTGTGTTCGAGGTTTCGGAGTTTGGCATTCTTTGGAAGGTATGGTGTTTGGTTTCTTGATGTTCATTCGGTGTTTCCAGGGACGGAATCCAGCACCGGAAGAACTGCTGGCAGGATGGGGTGATGGGCACCAACTGCCCTATCCCCCCGGGCTGGAACTGGACCTTCCAGTTCCAGGTGAAGGACCAGATCGGCAGCTTCTTCTACTTCCCGTCCCTCGGCCTCCAGCGAGCTACTGGTGGCTATGGTGGGATCACTGTCAACAACCGTGAAGTCATCGCCGTGCCATTTGGGAAGCCAGATGGGGACATCACCCTCTTTATCGGGGATTGGTACATCAAGAACCACACGGTTGGTCGATTTCTCAACTCCCTTCTGTCTGTTTGTGGGTAAGGATGCCATCCGTATGACCTTGGTGGGATCCTGTTTGCAGGACCTGAGGAAGGCGCTCGATGATGGGAAGGACCTCGGAATGCCTGATGGAGTTCTGATGAATGGGAAGGGGCCGTATCGTTATAATACTACGCTTGTTCCTGATGGGATTGATTATGAAACCATCAACATAGAACCGGGTAATTAGTTGTGCTATTATGCCCAATTCACAAGTTTTAAACATTGGGTAAATAAATTCAAGTCAGGTCCTCCCTCACTTGTGATTTCCCTGAAGGATATTGTTCCACTCCTATGCATTAGCCGCTCACAAGTTAGGTCTGTTGTAATAGGAGGCAAATTAGAAATATACAAAGCTAATCTAAAGAGAATAATATCATGTCGAGGTGTTGGCTTTAATCTTTTAAGGGGTAAATTTGAACCAGATTAGCTTCCATGCTGACATTATGAGTAGATGCCCTGACCCCCAGATCATGTTGGAGAATCGTTGTGGGCTAAAACTAAAAGCTTCTATCTTCCAAGAAAAAAAAAGTTCTTAGATCTTTTTTTAATTTATCAGTGCACATTAAAAAGCTATATCTTTGTGATGGTGACTAAGTATTTTGTTTAAATTGTAGCGGAGAGAAATTAGATTGTTCAAAATCATACAATGTTTTATGGACACATTCCAACTGAATCCCGGTTACACAATATCCAACTTGAGCTACCATAGACTGCTTATCATAGATGAAAAGTAATGCTGGTTATCTAAATGGAGAAAAGTTATCTAGGTGAAATATTTCTTTTTCATAGATAGGGAGCTTCCATCCCAGAGCTACTGGTAGCATCATTTTCAATACAATGCTAGAAACTAGTTCTCTTGCTATCTGAAAAGTGAGCTCAATTTTCAAGTTTATTGGCCCATAATTGATTTTATTTTTTATCTTCTCATCAGTAGATTCTTATTTTTTTTTATTAACTTGTTCTGACATCTGGAGATTTGTTTCCTTGAAACAGGCAAAACATATCGCTTCCGTGTTCACAATGTTGGCATCTCAACTAGCTTGAACTTCAGAATTCAAAATCACAACCTTCTTCTTGTGGAGACAGAAGGATCATACACTGTACAACAGAATTATACCAACCTCGATATCCATGTTGGTCAGTCATACTCCTTCTTGGTTACCATGGATCAGAATGCAAGCAGTGACTACTACATTGTAGCAAGTGCTAGGTTCGTAAACGAGTCACTATGGAGTAGAGTTACTGGTGTTGCCATTTTGCACTACTCAAATTCCAAAGGCATGGCATCTGGTCCTCTTCCTGATTCCCCTAACGATTTCTATGATAAGACCTTTTCGATGAACCAAGCCAGATCTATCAGGTCTGTATTTCATTTCTATGAAACACCAGCTTTCAGTATTCTTGCCTTATGATTCTTTTCTTAATCTGCTTTTGTGAACTAATTTTGTTTCTGGATGTGCAATTAGAGCCCATATGTTCCTTGTATGATATTTTCTTGGATTTTTTTATATTAGAATTTCTAAAGTATATCATTTATTCTCTTGACTCTTGAGAATTTCTTGCTAGTTGTTTGTTTAATGGGTTTCAAAATGAATCTACTGATGCTTTATATTTTCCTGAAGTTATGAAACTACTTTTTGGTTGTTACTATCATCGACTTTCTTATTGTAGCTTGTTAACTGCAAAAATCCTTTCAGGATGAATGTAAGTGCTGGTGCTGCACGTCCTAATCCTCAAGGATCATTTAGATATGGTTCGATTGATGTGACCCAGGTGTATGTTTTGAGAAATATGCCTCCTGTGATCATCAATGGAAAACGCAGGGCTACACTAAATGGTATATCATATTCTCCTCCTGTTACTCCTCTAAGGCTTGCTGATGAGTACAACAAGCAGGGAGTTTATACACTTGATTTCCCCACTAGACCACTCAATAGACCACCTCAACTTGGAACGTCTGTGATCAATGGCACGTACAAGGGTTTTATGGAAATTATATTCCAAAACAATGATACTATGGTTCAGACATACCACATGGATGGATATGCATTCTTTGTAGTGGGGTATGGACCACATTTTAGTGTTTCATAGTAGATGTAGGAAACTGTAGTAATTCCGTTTATCTTTTCTACATATAAAATTTGTTTTTTTGGTTAATCACAGGATGGATTATGGTGAGTGGACAGAGAACAGTAGGGGTACATACAACAAGTGGGATGGTGTTTCTCGCTGCACAACACAGGTATCTGCCATTCAACTTTCACATTCACCTATGCACTGATATGCCCATAGTTCATATTGATGACATTAAAGTTGGTCAGCGTTAAATGTCTGTCCTCGTAACTAATGAAGTGGTGCATGTATTCAATTCCTTCACTTGTGTTCTTCAGTTTTCTTGCATTGACATGGCAAGAGATATTTCATGTCTAATGTGATTGGTTTTTCCAAAGATGCTTGAGTTTTATGTTTTTGTTGTGCCTATCTCTGTGACATTAATGTTAATTCCTTATTATAGTATGATGATCTGTGTACAGAAGCCCAAGTTCAGGCCTAAACTTGAGTGCATAACATTCTGAATTATCTCTTCCCTACAATTTTATAAATGTGATCAAATGATCATATGATCTGAATTTTCCTTTTATTGTTCAAGCTTCTATTTATGGGGTGCTATAAAAGAATATACTTCAGTTCAGATCTCTGTAGCCAATAACTTGTGGTGACCCTCTGCCTTAGGAGAGAGTTCAGATTTTGTGCACCAATGTTTTCCTTTTTATTGATGTCTTCCAACATAACCTTTGAATAAGGAATATAACCATCTCAATGCCATTCAAAAAGAAATATTCTTCTCGAGCGTCCTCATGATCCTGTCACAATGCTTGTGGCACACCTTTCAGCTGGATGAAAGTTCTCAAGTCATTTTATCCACGAAAATATTCTTAGCAGTGGCTCGTGTATCTCAAAATTTGGAATCCTCTTCTCAATTACTAAGTCACGTCATACTAATTCACTGCTGATGATGTTTTCCTTTGAGACATTAATGCACCCTTTTACATTTTTAGGTTTTCCCAGGGGCATGGACTGCTGTCCTAGTCTCACTGGATAGTGTAGGTTTTTGGAATGTACGAGTGGAGAATCTTGATACATGGTACCTTGGCCAGGAGGTGTATGTAAGAGTCGTCAATCCTGAAGATAATTCAAACAGGACAGAGTTGCCAATGCCAGATAGTGTCCTCTATTGCGGTCTCCTAAAAGATAAGCAGAAGTATGGTTTGATTATTCATGACACCTTATTTTGTTCTAAACCTGAAATAATATTCTCAAAGTGCTGTATTCTTCATTTCTTGTCCTTCCTCAGAGTTTGATATCTTTGTTAATTTGCACATTTGCAGGCAGCAGATTCCTCATGGCTCTCAAACTTCATCTTCTTTCATCACATATGTAAGGGGCATGCTGCTTTCATCAATGATGGTTTTGGCTTCAGTTGCCATTTTCCCATAATTAGTCCAGGTTAGACCGTAAGTGTGTTTGATAGGGGGCTTTTTTAACCCCTTTGAGCAACGTGACTTGTTTTAAGTAACTTAGGAGAGTCGAGGTTCTTAGGTCTGAAATCATGTCAATTTGAAGTTAAATTATTGTGCTTCTTATGATCTCCATGCTTCTTTTGTGATCATTCATTTAGCCATCGAACATTACTGATCATTTGTCAATGCAACTTTCAGTTCTTGTTCAAGTTCTTGCCGGTGACGCATGGTTTATCCGCATGGTTGTTTAATGCTTGATCAAATTGTTTCAGTTATTGTAAAAACTTGCTCTTGAACAAGATAGTATACTTGGTCATCTAGCAAGTTTTTTATGCTCTCCTCTTTCTGATACCAATGAAGAATCACTTTATGAATTCACAGCTTAGTTGGACGAATTAAGCCTTTTGTTTTTTTATGATACTATATGCATACATCAGCATCTCCAACAGCATGACATTTAGCGCACTGCCTACCCTTGTGATGCAAAAACTGATGGCTGATTCTGTTACAGAAATGATTTGCGCGAGTCCGTGACGGTGCATTGCTGCCATCGGGCACCAATTCTTTTAGATTCAGCGGTTGTTTCATGTATCATTCATTTTGGATGTTGACACTGACTTGCAGGCACAAGTAAAAAGCTTATTCTATATATTCGTTTTGAGTGCATGGACTCTCGTGGATTCCAGTTGTCCTCAGGTTGACGGGTGTAAGTATTTGGAACACTCCAAATCAATCTTTGGACGCCATTTTCCATATGATCGCAATAGCTTAAACAAAAGAACTTATCTCAAATGGAACATGGATGGTCTTCTTATTGGACTTCCGGGTCTCGAGCTATTTGGTGGTAAAGTAGTATAGCCTTTGATTGTTGCACGGATGCTCCAATCTGTTGAAACAAGTCTTGTGATCCTCAGGTTGTCTTGCTCAGTCATGCCACTTTTCCGAGTTGCAGTAGTTTTTCGTGTGGCTTCAGCAAGCCTTGCACGTACTGTTATGGAGATAATTTGGTCTCTGTTCATGCTTCCAGAATCCAAAGGTGATCGACTTCGGTGGAATTCTACCGCACTCAATGATGCACTGCTGATGGGATGCTCCAGACGGACCGTAACCGAAGCGGCATCCGATGAGGGACGGGAAACCAAAGTTTTCGTCAGACGCACCCGGTGGATGCCGACTGCAACCCTTTGGCCTTGGCAGCTTTAGCATCGGACGGCGGAGATGTAGCTATGGAAGGATCCGATTCGGAGTAACCGCTGGAGTGGAATTAGTGAAAGGTCAGGGTGGACGAAAACGCATCCAAAGCCAACCTTCCACCCAATATTTATTTATTTACTGATTTTTCTTTCGTCAGCTTCAGTTTATGACTTGCATTACAAGGCAATCATTCCTGTCTATCAGCACGATCGAACCGCTCCTGTAGCTTTCTCTTGGGGCCCGATCGAGTAGACGGCTGTGATGTATGCAACTAAAAACCCAGTAGGAGCCGACCCGCTCGTGGAGACATTATAACGCCCAGCTCATATGTCTTGTCTTTTTAGGCTCCCCTCATGGATCGGATACACCTGTGTTGGCCGAGCCAGCAAAGAGGAAAGGAAACGCCTTCTTCGCCAGTTATCGCGGCCCTCACCGCTGCGTGGGATGTGGAACCTTCCTTGTCTTTACTGTTTGGTATATTGGGAGATACAGTGTTCCACATGACATTGCCACCTACCCTCCATCTCACACCAAGTTTTGTTTCTTTATTGTAGCAGAAACCCCACCCCTGCTTTCCTCCTACCTCCATCCTTCGGTCTCCTCCGACTGCGACGAGTAGCTAGGGCTCGCCGATTCGATTCCTACTCGGTGTCGAAAGGTAAAACCCTCTTGGAAACTCCTCTTCGATCGCCGAGTTGATTTCGTACCCAGCGACTTATCTCGCTGTCTTCCCGTTGGTCTGATCTGCCCTTTTGGGTTGTCGGAGATTTTGCCTTTCCTTGATTCGGTTTCATGGTTCTTGGGATCGTTACGTCGGTTTGTTCCCCTTCTTGTTTTGGGAGATTCGGCCTTTTTTTTGGGTCGGTTTTCTTTGATCGATCTTTCTTGCTTTTGGTACTTCGGTTTGACCCGGCCTCTTTGGATGTCGGAGATCTTGCGCGCCTTGTTCGGTTTTCTTTGATCGATCTTCTTTTTCTTTTCTGCCGTCGATTAGACCGTCCTTTTGGGTTCTCGGAGATTTTGCTTTTTCTTGGTTCGGTTTTATTTGATCGATTATTTTCGCTATCGTTTTGCTAGTCTGTTAGGAGTTTTTCTCTTCTCGGTTCTCTCTTGTTTGACGATCAGTGAGTCAAAGCGAATTCTCAGCGGTGAGAAGATCTAGCGAAGACGGTAACTGTTGTCTAGACTAAAAGAATAGTCCCACATTGCTAAATCCTAAATGTTTAAAAAATCAGGTGCCACATATTGAGTCTGATCCAAAACTTGTCGAGTTTAAGTTTTTGGATCGAAGTGGTGCATAGTCTCATGTAAAGTAGAGAGATATTCGGGATCTATTCTATTTAGTTGGGCACTAAGAAGTAGTTCATCACACTTTCCGACAAATGTTGTTCTGTTGTCCTAAGGCTGCCTTGAATTAACTAGTGATGTCTCCCTGATAGAATTCAATGGAAAGAGGTGATTCATGAGATCAACTCAAAGGAATCAAAATTTGTTGCATGAGCTTTAGTTCATAGCCTTGAAAGAAATAACCCTGCAGATTTGTAAGAATACTTTAGATTCTCTGTGCATTTATTTCTTGTTTCCTTCTGTTGCATCTCTTTTTCTTGCATGATTATTGGTCATGGTAGATAAGTTATTTTCCCATAAGCTTGCATTTACTCATTTCAGTATTCACCTTAACATAGAGCATTAGAGCTTCTTTTTTTCCCTTTGGAAAGAATTAGTACTGTTTTGTGTTTGATATAAGCATTCACCTTAACATAAAGTTTTTTCCTTTGTAAAGAGTTAGTACTGTTTTGTGTTTAGTATAATTTAAAATAGTTTCCATGTAAGGTTGTATTGTATAAGTTCTTCAACCTTCCTTTATAATATTCAATTCAACTGCATACAAGTCTTATTCCTCATCCAAGATCATGAGGCCATGTATTGTTTTCTATTTTATTGCTGCATTTGAAAAGGTTGTCAATGGTTCCACCATTTAACGTAATCATTTGATCAGGTATCTCAATCTAGTTATCAATAATAATAAGGTTGTGGTTCAAACAATTTCTCACAGGTTTAATCTAAACAATGGCTGACACTGACGACATTCAGCCTCTTGTGTGTGATAATGGAACAGGAATGGTGAAGGTCAGTATTTATCTTTAAATGTGATACTATCATTTGTATCAAAAATCATTTGAAATGCATAAATATAAAACCTTCTCTCATCTTTTTGTGATAGGCTGGCTTTGCTGGAGATGATGCTCCTAGGGCCGTTTTCCCAAGTATTGTTGGTCGACCTCGACATACTGGTGTGATGGTCGGAATGGGTCAAAAAGATGCATATGTAGGTGATGAGGCCCAATCCAAGAGGGGTATATTGACTCTAAAATACCCCATTGAACATGGAATTGTTAGTAACTGGGATGACATGGAGAAGATATGGCATCATACCTTCTTCAATGAGCTTCGCGTAGCACCAGAAGAACATCCAATTCTTCTCACAGAGGCCCCTCTTAATCCCAAAGCGAACAGGGAGAAGATGACACAAATTATGTTCGAGAGTTTTGATGTCCCTGCCATGTACGTTGCTATCCAGGCTGTCCTCTCCCTTTATGCTAGCGGACGTACCACAGGTAATTTTACACTTGAGTTCTTTATGAGATCCATGTAATCATTTCTTTATATAATTTTGTTGCTTTTTATTGAAGATACAGATTTGTGGGACTTAATTATTTGACTTATGTTTGTTCATTTCTTCCGTCATGTACGTAAGTACAAGTAACCACCAGCATGGAAAGAATTTACAGACTTGCAACAATAAGAAGCCCTAGAAAGGATATAGGAATATCATTCGTTAAGATATGGATAAAGATGTGTGCAGTTGTTCATTTTTCTATTTTTTATGTTGGTATCCCTCTATTTGATATTGGAACATGATACTTGATAGTCTTTCTAGCATTTAGAGGTTCTCATTTAGGTATGCTAGCTGTCTAGCTTGTTCTTCCGTTTACTTCTAGTACAGGATCCCGTGATTCTTCTTCTTTAGTATGAATACTTGGCTCCATAGTGGATTCCTTTTTAACTTTCTTAAAATTTGCTTTAACTATTATGCCTTCAAAAAGGGACAAATGTCAGTGATAATTAGAATAATAGTTGGATCATTGAAAGTTCATATCAAGCATGTAAAATATATATTTTGAAATTGTATCACTGTTTTGGAATGTGATAATGCAAGAAGATACACATGAGGTCTAACAAACATGATGTTTTCCGACCTTAGGTATCGTGTTGGATTCTGGAGATGGGGTCAGCCATACAGTGCCAATCTACGAGGGATATGCACTTCCACATGCTATCCTACGTCTTGACCTTGCTGGAAGAGACCTGACAGATTCCCTCATGAAGATTCTAACAGAGAGAGGATACTCCTTCACAACCAGTGCTGAGCGGGAAATTGTTCGTGACATCAAGGAGAAGCTTGCTTACGTGGCACTTGACTATGAGCAAGAGCTTGAGGCTGCTAGGACTAGCTCAACAGTCGAGAAGAGCTATGAGCTACCTGATGGGCAGGTCATCACAATCGGGGCAGAGCGCTTCAGATGCCCAGAGGTTCTCTTCCAGCCATCACTCATTGGTATGGAGTCAGCAGGTATCCATGAGACTACATACAACTCCATCATGAAGTGTGATGTCGATATCAGGAGGGATTTGTATGGAAACATTGTGCTCAGTGGTGGGTCGACTATGTTTCCTGGCATCGCTGATCGCATGAGCAAGGAAATCACTGCATTAGCCCCTAGCAGCATGAAGATAAAGGTTGTGGCTCCACCTGAGAGAAAATACAGTGTCTGGATTGGTGGATCCATCTTGGCCTCGCTGAGCACATTTCAGCAGGTAAGGGTTAAATTTAGTTAGTAGTTATTTTTTCAATGACTAGTAAAAGTCTTATAAGATGCTTTGTCTTCATTACAGATGTGGATTTCGAAAGCAGAGTATGAGGAGTCCGGCCCTGCCATTGTGCACAGGAAGTGTTTTTAGATGCTCCGTTGATTTTATGCTATGCTTTCATACGGTTCAGTGTGAGACTTAACACAGTCGATGGTTTTGTTATGTTGAAGTCCTTTTAATATTTCGATGGTAATTTCTGTTTTATGGTTGCATTTGGACTCTTTTTAGTATAATATATCAGATACGCGTCCTTGTAATGTCAGTTGGGATGATTTGAAGACTTGGATTGTTGTTTCGATTAGCATCTTGAATGGGTTGGTCTATGTGGAGATAACTTTATATTCAATTTTGTTGTCGATGAATTTCTTATGATGCTTTATATTTGCTAAATTGACGATTAGAGGTTCCACGAAATCTGATAAAAATATTCAATATTCATCATTACATACATTCATAAATATATATTTTATAAATCCAAATCTATAGTCAACCTGATCCGCCTACAGTATGTGATTTCTCCATTCAACCTTTGGAGGCTAGTCATGTTTTATGTTTTGATATACTGGACAGTTTAGGAAATGATTTGTATAAAACATTAATGCAACTGAGATTTTTTTTTTTAAATGTCGATGTGAATGTATGAAGTTATTGAGAAAAAAATTGGGGTATTTTTGACTTTGTCAAACATATTAGGTGTTAAATGATACAAGAATGTTCATATAGTTGACTTTGAATGGTTGGAGTATTCTGAATTGCAACGTTACCATTGTTGTTATATGGCGGTCATCGGTTACGTCTAACATCAATTGTAGCTTTTGTCTCCTGCTATGAACTTGGTCATAGGTGTTGATTGTTGGTTGAAGAGTTTGATGTATTGCTCTTTAGAGAACGCAAACATGAAGTACTCCTCTCTGGGCGTGGGTGATCCAGGATCATCGAGAGAGTGATTTTTTTATGTCACACGCATTAAATATTTTGAAGCTTTTTAGCATAATCTATTTTCCATGGAAATACCATTTCTCCCTCCATGTTATAAAATTATTCAGTTAGCATTTGTAATAAGGTCACGAGTTTAGGGGAGGGTGACTTGCCCTCAAAACAAGCACATGAAAGAAGTTGATGACCATAAATAATTATTTTCATTTATTTTTCTACACCTAAGAAATGAAATATGAGACAATGAATTTATTATGGGAAGATATAAGTAGTCCACCTAACGTTGTTCTGACCTATGTGCACAAGAATGTCTGATGTGTGACTAAAGTGTCTCCGAGATGAAAACATCGAACTCTCGAGGCATCACCTATAAGGCAAAGAGGGGGTTAATGCTTGATACATCCACCTCAAGCAAAGGGAGAGGTTGGTGCCCAACCTAGCTACCTCGGGCAAAGAGGGGGTCAACGCTCAACCTTTCCACCTTAAACAAAAGGGGAGGTCAACACCTAACTTACTCACCTCAGGTAAAAAGAAGATCGATGACTAGCCTATCCACCTCGGGCAAAGAGGGGGTCAACACCCGACCTCAACAGCCCAAGCCAAGGGAGAGGTTGGTGCCCGACCTACCGACCTCAGGTGGAGAGCGGGTCAATGTCCAACCTCTCCACCTCAAGTTAGCCTCGAGAGGGTTGGGTTTTTCTGACCTATGTGTCTTAAACAGTCTCACATTAGTTGGGTCGGGCTTTTTTGACTTGATTTGACTTGTGCTTTTGAGTGATCTCTTCAGGTGGGTTAGGATTTTCCGACCAGCATATCTCAGGCACCTCTTCCTTTGTGTCTCCTACGATAGTGAGCTTCTTCTCACTTGAGTCAGATTTTCTTGGCTCACATACCACTAGCTTTTTCTCACAAAAGTCAAGTTTTTCTGACTCATGTGTCTTAGACACATTTTGCTTTATGCCTCTCGTCATGATGGATTTCTTTTCATTTGAGTCGGGTTTTTTTAGCTCACATATCCTAAGCACATTTTGTCTTATACCTTCTATGATTGGTAGTTTTTTCCCATGTAGGTTAGGTTTTCCCGACTAGCATACCTTGGGCACCTCTTTCTTTATGCCTCTCGTTATGGCATGCTTCTTCTTGTAAGAGTCAAGTTTTTTTTGCTCACACACCTCAAGCTTCTTCTCATGAGAGTTGAGTTTTCTTGACTTATGTGTCTAAGGCATAATTTGCCTTATGCCTCTTGTCATTGTGAGTTTCTTTTCACATGAGTTGGGTTTTTTCAACTCACGTACCTCGGGCATATTTTGTCTTATGCCTTGGCCATAGCGAGTTTCTTCTCATATTGGTTGGATTTTTCTAACTCACACATCGAGCACGTTTTACCTTGTGCCTCCCGTGATGATGGGTATCTTCTCATGCAGGCTTAAGTTTTTTGACTCATGCACCTTACGCACGTTTTTCCTTGTACCTCTTATCATGATAGATTTTTTTTATGCTTTTCGAGATAGTCTTTACACATCATCCTTATACATTCCAAGATATCCTTTTATTAATTAATATCTCTTCGGATTCGACCTGAAAGGATATTTATCTTCAATATGGGAGGTGAGAGATTGACCCCCTCTCTATAAATCCTCCTTAGCCATGGAGGTGAGGCTCATTTTTTCATTTGTGCGTCTATGATCTATTTTAGGATTTTTCTTGTTCTTAGCTTTGGTCCTCCTCTCTAAGGCAAGTTGGTCTTTGGTTCTCTTCTTGAAGGCAGGTTGGTTCCTAGGAGTCTCGACCTTTAAGCATATTAGCTCTTTAGCACCTCGACTTTCCAACAACTTGATCCCGAAGAATTTCTTTTGCCTCTGTAGGTTGGGACGTCATTCTTTTTTCGCACAAGCCCCTCCTGATCCCACAACCACTGAATAGCCGAGGAGGTTGGTGCTCCATCATCGAATAGCCCAGGGGCAAAGGAAATTCTGACCTCCCTTTCATCGGAAGAGTCTATCTTAAAGAGAAGAAAAGTTGGTTCCTTTTCAAGTATAACGATAGTTTCTTTGGCTTTTCCACCGCTTATTCATGAGCCATCACCCAAAGTGTCAACCCTAATCTAGTTCAACCATCCTTCCACCATTGGTCAGCCAATGAAGAATAAAGGTGTGAAGAAGGTGACCTATCCTCGATGGGTCGAGGAACCCAAGATAAAGCACATTACCAAAGAGGAACCGAACGATGTGCCTCCTACCCCCGAGGCACTAGCATTTTAAGAGGATCTCCAAAACTCAAGTTCTTACTTGAGTAGAAGAGAACAGTGACAAATGTTAGTATTTGATGTGTGTAAGGGCAAGTCTTTGCCTTTCATAGCACTAAAGATAGTCAACTTATAGGATCTAATTCCAAACACATCGTTACAGCCAAGATGGGAGGGCTTACAAGAAGGACAAAAAATATGGAGCAATGTCGAAGCTACAAAGCAATACTACTAAGGGTCCCCCTACTTCGGGATAGCAAAGCAGCTCTATCGCTCTCCCTTAGAGGTTTTGCTTAATACAAATTACCATAATGAGGTCCTGGTAAGTTAAGGGTATTGGATTGCCCCTTTAGTACTTTATTATTATATCATGGCTAACTCCTTTATCTTTGACTTGCAGGATTATCATGACGCCATGATCCTTCTTGTTCGCGTGTGGGTGGTTGGCTCCCTTATTAATCAGTAGTCTTTTATGATCAATAATCTTCATGAAGAGATGGAGGAGCTAAAGAGGGAGAGGAGAGACCTGACATTTAACATCGAAGCAAAGGCTTGGAGAGCTAAGCTAGTGAGGTTGCTGGAAGAGGTTAAGTAGTTGAAGATGGTCCACAGCAACAACCGCAACATGAAAGATAAGTCATTGCGACTTAATCAGGAGTTGAACTTAATGATGATCTACAACTTTAAACTTGTTAATGGAAGACAAGCTAGATGACTTATCCCTCACCCACTTGTTGAGTAAATGGGTGAGAGATATTTTTTTATCAACATAGACGATAAGGATAAAGATAGATTATAACTATTTACTTTCGATCCATGCCCGCCAGTAATATTGTTTTATCTCCTTCTTCCAACTTAAATGTCACACGAAAAATATAAATATAAATATAAAATCTACTACGTAAAATGTTAAAATATAAATATAAATATAGAAAATCATCTTTGTTTATGGGCTTACCTTTGGTAGATTAAAATTTTATTATAATTTTTAATTTTATTTCATTCGGGTGTTTGATTTGCAAAGATAATAATGAGCAGCTAATTCTACAAAATTGTGGAATTATTAGTAACATAAAAAAGCACCTTCATATTAACCATCTCCCACAATATTTTCTTCGTATCTTCTACACACAACTAAATTACATGTACACACGCCGATCTGCGAGTACATAAAATAGTATTACTGTATCTTATAAATATGGACTTAGACAGAGGCAGTCTCCGTTCCAAAAGCAAGTCCGAAGAGCCTCAGTACACCATAGCACGCGGCCATGGCCATCCAACCTCCAACCAGCACCCTAATGGAAGACTTCCGAAGGCTCGCTCCGCCTAACAGCGCACCGGCTGCTCCGAATCCCGCCAATCCCAAGCTCGTCACCGCACACACCACCGCGATCCTGATCCCCCAAGGCTTCACGAAGCCGCCCGCCAGCAGAGGCAGAAGCGCTCCCGCCCCGAAAGCCAAGGCCGAAGCCGCTGCCGCCTGGAACGGGCTCGGCAGCCTCCGTCTCTTCTCCTCGCTCGTCTCTTCCACCCCTTTCACTTCCTCCTCCCTCTTCATCTGAGCCACCTCGATGTCATACTGGGCGTAGACCGACACGAACTCGCCGATGGCCATGCTGCATGCGCCGGCTACCAGTCCGGCCAGACCGGACACGAGCATGGCCTTGGACGCCTGGTTCACGGCGCCGACGCCTATCATGAGGGAGGCGACCGAGACCAGGCCATCGTTGGCTCCCAGGACGGCGGCACGGAGCCATTGTCCTCTTCTGGTGTAGTCGATGGACTCCGGCTGTGTTTCCGTCGCAGGTGGAGTGATTATACGAATGGAGTGATGCACTCCCTCCTCGTTCTGACTCAGAGAAGGAGAGTAAGTTGCATGGACTTGGGAGGAGATCGTAGAGGCCATCGTTTAATTCTCCTTCCCGTATAGATATAGAGAGAGCTTCAAAGAAGAAGAAGAAGAAGGTGTGGGGAGTGTGGAAGGCACACGCAGAAGAGGGTCCATATATAGAATAGGAACACTGCTTGCGTGATGGGTCGGGGGTGGGGTGGAGTATACATGTGGGGGAGTTATTCTCGCAAACGTCGCGTGGGAAGGGACGAAAGCGAGGAGAGTTAAAGAAACGGTGAGGAGTCATCACCACCAAACGACCTGAGTTCTTTATCAAGTGGCGCTTTCGCCCACCGGAGGGAGGTGAGACTTGCGGCTGCTGCCATCCAATGAGCTTCATGCGCGAAGAGAATCCACCGAGAGGAAACCTTCACATGTAAACAGCTAAAGCTTCTCTATTGGCCACCAGTTAACTCCTTCGGCTAACCATAGATTATACGACGCGTGCTTTGCACGTTACTCCCTCTCTCTGATCTCTAATCGAAGTCATAAACATGCATGGATTCTTAGTAACGATGAGAAATATCGGAATAAACACAGATTAAATACTTAGTAAAAGAAAATATTTGAAGAAAGTAAACATGGAGAAGAGTAAGAACAATAAAGATGAGATTTGAACTCATGACATGATCTTAAACTCTTACCAGCTAAGCTAGTTAGCACGAACAATAATAATATATCGAATGAGGTTTCACTAATATTACTCTCACATTAGCAAAATATGAAAAAGTCAAATGATATATATAATCTTACATTGCAAATCTTACAGTTTAAGATGACATGAAACATGTCATCGACGTATATGTCCAAAGATTACTATGTCAGCAACGTGAAAGTGTATTTTCATATAGTGCAATAAACAAACCCTTTTTTCCTCTTCATTTAACAGTGAAGTCATTTTTGTAGTATCGGGCTCAGAATTGGGCTTGATTTGACATTTAGTCGGCCCATTAAATATTAGTATCCATGTTGGGCTTGGGTTTTCCATTGAAGCGGCCCATACGATGCACCTCGCCGTCGCCGACCGCATCGCCTCCCCGCGACCTTTAATGCGACGGGGGGTTAATGTTCTCAACGATATCGACCTCTTTCCCCTTCGCTTTCCCAGATTATTCTCTGTCTGCATGTAGAGAGACGAATGGAGCAAGAAGTAGACGAAGGAAGAGAGGCATCCGTCGTTACGGACGGGGTGCTCTACGAGATCCGCCGCCACGCGACGGGGGATTTCCCGTCGGATTCATCTCTCCCACCGGTCCCTTCCCTTTTCATCTCGTTTTCTTTTGATCTTGCCCTGCTACACCATCTCTTATCGTCTGCTGATTTCCTCATCCCTCTTTACGCGTTTTGCTTGTTTCGATCCAGGTCGGTGACAGTTCCAGCGGCGGATTGCTGTCGTATCTCTCTCTTCGAGGTATGATTTGTCTACATCCTGTGATCACCTTCGCTCTTTTGCAATTCTCCATGACTCGAATTAGGGTTCTTTAGGTTGGTGTTTGATGATGATGGAACGTATGTCTTTGGGTTTAAAGTGGGATAGGTTGCGAAGATATGGTCTCCTTGTTACTTGGGGTTGGGCAAGATGATATAGGCTGATGATGTCATATCTCAGCCAAGATCATTTGATAGAACGTATGTCTTATTGTTGTCGCATCTCTCTCTTCGAGCTATGATTTGTCGAAATCTTGTGATCACCATCGCTCTTCTGCGATTCTCCATGACTCGAATTAGGGTTCTTTAGTTTGGTGTTTGATGATGATGATAGAACGTACACCTTTGGGTTTTAAGTGGGATAGGTTGCGAAGATCTGGTCTCCGTGTTTCTTGGGGTTGGGCAGGATGATCTTGGCTGATGATGTTGTTTGACTATTATTTGATGAAGGTGTGAACCAACTTAAGGAGAGGTGGTACGGGTACAGCAGACCAAGGGCAAATAAGAAGAGGGTATCGCTTTTTGTCTCCCCCGGTGGCGAGCATGTGGCTGTTGCTGCTGAAAATCGAATTACCATTTTGCACAAGGATGATGACTATATGGAGCCTTGTGGTGTATTTA
This sequence comes from Musa acuminata AAA Group, assembly GCF_036884655.1. Taxonomy (NCBI): domain Eukaryota; kingdom Viridiplantae; phylum Streptophyta; class Magnoliopsida; order Zingiberales; family Musaceae; genus Musa; species Musa acuminata. The sequence goes on along the minus strand of NC_088338.1, from coordinate 7,558,084 downwards.
CATGTAAGTTAACATAAGTTATTTGATGGGAGTACTGTTGCTTTGATACTTTTGCATCATATTTTTTTGAATATTGTTTTGACACACTCCTTTTCTTTTAACTTGATATTCTTAGGTTACCTTCATGAATACATGGTTGATGGTGTTGTTTTCTTTGTCATGGTTTAGAAAGGAATTGTTCTGTTTGTGTTCCTTGAATTGCATATTTTGATATATTCTTGTTTTGGATTGAAATTCTAAGTTTGTATTATACAGTCATATCTCTTGATGTTTAAAGTTGTTCTATTTTTTGTGTTTTCTAATTATCTATAGTTTATTTTTAACATTTTAATATTTTCATCAAACATGTTTTCTAATTGATTCACCCAATAGTCTGATCAGCAATTCAGTGACCTAAGGCTTGGCTGAGTTACCATCCAGTTTGGTTTTAATGATTGTGATGAAATCCATGGATGATCTTACTCATTATAACTTTTCTGACTATGAGTTATACTGAAGTAGCATTATTGCCTTGCAATACTATACTCGAAATAGAGTGATAAACCCATTGCAGGATCAAGCACGAGCAATTATGGAAGTCTGAAAACCAGGGTCTCTCATTTTGGGTGAACTTTGGTCATCCTCTGAGTTCTAATGATTGTGATGAAATCCATAGATGATCTTGCTCGTAACTTTTCTAACTATGAGTTATATTGAAGTAGCATTATTTTTATCTTCTTTATCCTTTCTCTATGCATATTGGATACATAGCTTCAAGTTCTATACTTGTATCTCTCTTGGAGCAGGCAATTAGCTTGTTATTTCATATACAAAATTTCATGCTGCAGTCTATGTTGTAAATATGATAGTGTATCCACCATTTTGCAAATCGAGTGTAGCTTAGTGATGAGATATGTAAAAAAAAATAGATAGCTTCTTTCATATACTCCTTTTTTCACATTGTGTTATCAGGCAATGATATGCAAGCAGTCTTCAACAGTGGAGCTTGGGTAGAGCCTTTGGGAGTTCTTGTCATAATCGATGACATGAGTACACTCTATTTCATCAGAGCAAATGGGATGGAAATAACAAGGAGAACGAGGGTTCAGCTGAAGTTATCTTCTCCTATCATTGACCTTTTTGTACAGGAAGACCTAAACTCAAAGAACACTTCCTTGTAAGTTGCATATTTGAGTACTTAGTCTAGTACCTGACTATGTCTATTGTAGAGTGAATGTCAAATATCTTACATTCATAGGGTTAAATGAAGTGAGGTTTCTGGCAGGTGTGGCATCTCCATTATTACAGCGGATGGTTTGATGCATTACATTCAGATAACGGAAGAGCCCAATATATGTGTACATCAGTTACCTACTTTGAGGGGTCGCTTACATTGTGGACAGTTGCCACATATTACGTGCATGGATTTTCATCCTGATCTTTCTTTGGCAGCTGTAGTCTGTGACTCCTGTGTCTCAGTGGACTCTAAGGACCGTTCTGGTATGGTTGCACATATTAATCTCAATATGAACTCCATTTAAAAGTTCTTTAAAATGTAGCACGTTTTACAAAACCATCAGTTACGATGGAGCAGAACACTAATGTGATTTGTGCTGCTGTATTTACTCGTTTGTCTAAATGTATGGATGAGGACAGCTAATCTCTTATTTAATGAATTCAATTTGTTTTAGGAGAATATTCCCTGTTTGTGTCTCGAGTTAAAGCAAATTCAGAAATAGAGCTACTTGTTTCTGGTGATAAACTGGAGGGATCATTTGCTTCTCCCAAAGGATGTTTAAATCACTGCAGTCATCCAAAAGTGGCAATATCACCCCAGGGAAAATATGCGGCTACTCTGGATTTTATGGGTTGTGTAGATGTTTTCAAACTTGATCTTGAACTACATTCTCTTTCTCTTCTTTCTTTTCCTGCAAAGCAAAAATCAGAGAAAGCAGATAGTTTAGCATTTGAAAAGAAGAAATGCTTCTTTGATGTTGTTGATGTCAGTTGGTGGGCTGATAATATTCTCATTCTTTCCAATATGAATGCCTCTATCACCATGTATGATACCCTTAATTGTGTAAAAGTTTCAGAAAATGATCCCATATTTTGCATGCCACTCATCGAAAGAGTCAAGCATCATCAAGGATTTGTTTTCATCTTGGAGAATGCATCATCTGGTAGTATGTCAGTAAATTCCCAGCAGATTGAGGATGTCACTAGTGGAAATTACATTGAACGAGATGCTGCCAGATCAAGCTGGACTCTGATGTCATTTTCTGAGAGATCTGTTTCAGAAATGTATACTATTTTGTTAAAAAGTCAAAAATACCAGGATGCATTGGAGTTTGCTTCTCATCACAGATTGGATACTGATGAAGTTTTCAAAGTACAGTGGTTGGATTCTTTCCAAGGCATCCCTGAAATTAATCTATACCTGTCAAAAATTAAGGATATGGTGTTTGTACTGTCAGAATGTGTAAATAGAGTTGGAACGACTGAGGATGGTGTGCAGGCTTTACTTTCTCATGGGCTTCGTATCAGTGACCGGTATGAATTTTCAGATTCTGATGTCAGCGACTGCAGCTCATTCTGGAACATCCGGATGTTTAGACTTCAACTGTTGCAGTTCAGGGACAGATTAGAGACATTTATGGGGATAAATATGGGAAGGTAATTGACTTCTTTGATTTCTGATGGCAAGCATATTCGTTTTCTGGATTTGTTGCAATATAAATTTTATTTGTATATTTTACTGATCTCAATCTCTATCTGTGATGCAACCAGATTTAGTTGCGGTTAAGAATTTTTTTAATAATTCTAGGTTCTGTCGAGGGAGTCAGGTAGGAATCTTTTGGAAGCGCAGTTGGTTGGTGATTTAAGAAGCTTGGATCCACAACATAGAAGTCCTAGGAAAGAACAGTTGATTGGTGGTTTAGTTAGTCAAGTTCAGATCCTTAGTGGCTAAATGTATCGTGTTGCCATCAGTAGCTCTTATTAGTAAGGAGACCTACAAGGGCTCAAAGGGTCCAGAATTAGGAGAACATCACTGAGAACGACAGCAATGATTTTTCCTCATTATAATCTGGAAAGAAAATCAATTTTCATGCAGTGCCATAATTGGTATATACGGTTTATCATGCTAAGCTACAGTTACTGGAATGTGCAGGTTCCATAATGCATGCAACATATATGTGAGCCTTATTACCTCCATGCTAAGTGTCTTTTTCACTGAGAAGCAAAATGATATTAGCTAATGCAAACATATCAAATACGTTTGCTAGTCCAAATTTTACTCTGGTAAATGTCCCTATATCTTAAATTTAGAAATTCTGTATGTCTTTTCATTAGCATTAGGCTCTCTCACACATCTGTTCTGTGCTGTCACTGTTTATGTCCCAATAGCAAGAACGTTGAGAAAAAAACTGCCCCACTAGCATGAATCAGAATTTTGTTTATGTTTCTGTTTATGGTACCTTAAGATTGAGTTTAAGTTCATTAGAAAAAGACAGTTGCAGTTCAAAGAAAACGCTCAGATCCATTTGATTTTTGCTATTCATCTACTTGGATTTTCTTTAATCATACTGGTTTTAATTTTTTCGTGCATTTACCTATTGATTTCATTTTCTTTAGGTTTTTGGCACAGGAATATTTCAAGTTTCGATCTATGCCTCTCACTGAAGCTGCTGTAGCTCTTGCTGAAAGAAGCAAAATTGGGGCCCTTAATTTGCTCTTTAAGCGCCATCCATATTCAGTTTCTCCAAGGATTTTGGACATCTTGTCTTCTATTCCTGAAACAGTTCCTGTTGAATCATATTGTCAGCTCCTACCAGGGATGTCTCCTCCTAGAACAATTGCTTTAAGAGATGCAGACTGGGTAGAGTGTGAAAAGATGCTGTCCTTTTTGGACACATTGCCAAGTAAATCAGAAAAGAGCAACCAAATTTTTACAGAAAATTTACTGAAAATTTGTACAGGCTATGTTTGGCCATCAGCTTCTGAACTTTCTTCTTGGTACAAGAACAGAGCTAAAGATATTGATAATTTGAGTGGACAGTTGGATAATTGCTTTTCTTTGGTTGAAATTGGATGTCGCAATGGTATTTTGGAGTTGCAACAATTTCTGGAAGATATCTCATACTTACGTCAAATAATTTATTCTGACGGTTTTGATGAAGTATTTACTATGAGTCTTGTCACTTGGGCGCAACTATCAGACTACGATAAGTTTAAAATGATGCTCAAGGGAGTCAAAGAAGACATAATAGTTAAAAAGCTGCGGGAAAAAGCCATTCCCTTTATGCGGAACCGATGTAAGTTGGAGGCTTTTGATTTTGCTGATGAGACAAAGGCTGGTGATAAAGAGTCATTTCTAATTAGATGGTTGAAGGAGATTGCTGCAGAGAACCGTTTAGACCTATGTTTGGCAGTCATTGACAAGGGTTGTGGGGACTCACCGATTGATGGACTATTTAAGGATGAAGTAGAAATAATAGAAACAGCACTGCATTGCATTTATTCATGCACCCTTACAGATCAGTGGAATGTGATGGCATCCATTTTGTCAGAGCTTCCACGAAATATTTTAAGAGATAATTTGTTTGCCACCGACGAAGATTTTAGTCCAAGGCATGCTAATCAGTATTTTGAAACTTCAAAAGTTTCTTATGTGAAGTATGGCCTGGGAGGTTCCACTTCAGATGATTCTAGAGGATCTGATGGCAAGTCGGACATTGATGCAACTGCTGCTAAGGTGGAGAAGAGGATAAAAATTGCAGAGGGCCACGTGGAAGTTGGAAGATTGATGGCATATTATCAGGTTGGATCATTTTAGTTGCATATCGTCAAGTTAGTAGATCGAAGCTGTTAGTGGTACACTAGGAAGATCTGAAATTTATCTAATAAGGAATCGTAACAGCATATTCTTTGATTCCTTTTGCATGATGAATTATATCTTTCTTTATTTTTTTTAGGCCTACTAATAATAAATGTTTATACGAGCTACTGCCTTATCATGGAAGCTTACAAGTGCGATTCAAATATTAATTATATCTACTTGACTAATGAATAATTAATATTTATGCTTGCTTGCCTCTTGCTTTTGCAGGTTCCAAAGCCAATATCTTTCTTTCTAAGTGCTCAATCTGATGAGAAGAATGTGAAACAACTTCTTCGTCTGATTCTGTCGAAGTTCAGCCGTCGACAGCCTACCAGATCAGATAATGATTGGGCAAGCATGTGGCGTGATTTGCTATCCTTCCAGGAAAAAGCATTTCCTTTTCTTGATTTAGAGTATCTTCTAATAGAATTTATTAGAGGGCTCCTAAAAGCTGGAAAATTCTCCCTTGCAAGAAACTACCTTAAAGGGACAGCCTCAGTTTCTTTGGCTCCTGGAAAGGCTGAAAATCTAGTCATTCAAGCAGCAAGAGAATATTTCTTTTCAGCTTCTAGTCTGTCTTGCAGTGAAGTGAGTATCATGCACCAAAATTCTGTGTTGTGCATATGCTATTATTTACTTAGTAACATGGATTTTTTACTTTATGGGGTGCTGATTTTAGATCTATACTTCTATTATTATGGTAAGCATCTGGTAATATCATATGATACTTATGTGCCATGGTTACCTAAAGCTTGTTCTAGCCGATCTTGCTTCTGTTATGTATAAAAATGTAGAGTGAATGTTCAATTGAAAAAAAGGTTAAGGTGTTTAGATTACAGAGAAACGTCGTTTGGTAATATTGATAAGGGTCACTGTTTCATCATTTGGATCAGCTTAAGCAGCTTGGAGTACACACTTTACTGTGCCATGCAAGAACTTATGGTCACAGTGTACCCTAAATAAGTTTTTTTTTTATGTTGTGGTCCTGTGGATAGTATTTTATTCTTGCTTCATTGATGCAAATACATCTGCATCTGGTTGATCTGAAAATTTTTCTAATTGACAGGTCTAAAAGTTGATATCTGTTTGCTTGTGCACAACTGTAAACACCCATGCAGCCAACCATTTTTGTATGAAAAGACCTCTTATCTTTCTGCTTAGACTTTAGACCTATTCGATGAAGATGATAACTAAGGTTTTCTTAATGTAAAAAATGGTGCATATGTTTGCATGGTTTATTTATTTGTGATAAATTGTTCTTATGTTAGTTGCAAACCATGTTGTGGATTACTAAGCTGAAATTATACTACACATCTGTAACTTGTTCAAGGTTGAACATCGGTTATGTTGCTTTATATAAATATCCTACCTTTTTGTAATCCATATTAGGACACTTTTAACCCTCTTGCAGATCTGGAAGGCTAAAGAATGTTTAAGCCTCTTGCCAAGTAGCGAAGCTGTTAAAGCAGAAGCTGATATGATTGACGCTCTCACTATTAGACTTCCAAACCTAGGGGTGACTCTTCTACCCATGCAGTTTAGACAGATAAGAAACCCAATGGAAATCATAAATATGGTGATCACATGTCAAACTGGTGCTTATCTAAATGTAGAAGAGCTCATTGAGATTGCCAAACTTCTTGGTTTGAGCTCCCCAGATGATATAGCAGCTGTAGAAGAAGCTGTGGCCAGAGAAGCTGCAGTTGCTGGTGATCTGCAATTGGCTTTTGATCTTTGTCTAGTTCTTGCAAAAAAAGGCCATGGATCCATTTGGGACTTGTGTGCTGCAATTGCACGGGGTCCCCATCTTGATAATATGGACTTGAGTTCTAGGAAACAGCTGTTGGGTTTTGCTTTAAGCCACTGTGATGATGAATCCATTGGGGAACTACTGAATGCATGGAAGGAGGTAGATACACATGTTCAATCTGAGAATTTAATAACTTTGACAGGCACTAATCCACCAAGGTTCGTTAGCAAAGGATCTTCAGTGTCACCACTTTCTGTATATTGCACTCCTGACATATTTGACCTACCAAATGGCTCTAAGCCTATGCAACATGTATTGTATCCAGATGGTGGAAATGATGATGATCAAGTTCAGTATAATCAAATCAAAGATGTACTTTCGAGAGTCGGCGTCGATCTATTGACCGATGATGGCATTTGTTGGGACACTATTTTAAGAGAAAATAAGAGAGTCCTCTCATTTGCTGCTTCAGAACTTCCTTGGCTTCTTGATTTGTCAGAAAGAGAAGAATATGGTAAACTATCTACTCTTGGGGCAAGACATCAAGTTTCTACAAGAATGCGAGCATTGCTAAGTATTCTCTGCTGGATGGCTGGGAATAATATTGCTCCAGCTGATGATATGATCAAGTCTCTTGCCAATTATATTATGGAACCTCCTATCACCGAAGAGGATGATGTCCTTGGATGCTCATTTTTGCTGAATCTTGTGGATGCTTTTCATGGAGTAGAAATTATCGAGGAGCAGCTAAAAAGAAGAGACAAATATCAAGAAATATACAGCATCATGAACATTGGAATGGCATATTGTTCGCTGTACAATGCTCAGGAAAAATGCTCAAGTGCTGAACAAAGAAGGGAGCTGTTGCTGCAAATGTTTCATGATAAGCAGGCATCCTTCTGCTCAGGTATATTCCTATAATTAGTTCATAATCATTTTATGTATGCCTATTCTAGTATTACATCATGCATTTAGTTCGAAGGATGTCTCGTGACTTGCATGATGATTCTAATTTGAGGTCATTAGAATTTCATTAAGGTTGGGAGATTGTGGCAGTAAAAATGACAAAATACTAGTTTGTTATGCATAAAATTCATATGACACGGACTTTTGAGTCTTAAGTTACAAAATCATGTTTTGATTTTCATATACGTTTAAATTAGTTAAAGAAGATCTAAAGGATGAGATCAACACAGTCAGCAATGACATTTCTTCTTGTTGGTGATGCTCACTTCTTTTCACGTCTTTTTCAGATGCAATGGTACAGATAGACAAGGTGACATCAACATTTTGGAGAGAGTGGAAGATAAAACTGGAAGAGCAGAAAAGACTTGCAGATCATGTAAGAGATTTAGAGCGAATAATGCCCAGAATAGAAGCTGCTCGCTTTTTATCTAGGGATATGGAGTACATAAAAGGTGTTATTTTCTCCTTCATTGATTCCGTAAAGCTGGAGAAGAAACACATTCTTAAGGAAGCAGTGAAGTTGGCAGACACTTATGGTTTGGACCGCATTGAGGTATTTCGCTTCCTCCTCCCCTGCATTTTTTCTTATTACATGTGCTAAGCAGTAGCAACTTTTTCTTTTTTTTTCCAGGTAATATTGCGTTTCTTTGGTTGTACCCTTATTTCTGAACATTGGGGAAACAACGATATTCTGGCAGAGATTTCAGAATTTAGGAATGACATTGTCAAATGTGCCAATGGAGTTATTTATATGATTCACTCAGTCGTCTACCCAGAGATTGATGGGCGCAACAAGGAAAGACTTTCCTACATGTATAGCATACTCTCAGCTTGCTACTTACGCCTAAAAAAGGTTGAAGACCCAATGCTAATGACATACCAAGAACAAGGACATATGCATATACTCGAGCCGTTCCAATTTTACAAAGTTCTTGAACAGGAATGCCAAAGGGTCTCCTTCATTGAGAATTTGAACTTCAAAAATATTGCTGGTTTGGATGATTTGAACTTTGAGCATTTTAATGAAGAAATCTGTAATAACATCCATGAACCTACAGTGGAAGCTCTAGCAGAATTGGTGCAGGTTCTTGTTGGTATTTATGATAATTCACAAGCCAAGGGTCTCATATCAATGGAAGGTGTCTACAAGCACCATGTCCTAGGTATTTTGGCATCTTTAGAAGGTCGGAATGAAGCTAGGTCAGATAGTATAAAAGCTCATGAGTTGCAAGCTCTTTTAATGGGAATTGAGCTGAATTATGATAAATGCAAGAAGTATGTTAGAGCTCTTTCAGAAGCAGATATATCATATATTGTTGGGAGATTCTGCACTCTCTGTTTTCCTAGTAATTTTTCACGGAGCCTACCAGAGGAACTTGCATGGAAGGATTGTCTTATTGTTCTTTTGACACTTTGGATCAAGCTGGTTGATGATATCCCAGAGAAGTTAACCAGTAAATTCTCTGAAGAAAAGCCAGTCTGCACTGGTACCAATAATCTTTTAAGATGTCTGGAAGTGTTTAAAAGGATTTTAATTGATGATGAGATTTCAGCAAATCAAGGATGGAATACCATTTCCAACTATGTTGTACATGGTCTTATGGATGGTTCAATATCACACGTGTCATCCTTTTTAATAGCTATGATATTTTCAGGGTGTCCATTTAAATCAATTGGCGAAGCATGTTATGAAGAACTGCTTTCAGAATTCTCCGGTCAGAATACTACATATAAATATCTTATAGAACTTTATACGAATCTGGTGGATAGGGCCCTAGCAGACTTGAGCATGCAATTTGACAGACACCAGAATTTGCATTACTTGTTGTCGTCTTTGAGCAGATTGGCAGGTAATTATGTGGAAGAACTTAAAATGATCAGATCAGAAGTCTGGGTAAAGCTGAGGGCATTTTCAGATAATATGCAGTTACCAAGTCAAACTAGGTTATATGCGTTGCAGCTAATGCAGTGTATCACAGGAATAAATCTCAAAAGCCTTCCAGATGAAATTGTCTTCGAGGTGGAACCTTGGGAAGGTTGGGATGAGTCTATCTGCACAAAGGTCACTGGAACTTCTGAAGGAGCTGAAATCTCTAGTAGTATTACAAGTACTTTGGTCGCATTTAAATCGACTCAGCTGATTGCAAAAATTTTACCAAATATTGAGATCACTCCAGAAAACCTGATGACCCTTGACTCAGCTGTCTCTTGCTTCTTACATTTATCTGAAAGTGTTACGACTGTTGAAGATCTCAATGTTCTACAGGGTGTTTTGGAAGAATGGGATGAGTTCTTCTCTACAAAGATGGATAAGGAAGAGCAAAATGAATCCCCAAAAGAATCAAACAACTGGAGCAGTGATGAGTGGAATGATGGATGGGAAGAGCTAGTTACTCCAGACGTAAAGCAACAGGGATCTGTATCTGTTAAGCGCCTTCATGCTTGTTGGATGGAAATCATCAAAAGGCTCATTGGACTTTCTGAACTTCATCGTATCATGGAGTTGCTTGATAAATCATCACTAAAATCTGATAATGTGCTTCTGAATGAAGAAGAAGCTCATTGCTTGTTTCAGCTGGTGGTTGGGATGGATTGCTTTATGGCCCTTAAATTGCTCTTGCTGCTCCCATATGAAGCTCCCCGCTCTCAGTGCTTACGTGTGCTCGAGAATAATCTAAAAACTGGAAGTATTTCAGATGCATCTAGTGCAGCTGATTATGAGCTTCTTGCTATACTATTATCAGCTGGGGTTGTACATGATATTGCCAACGATCCATCTTTCTGCAAAGTATTCTCATATGTCTGTTATTTAGTTGGTCTTCTTGCTCGGCTGCTACAGGAAGATCTGCTTAATTCTTGGGAGGGTAATGGAAGTAGACCTAAACAAAATCAGTTATCAATATTTAGCAGAATTTTGTTGCCATTTTTCATATCTGAGACTGTATGTGGAGGTCAGCCTTTGATAGCTGGGTTTATTGTATCAAGGTGGATGCACACACACATATCCCTTGGTGTGATTGATATTGTGGAGGCTAGTCTTAGAAGGTATTTGGAACAGCAAATCCTCCAAGTACAGACTTTAGTTGGTCATGAGTTTGGTTTTGCAGAGGATTCCTCTGGAGTCTTAGTGTTTACTTATTCTTGTTTAAGACATAAGTTGGGTAACCAGCTGCAATCTGCATTATTGGCCCTTCCTAAGATTGATACTAGATAAGCATTGTGATAGAATGGTAGAGTCCATTACTGCTATTGTTCATGTACTGGGAGGTCTCCCAAACTGGTCACTGTAGTTAACAACTTTGTTTACAAGAATGCTAGAATCTATAGATGAGAAATCTTTTTAAGGCTAATTGTTGATGCGAGCCAATGTGGCCTTGATATTAAGTTGTGTCTAAAATTCATCTCGTGGATTTAATGTTTAAACTCTATTGTTTTACATATTTAAAATTTTTAATTTGTATGAGTAAGTTGATATTAGACATCACAGTGCATCATGTGCTTTGCATTTTAGTCGGGGATACCTTTCCTTCTTCGTTTGTTTCTTTGCTATTGTTGAGCTTAAATCCCTGCAAAGTTCAAGTTGTTGCTTCCGTGTCTGTTTTATGACATTAACTTAATGATAACTCACATTATAGAAGTTTTCCCATCAAGATATCCAACCTCTTACTTCCAAGATCGAAGGATATTGGAATCTTGAATCCAAAAGGTTTATGTTTCATCTCTTTACTGTTTATTTCATTTGGTCATGTTTCATCATCGATATTTAGTGTTTCATTTTTCAGATTTTTTAATGATTTGTTGTCAGCAAAAGGCTTCTTTAGTTGCTCTTTGAAAACTCCTATCATGTTCTTTTAATAATTTTGAAAAAAAAATAATACTTTAATAAATCAAATTTATTATGTTTTTCCAAATGAGTGTCAATGTTTTTCTTGTTTTTGGACAGGAGTGTATTGTTTGTTTTAGTTCATGGCAGAAGATGCTAGCTGGCATGTTCTTATTGATCGTCAAACAATAAGCAGGGTTGGTTTTTTTATTCTGTAGGTCATATTTATGAACTTCTCTTTCCAATGCTTTAGTTGGAAGTTCTGTTTTTCTGTCATTCTATTTTTTGAAAGATTATGTAGGGAATATTCTATCATAGTTTCCATCTATTTCTCATACTTCTATGTCATTTCCATTCATCTACATGGAAAATTGTTCTTACATCGGTGGACATTATGGTTTATTAAATCCAACATGTCCATATTCCTTTTTTGGGCTTTGAAAAGAAACATGTCCATAATCTGTGGATAACTCCTTTTCTGGGCTTTGAAAAGAAACATGTCCATAATCTGTGGATAACTACTTTCTAGAGTTCAAATCTACTATGGACCTGTAATCTATATCTAAATCTTACTTCGAAAGTGCTTATGCGGTGATTTTTTTTTTTGGGTCAACTTGAAGGTTATTTGTTTCAAGATAAATTTAGTCATTGAACAGTTATTGATCGATATTGGAATTGTTATTTTTTAGTATGATTAATTGAATATCAAAGAATATTCTTTCCTTTTCTTATCCTAATGTTTGAAGGTCATGCTAAATTGAAGTATAATTGGCCCCCATGAAGGATGCCATGTTAACTATCTATTTGAGTGGCAAAAAAGAAGATATTTTTTATGTGATTCAGTAGCTTTTGCATATGTTTAGAGTGCAGGAACAGCAGCCAGATGTGCATGATGCTAAGCGATGTGACTGCTTATGTAATCACCCAAGCGATGTGCAGATGCCCAACGATTTGTTTATGGCAGGCGCTGTTAGTCTAATAAATGATCTAACGAACCTGTCATATTGAAGCTGATTGATATAGGGGTATGTAAGAGATGACCTGTAAGTTCTTTTACGGCATACATAATACTTTCCATTTCTGTTATGAATTTGCAGGATCAGATTTCTATTTCTTGGATCTGTAAATGAACCAAGAAAAATGATAAAGATTCTTTTTAGTTTACTACTGTTTCTTTGTATTTGTATGTGCGGTAGTATCATTGATGTAGTCTATGTTAGACAACCATCGAGTCTTATTGATGCTCTGCACCACTGTCACGTTACTCTGCTGCCGTGCATGGCATTTTTTTTGGCATCTCAGCATGTTTCGCAAATTACTATTTATCTTTTTTTGTGAAAAGAAATTATGACTACACATTAATATCTGCTTTATTGTTATGAGTTGTTAGTAATGCATATATCTTAGTTGAAGTCCTGTCTATCGTTCATGGTGATTACTAATGTAGCTCATTCTGGTTTAAGCCATGCAGAAATTTCTTGAGATCTTATCATATTCACACTTTTGGTTCAGTTGCAAAACTTTTTCCTGAACCATAACTTAATTATGGTTCAGGAAAAAGTTTAATTAGGAAAAAATATAAAAGGTTGATTGAAGTTCTCAAGGTTTGTGTCTCTGAAAAGGTTTCCATGCTCATAGTTCTCCTGCTCCCCATTGTCATGATTAATATGCATGAGTAAGGTTTCCATCTTACTTATTTGGATGGCACATTAGGTGCAGTTTTGAGCTGCTGCTTTGATACTAATGCTCTATTAGCTGTTTCTAGTTTTAACTTATTTTGCAGCATAGAGCAGATATGGTTTGAGTTAAAAATGTCGGTTTTGTATTGTGCATCCATCGATCAAGTATTTGTTGTGTTGCAGTCCTTCAGCGGTATTTCTTCCTTCATCTTACGGTTTTGCTCCAGCCGTTGCCCGACCGACTCTTGTACTGCAACAAGCAGAGGATTCATTGTAAGTTTTCATCAGTATTTACACATCATCTGTTGGATTCTAATTTGATATGCCTTTACCTTTTGTTAGCAGCCATGGTTCCTTTCTCTCCCTTGCTACAGAGAAGGAAGATATAAGCTGTGGTGTCTGTCTGTCTGTCTGATGGAGAATGCAATCGATATATCCAAGACACAACAGATTGCGATCAAAGTAGGTAAAGCTTCTTCTCATAACGAATGTCTTGAAGCCCTACTACATCTGCAACATGTTTAGATCTGACTTTTACTCTAAATTTTTTTTGTTTATTTGCTTGTTTGATCCTCTATGTTTGTTGCATTCCTACATGATGTGGTAACCTCGGCAGATGAGTTCTATTTCAGTATGGATTTACAAGTATTATTTTAAATTTCATAAATGTTAAAATTCCTCAACAATTGATGATCAGAATAATTTCCGAAAAGCTATGATAATTGAAACTCAACAGTAACCAAAAGAAAATTTTGCGATGTTTTTGACACAAAGCAGCGTTCTTATGATTACAGAAGACAATGGACGCTGCTGCTGCTGCTGCTAGTTTGATTCCAGCTGCTAAACCCCCTCCGCGGCAACCTCCTGAGCCTGAGCCTGAGCCTGAGCCCGCTCTTCTGGGTTGGCGTCAGCGCGGCAAGTCGGGCAGGAGCTCCTCGCCGCCAGCCACCGGTCGATGCACCGGACGTGGAAGCCGTGGTTGCACGCCGGCAGCACCCGGACGGGGTCGCCCTCGCAGAATTCCGCCAGGCAGATGGCGCAATCTGCCCCCATTCCGGCCAGCATCGTCCCCGCCGCCGAGAATAGCATCGTCGGCGTCACTGCCGCTGCAGGCTTCTCCTCGGGCTCCTCCGAAGTTCCGCGGCGGTGGCGGCGACAGAAGAGTAGGCGGATGGCGGCGCCGAGCGAGAGGGCGAGGAGGATGGTGCAGAAGAGCGCGGCGAGGACGAGGGCCATGCTGGCGCCGAAGTCGCTGGCCCCGGAGTAGGGCCCCCACTTGTCGCTGGTGGCGTTGCTGGCGCTGGCCCTTGTGGGCGGCGGAGGGTGTAGGATCGCGTCGTCTGCGTGCGGGACCGGCATGGTTGTGTGCTCCTTGGAGCTGCGGGAGGCGGCGACGGGGAGAGGAGAGTTCGCCGCTGCTTATCTCGTGTGTTTGATTTTGGCTGCAGTGGTTGCATGGTGGACATGGTTTAGCTGGCAAAGTAATTATACGACCAGGTGAGATTACTTTTGGTTCGTGCTTTCTGTTTCCAAAAGCAAAAACACCAAGGAACGGTGAAAATGGCTGTTTTCTAAACGTACGTCTTTCGTTTCTGACTCTAATTGTATTGTTTCTGGGACCTTCCAGGGGGAGCAAGGAACAGAATCTCGAGATGCCACCATGGGATCTGTAGCAAAATGTTCACCGAGTTAATTCTCGGAAGCAAAGAAGCTCTTGGGAGGGGAAGAAGGGTAAACTCGTATCTATATTTTCCATTAATTTTCATCAGCAGAAGTAAGCAAAAAATTCCAATCTTTCATAGCAACCTTGGAAATGACAGATATTGTTACTAGTTGGTGTAGGTGAACCAACCGCTTGCCATAATTAATTAGCATGCACCTTGCACCTCATGATAGGCTCATTTAATACCCCCCATTTTTTTTTTAAGTAAACTATTTGTTGACTTTTCACAGCATAAAATTATTATTTCATGACGTTACTGTGACGATCAAATTTCATTCTCTACTGATCTGTTTGTTACAGAGCTTCTTAGTTTTACTATTGATTTTGTTTTTGCACGTAGGAGCATGCTATCACTTGTTCTTATTCTATCACAATCGTCGTGTAAGGACAAAAGAGATGAGAGTCCACAAGATGTATCAGGTGGGTCACACTAATTAATGAGAGACCCAATCAATCAACAATGGAAGAATTGCCGTGTGAAGTCGAGGACAAAACGTATCACTCATCATAAATGGATGAATTATTTAGTATGTCGTGGAGAATGCTTCTTCGAGTTGATGGGTTGTGGATATCCTCCTAACGTCACTACTAGCAAGTCCTTATCAGAGATAAAAAAAAATATGGGGCGGATATGGGCTGAGTAGGAGAAACCTTTTGAAGCCCAGTTTCTTAATGGGCCGTAGTTGGGCTATGAGATGGCACTCCGATCTGCGTACATTTGTGAAATTTCTTATTGTTCTGTGATGACCGCCTGTTCTCTACTGGCATTTATTATTGAATTTGAATTATCTAATTTTATCGAGTTTATTGTGTGTATGCCAATAAATTATTTTAAAGAATTAATGTTCACCTTTTGTAACAGAGCTTCCTGAACAATAAGAATCTGCCACACCAAAAGAATTTGATGACACAACTTCCACATCACGTAGGACGGAGGAATAATATCTTAAATCTCAAATTTCACGATGACAATACCACTTCACGTTGACAAGACGAATCATACGTACGACAAACAGTTACGGATAACCAATCGAAAAAGAGAATGACGACGCGTGCATGAGTGCTGCTGAATGAACAGATTGCCACCTGTAAGTGGGGTCCGGTCCGTCGTCAATATGATGCCCACGCCCGTCCTCCTGAGCTTAGATCTTCTTGATACCAAAGGCCGGGAGGTGACGGGGGACTCATGCCACCATCAAACAAACCGAACTTCTCAAGGAGCTTATTGGCCATCACCCCAGCCACATAGGAGACACCAGATGCTGACACACCAAGGCTTAGGTAGTGGAAAAGAGTTTTCGTGTAGGCCCTTTGTGGCCCAACGTGGGCCTTCCCTGTAGCCAGCAGCGCAATGCACAGAAGGGATGCTGCAGCCACAGCTATGAGCTTGTGTTCCTTGTTGTCACTCCCCCTGAACGAGAAGCCGTAAACGACGGGAGGCACCGAACCAACTAAAAGGTATGATATTATGACAACAACAAAATGCAGGCGGAAGTTTGCTTTCCTCCCCAGCAATTCCCAGTATCGACCAGCTCTTTCATCCTCCTCGTGGTCAGTTGCCACATCTCGAGCAGTTCTCAACTCAAAAAGCTGTAGAAGAGTGCCTAATGTAAGCACTTACGTTACTTTGCATCAACTATGAACTAAATGAAGAGGGAAAAAAAAAAGTGCCACCAAAAAATTATCAACTTACTTTATGAATAATCAAAAGAAATCCACCAAACAGATTTGCCAGCCCTAAAGCAACGATGCTCACTGCAAAAGTCAGTAAAGTTAGAAAAATAATATCAATATTTATTTCCAATTTTGGACTCAAAATTTCAACAAGGATGCCACAATTTCTTGCTGGAGATTGGAAAAATAAATGGCAGGTTAATAAGAAAAAGAAGCTAAAAGTATTGGTTAATGAAGCTAAATAAAATCGTCTGTAACTACTCGAATTGTTAGACGAGACTCAAAAGCTAAAGGATGCCACAATTTCTTGCTGGAGATTGGAAAAATAAATGACAGGTTAATAAGAAAAAGAAGCTAAAAGTATTACTTAATGAAGATAAATAAAATCGTCTGTAACTATTCGACTTGTTAGACGAGACTTAAAAGCTAAAGGACCAATAAGTCTAGCTCATTGATCCAGGTCAAGCATATATTTCTTTGATTCTGTGATGACTAGTTCCACCCAACTGAACGTCCCAGATTGTTTTCTTAAGAGGAAAAAAATAATAATAATAACTTCTCTCTACTGCCAACCTGACCTCACCCATTTCACTGGCTAAACATGTCAGATCTGATAAATCTTCATTCATTCATGCTGCAACAAAAACTTGACCTGATTACTTTTGGAATTGCGATGAGGATTTAATTTTGAAACTCACATGTTGAAGCATCAGCTGCAGCTGCTGATGACACGACACCCAGGCTGGCAATTGATTCAGCTAGACCTCCGAACACAATACTTTTCAGAACATCCCAGTCATTGCTTGTTTCAGGACCTCTGGCACTTTGCTCAGCTACATCAAGTCGAACATCTGAATGTGGCAACACTTCAGTGGCAGTTGCTTCTGAACGTTGAATTATCTGGTCATTTTCACTAGTTTTTTGAATAGCACCATCTCCTGCATGAACATAAACAAAAGCTTAAGCTCAATATCTAGCATCACACATGTTTTTAGCATTTTGGACAACAAGGTTGCATCGTACACAAAAATAAAATGAATGCTGTCAGATAATAAGTAAAGAAAAGCACACAAAGAAAGTTAAGATAGATGATGCATATGCTGAAAAGGCAAGCAAAGATGAAGCGTAGCAAGATGAAAGTCCTAATATGATCTTTTTTAATTTTAATATAAATGCTAAGTAATTTCTGGTTTAGAGAAGATGAAACAAATTCAAGTATAAGATAATATTAAGCTAAAATACACTACATAACTGTCTTTAGTTGGTGAGCAACTAACCAAATAATGATCATCTTTGACAACACTAGTTCATTTATTTAGCATGACTTGCACTGATTGCCAATCACATGTTTTTGACAAATGCAACAAGTAAATTGCTTAGAATGCCAAATCTAAGTATTCCAGGGAAATTTAAGCCAAATGTTCACTTCACTGGAACCAGAAAAAAATCGACACAAATTACAAGCATAACGAAGGTGCGTAGAAACCAACCTGGTTGGCTTGGTTTCTCGGGAACTTGCGGTGAACTTGGCGCATGAATTTTCTTTCCGTTCTCAAATATCCGGAATATGTTAAAACCACAGTCTGTTCAAAATCAGAAGAGAGCAATCATTATATGCACTTAAAAAAGACTGCTTTGGATTCCCCATCAATTCAAGGTCAAATATAATAAATAAAAAAACAGACATAGTACTCAAATCCATGATTCCCCTTGCTGCAGCATGCCCCAGGCCAGCACTACTGATTCAGCATGAGGATTGAGGAATGAGCCCTAAAATCCTCTATGTAAGCATATACCAGCATGACAACAGTATCAAACAGGAAAGGTAAATTTGGTTGCCACGGAGCAGAATAGCCGATACAGGCGATCCATTCTATTAACAACTGTCTTTATACCATATGAAACACATACATAAGCAGAATTAGCAAGTGCAAACCTGTTGGCATGAAGAAGCTGAAGCATGATAAACATCTGAATACATCTGGCTCTGGTGCATCACTTGGATTTGTCATTCCACTTGAAACAGCTCCAGTATCCGACTTCCCAGCATCATATTTTTCTTCGTTCATTTTCTTAGAAGGCCCACCATGTTGAACCGTCCTTTTTCTTTTACGTAAAATCACCTTTTTTGTTATACACGAGTTACAAATAGGACAGTACAAATCATGAGTATCTTGTTCCTCAAGTATCCTCTCAAGATCAACTTCTACCGCTTTTAGTTTACTCTCTTTTGGTAGCTTAATCTGTTGTTGTACAGCCATTTCATCTTGACTTTCTGATGTTTCAGAACATTGTGAACTTGATCCATTTTCCATCTTCATATTATTTAAGGCATGATTTACTTCTTCAGTTGATATATCCTCTTGCTCATTAATTATTTCACATTTAAAATCTGATTTTTCATTTCCGGTTTCCTCCCAAGTAGCAATCTGGTCATCCTTTTGGGGCATCAAGCCACCAGTCTCAACTGCAACTGCAGTGTGTGCTGTCACATAGCATGTTGGAAAATTTGTTAATCCTAATGTTTCAAGTAACAGGAACTATAAAAGCACATCAAATAACAACAAAAAGATGCAATATGAAGACCATGGAAATCTGGATCCAGTAAATATGCAGGAAAAATCATCAATCAAAGACTGAGTTGGAATAGATGCAGTACCGACACTTTCATACTCCTTCAGCCAAAAAGATAAAAGAAAAATGATTGTATGTTTCCAACCACCAAAAGTGGACTATAATAGATCGAAAACTTAAAAAGAGTTCCAGCAGAGCTTATCTTACAGCAGAACATGAAGCTTAGTAACAATTTGTGAAATCCAACACAATTTTTCCTTTCAGTTTTTCCAATCTCTAACCAAAACAAATTTGTAATTGATATTCTCTGGATCCCATTCTTCATGAATATTTCCATTCTCTACGAATCCGGCCCTCTACGATAATACAATTTTTCACCGGTAACATGAACAACAAGATCTAAGATTAGCTGATTTGGTTTGAGGATATCAAATCTCAATATCATCAATAGGTTAATTGAGTGTTTGATCAACACGGTTGACATGGTTAGTCTAAACAAAAAGAAAACACAGCGAAGAACCTAATGCCATAACAAGTAGTGGGTAATGTCTCATATAAGAAATTGCATCCCGTTTTGTATGCATAATTTTCTGGACCTAAGATGCTTTCAGCAACCAGACACTAAAAAGAAGTTGTGATGCATCAGCAAAGAGAATTATTCACTAAAAAAGTCGTGATGCACCACTAAGAAAGCACTTATATAAGAATTGTTCACACCATGGCAGTTAATGCTTAATTAGATAATAAATGTGATGGCAGCTACGAAGAATGCAAAAGTTTCATGAGAGATTATCCTACCATTGTCGATCAAAAGCATCCTCCTAACAGTCGTGTAAAAATGCACTTGAAAAAGATTGAATAAAATCCAGCCGTGCTACTACTAATCATCAAGATCTGAGAAGGAAGTGTCATACAATTATGGCGAAGACCAACAGGACAAAGCCAAGAAAAGGAAAAAGATTATCAAAAATTAGCAATTCATATCTTCCTTTCAGTGCTTCATCGGAAAAGGCAAACCTCACTGTGAGAAAACTGCAGCAATCGACTTGTGTGCATCAAGGGATCTCGGATATGTCTTGCCGCTCGACGCAAGCGAACGCCAAGGAGGAGGAGGCAGGAAGACGGGGCTCATTAGGGATCCAAGGGAAACCGACTCGCCCTTCCCTATGCATCGACAACAAAGCCATTCGGAAAAGAATGACCGATGCAACAGATTTCTGATGTAAGGACATGATTCCTAGCTAAACAAGCGTTCGACAAGGAATGGGAGCCCACTTCTTGAAACAAAGGAGTTCAAGAAGAGAAGAGTTCGAAGGCGCATGGCTGACATGAGAGCAAACCTCATATCCGAGCCATCCTTTCATCGAGATCTAAAAGAAGAAGAAGCTAATTAAACCTTATCGCCAAGATCCGAGGTCTTACCCTCGGATCAAACCAACATACCAAGCAAGCGACAACGAAAGGGTAACCACCCTCTGATGCCCTCAACCTTAATCCAACGCAGCCGGAAAAGAAAAGGAAGGAAGCAAACCCAACACACCAACCATGCTTCCATGGAGATGTCAAAGAACAAGAAACTAATCAAACCCCATCGCCAGGCTCCCATGCTCTCCCCATCACAACAAAAACCTCGATCACAACCGCAAGCTACGGTAACAGAGTAGGAATCCGACGATCGCTAGGCTCTCCCCGTAGCCATTGCCACTTCCCGAGGAAGAAAGAGGAGCGAAAGAAAGGAAACGAGATCAAAATCTTGGGAGGAGGCCAAGAACAACGCAACAAGGACAACGAGGTGGGCAAACCGAACGTAACAGAAAAGATGCGCATCACGAATCACGACAACGACACGGGCAAACCATAACAGTAACAAAACGACTCACGAATCACGCCAAAAGACACGAATCACGACAACGAGGTGGGTTGTCGTGAGGCACACTACACCCGACACGAATGACGCAAAAAGAATCTTTCGGAATGTCAGAGGCCACGACTTGCGTCGGGCAGGGGAAGGCTCTCCTCGTACAAAGCAACAAAGTACATGGGCATTATAGTCATTTCATAATTCGCAAAAAATAGAGAAAAAGATCGATTAATTAAAGAACAGGAAGCAACCGAGCACAAAGCACAAACCTTCCACTACCTCCGCTCCTTCTCTCGCGCTCTTCCTCGGCCGCTGCCTCGCTTCAAGACCACCGCTCTCCGCCTTCTCCCTCTCCCTCTCCATCTCCATCTCCATCCCTCTCGTCTTCTTCTTCCTCCACCTCCAAGAAAGTGACTCTCTCGGCCATGGAACACTGGCTGCTCCCTTTTAATCTCCTGCTTTGTTTCTCAGTCAAACAAGCCAGAATAATAAATAAGGCACATGCAGCACGCGAGACCGACAGCTACAGAAGAATTTAGTTCCAACCCATAGTTGTCCTCAACCTCTAACGTGTTCAATCTTGCAAGAGCTCTCCCTGCTATCTCGTTGGAAACTGCTGTAATGGACATCAATGAACTCACCACCAAGCTTGCTGGTGGAGCTAATTAATGATCCATGAGAATAGCGTGAAACTTTTTATGATGTTCATACGGAGGTTAGTGTTTGATGCAAACATATATCTGAGACTAAAATAAGGAGATGACCTCAACCGAAGACTTCCATCTGATAGTTTCGGTGGATGCGCTGTCAGCACATGAGTTTCAAGGTTGGAAATATGAGCCATCATTGGAATTATCATATTGTGCATTCTAGAATATAGATAAGGCTGGAATCAAATAGTCTACGTTGGAATTATGATCATGAACTCCACAAAATGAGGAGTGCTATGATCAAATAGCCGCTGGTTTCCAACGTAAAGGAATATGCCTCAGAATAATAATAGTCAGTGACAAAGAAATAAAGGCTTCCACAAATACTGAAATGGAGAAAGTCAAGCATCATGGTTTTCAAACCTGAATCTGACCATTTTAATTGGCCATGATGTTTATGAATATTTATTTCCTTATTTTTGTTGTCTTTCTTTTACTTGTTTCACAAATATAATTAGTTATATTTATGCATTGTATCGAGTTAGAGAAGAAAAAAAATCATGCAATCGAAGGAGTTGGGAGTAGGCTGCAGAGTATTAGATGCGCCGACCCAACTCAGAAGTATATCGCATTGTGTAAGTGTAATATCTTATTCCTAATTTTATCTATATTTCAAGAATGCAACGTAAAGTAAGAAATCTTAAAACTAAAATATGCTAACTCACTAAATAAAATGATAGGATTTTCCTTATTCGTAATGTTTTTAACACCTGTATATAATTATAATATTTAATCAAAGAAAAATTTATACGTACACTCACATAACATGTTAGAAGTTATATATAATGCTTATATGTCATCTTCTATATCTACGTTGACATGGGTTTGCATGTGCTCGCTTCCTACTCGATATCTTGGATAGGATACTAGTATTCTTACCTATAAAATAGGATCTATAATGAGTAATCATTCAGTAAGTATAAGCTTTTATAGTTTTATTTAGATGAGCATGTATCATGTCATATATACTACATTTTCACAATCATAGATATAAAACATTTAATGATAGGCATTTCATCCTGACTTCATTAGCACTCGTAAACATAGTATATGCACAATAAGAATATAAATTTTACGTTGGAATAAATCAAAAAGCTTATATGCATACGTAGAAAATATAACAAATTGATAGATTTCTATACGATATATCATAACATATATTTGCACTCCCACATCGCACATCATCACAATATATACATGTAAATTTATATTGCACATCATAATATATACGTATACTTATACATCGTATGTTATAATACATGCGTGCAGTCTCATATCGTACGTCATAATATATACGTGCACTTTCATACTACACATCATAATACATACATGCATTCTCGTACCGCATGTCATAATACATATGTACACTTTCACACTATACATCATAATACATACATGCATTCTCATACCGCACGTCATAATACACACATGTACTCCTACACTGCATATCATAATACATACACGCACTCTCATACCTTACATAATAATATATATATATATATATATATATATAATCCCACACTACATATCATAATATATAAGTACTCACCAATTCAACCTATCTCATATTCTTCGCTGTGGGAACTCCTATATCATCTGAAGCAGTCAAAAGTTGAAACGTAGATACAACCATACGAGGCTCCTAAGTCTTCCTCCTCGGAATGAGACGAGCTCTCAGTGGATTCTTCATGACGACAGCAAACTCGACCTTCTCGCTCAGGTCGACCTCCTCGCCCTCCACGGCTTTCCACTCGAACCTCCTCACCAGGTTGGCTACAAAGTACTGCAAGTGGAGCCTGGCCAGTCCCAGCCCCGGGCATATCCGCCTCCCGGCCCCGAACGGCATCATCTTGATCTCCCTGCTCCCCGTGATGTCCACCGCCCCTCCTTCGATGCCCAGGAATCTCTCCGGCTTGAACTCCATCGGCTCCTCCCACGCCTTCTCGTCCCAGTTCATCCCCGCCACGAAGAAGTTGACCGTCGCCTCCCTGGGAATCAGATACCCGCACAGGCTCACGTCCTCCGTCACCGCGCGCGGGGGCAGGAAGTGGGCGGGCGGGTGCCGCCGCAGACCCTCCATGATCACCGCCTTCAGGTACGGCATCTTCTGCAGGTCCTCCGCTTTGATATCCTCCTCCTCGCCGCTCCCCGCGGCGGCCCGCTCGATCTCTTCCCACAGCTTTGTTTGAATGCCTTGGTGCTTCACCAGGTTCGCCATGATCCACTGCAGCGCGGTCGACGTCGTGTCCGTGCCCCCGGTCAGGAACTCCGAGCACAGGGACACCACCTCGTTGTCAGAGAGCTTCCTTCCACCTTCCTCCGGGAGCTCGATGTCGAGCAGGGAATCCACGTAAGAAACCACGAATCTTTCTTTTTCTTTGCTCGACGTCATCTTTTGCAGGTGCTGCTGCTTGTACCGCTTTCGGGCTTCGATCAGGGGAAGGTAAAGTTGCGACCGTCTCTCCCCCATCTCCATGGCCGTCTTCAATCGATTGCGAAACAGGTGCCTTGAGATACATGGTACGAAGTTTAGCACGCGGAGCTTGCTGGCGTATAGGAGGCGGCTCCGCTGGGCGTCCTTGATGTCCCTGACGGCCTTCTCGTCTAGCTTCTCGCCAAAGCACATGAGGCACAGCAAACAGAACATGGCGAACTGGAAGTTCTCTATGGGAACGACCACGCCGTCGTGGGAGTCGGCCTGGGACCGGAGGTGCTGGGTGAGGAGGCCGAGGACCCAGGCTCGGCCGCCGGCGTACAGCTTGACGCGGGCGGGGTGGAGGATCTCCGAGGTGAGGTTGCGGCGGAGGAGGCGCCAGATCGGACCGTAGGCACTGGAAGAGATGATGTGCCGACTTCCGTTGAATAATCGGAAGGCCGGCGTGGGGGCGGGACGGTCGGAGAAGAAGGCCCCGCGCTCGACGAGCGCCTTGTGCGCGATGGTGCGGTCGGCGATTAAGATGGTAAGTTGCAAGTCGAGGCGGACCGTTATGATGGAGCCGTACCGCGCGTGGAGCTCTCGCAGGACGGCCTCCGGCTTTAGGAGGAACCAGCGGTGGTACAGGAAGTTGCCGAGGATCGCCAAAATCGGTGGGCCGGGTGGTAGCCTTCGATTCCTGGCTCCATGTTCGAGGAGGAGGGCGACGACGACAGCAGATAAGACGAGGGAGAAGAAGATGAGTAGCCACATCTCCATGATCGGACTTGCTCTTGCTGCGATCGTCGGAAGTACAATAAAAATGGAAAGGAAACACCCCCGAGACTATCCTTTGACGTCAAGGATGGGGATAAAGACGACGCGGTCGCTCACCCATGGCGTGGGACGGACCAAGTCGATCAATTGCAAGAGACGCTTCAGCGAGTAAGGCTTGACCACTTGGCCAACAGGTGGCTAAGGGGTTGACTTACGTGCCCCTGCCGCCGTCAGCACCCCACCGGCCATGGCAGGATCGAAGCTGACCTGCTAAGCAACAGTCGACTGGATTCGGTATGGAGAAACACAAGCGACAGTAGATGAGGAGAAATAGTTGACGACAAATTTAATATCGTACATTTACATTAATATCATCAAATAAATCTTGACAATTCTGTGTAGTGCAGAAAAAGTCAACCACTGGGCTTCTGCAATCACAATGAATGAACACCCACCAAAAATTCGATCCCGTCTTCAGTGACTCGTTGACGGACAGCATCTATCATCTATTCGCATTGCTTTCCGGATGGGACGGTCTTTCGTCAACCTTCGTGCGTTTTGGGCTTTCTGAAGAAACGCTCGATTTGTAGCTGACTGGTTCGGTTAGCTTCGTACTTGGATTTCTTGGAGGACGGAGATTGTGGCTGCATAGACTGGTGTTTCTTAAGGTACTCAGCTTAAGGTTAGCAGTAACCAATAAAAATGGTGGAGGAGAAAGCAACTAATGTTCACTCACCAAGGAATGGCCACCACTTCTAAGTATCTTAATCCTCCCTCCTCTTCCATCCGCTCCAACAGCAATCAAGTCGCCACTACTCTTTGAAGCTTCCATACCAAGAGATGAGGATGGCTTTTTGAGAACCTGCTTGCACCATCTCCCCACATTCTTGTTGACAATACTTGTTCCAAGGACTCCCGGAAAACATCCGTCACCTGTGATGTTTATGGTGCATGAGAAGGATTAGAACTACTACAAAGTACAAACAATTTCAGTTCGATTGAATAGAATGCTCGCAACCGCTAAACAAGTGTAGGTTAAGATCAAATATACTTAATGTTACTCCTACATTAAGGAGGCCCTTACCTTGGTTCACAGTCACAACCAGATCTCAAACAAGTAACCCTATAATGGCATCAACGCTGGAACAAGCAGAGGGTAAGTAACTTACCATGAATTGCAGCTGCATTGCACGCTTGAGTTTCGGTTATATTTTCTGCTGATGGTTTTTTCTTCGTGATGTTATCAATAGATAATACTTCTTTCACCCAGGTTGAGTCTATTTGACTTCTCCCTCCATGTTCATCAGTGTTCTCTGTTCTGTGCTTAGAAATGTCTGGAATCCATGACTTGCCAGAAGCATCACTTGGTTTACAGATTGAATACGCTTCTCTGTTGGGACAAGAGGAAGCATCTTGCTCACATGAAGATCTTTTCTGGATATCTGCACTTTTATACAATTCAGATTGATTTCCGGTATCAGATTGTCGATATAGATCCTCATGCAAGCTTGGACGGTGTTTAAGAGCATCTACATCAAAGAAGCTAGCATCATCATTTAGATCCATTGCAAAATTTTTATCCTTGTCAGCAGGTGAAGCCAAATCATTATGGGCTTGTAAACCTCCAGAGATGCTGTTTAAATAGTGTAGAGTAGTATTCTTAGAATGATCTTCTGTTGGGGGATCTGCAGTGTGTGGGAGTTTGAGGTTATCTGAAGTGTAATTTGAATCTAACCCTTTAGCTTTACGTTTCTTAGAAGCTTTCAGGTCCCTGAGAAAGCCATTTTCTTTATCTTCAAGCGCCTTCTCCAGTTCTTGTATCCTCATCTGGGACAATGAACCAAAAAAAAATTCCTGAAGTTAGCGACATGAGATGGCAAGTTCAAGGGAAACACAATATGAATACTTATAAAAGACTCACCTTCATTTTCCTTATTTTCTCAATGGCCTTGTCGAGATTCTGACGTGAGCGAGTCTCTGCTCTTCCTAAATTGTTGCACTGAGCCATCAGTTCCTTGTAGCTCCTATAAAGACCATTGAAAACATAAATTAGCAGTAAATTAGTGCTACACAAATTCAAGCATAATGGATAAAAGAATGTCAAAATGGATCTGCTAGATGGACACGAAAACACCTCTGAGTGAAACAACACCTTGATAATGCAACAAAGATTAAAGGAATTACAGGATCGAATCCTCAATCAGCATTTGTCTACTAACTTAGTTCAAGTCAGAATTCAAGAGAACCACTGCCTCTGCTTACCAATGCAACCTCAAAGTACAAAATGCTCAAGACCCAAATTATGTGAATCCCTGAAGCAACAAAATCTTGTTTCTTGAAAGAGTTGTGGAATAGATATGAAGTTCTGATATATATATTTCAATATATGGAAACACAAATAGATGCATGAGGCATGTTTTACCCTGCATTCACCATTTTCTCTTTCGTCGCTGGGGACAGTTGCTGTATTCACACACGTCTACAATGTGGCAAAGAAATAGTTTCTTAATATGATTATAGTGCAAGGCATTTCATGCTGAACCTTTGCTCCCTTGACAAGCCACTTGTCTGATTACTATTTCTGAACTAGTCCCTTGACAAGCCACTTGCCTTAGCACACCCACAGTTGTGCAACATGGTTAAAACAGTGCATTTGTTACTTGAACGATCTATATCGACCAAGAAGACCCTGATATCATGAAATGGATTGTAAAGTTGAATTACTTCTTTTTGGTTGGCTGACCAGCTTATTGAGATAAAGCCAAGTGAATTAAGTAGCGGATGCGGTTCTGGGAGGGCATAAAACGTCTTAACCAGGAAGAATATCACATTTATCTACTTAAAGGACACACATTAAGATCTTTAACTCATCGCTATCAATCACGAAACAAGTATATGATTAGTAAGAAAGACAAACTGGATACAAAAACTCTACAACTTTTGATGCAAAACATGGAATATATTCTCATCACAAGCTTTACATACATCAAATGGAAACAGGCACCTATGTAACAATACCACTTGAGTTTGCGAAATTTATGTTAGGATTCCTCATCACTTATTGCCTCTGCAATTTTCCGGTATAGACTGTGCAAGCAAAGGTTATACCGTGGAAATCATGTTAGATTATTCATTTCACTTTTGGACAATTGAGATAAAGTTAGTAAGCATACAGGCAAGTTGAATATGACAATAAGCTGGTGCATTGGCCGGTCTTGAGAGTGAAATAAATTTGGTCCTACGGCACACCAGGAGCCACCATTCTGTTTGGAAACGAAAAATAGAAAATATGAACAATCTAAAATTTTAGTTAATTCACTTGTGATGGAGGCAAATGTGGAGTCTTGATATATCTTGGTGAATGCAGTCAAGTCATGATCATTATATGATGAGTAACATAAGAAATTAGATTCCACAAAATATGACAGAAAATTCTTAAATCATAGGCTAGTGAAAAAGCATTTGGTCAGGTCAAAACACTGACCACAGTAGTCTACCGTGACAATTTGTGAGACCTACTTGTTGCGCAGGGCAAGCGACCTCTTCATAACGTCAATTGCATTATCATGGTTACACCCATGACCTAGTGATGCAAGCTTCACCATTTCTTCTTCCCCCAGATTGAGGTCTGTCGCACTGAAGCATCGATCAATGACATTAAGAACAAGGGGAAGAATCATAAACTGAATTCAGGTGCCACAAAGGAAGCAGCTTCGCTTACAGCTTGAGCGCCGCGAGTTCTTTACCCAATCCCAAGTTCCTCTCCTCTAGCCTTAGGCACTCCAACGATTTTCTATTCAGTTCCTAGCACAACTTTTAGCTTTGAACACACAGCATCTGAAAGGGTAACAAAGTGCTACACGATGGGTAGACAAAAAAGGGTTTTACCTCCGTTTTCGCATGAAGAAACTGCTCGATGCGCTCTTTCTCTTTCTTGACAGCTAGCCTTTTGGCCTCTTCCCGTGTGGCTGATTCCTTCCAAGAAGACACCTTGGCCAATAAAGCGACAATCGTCACTCGATCGATCAAAATGGATCTCGCGGCAAGAGCAAAGCACGTTTCCAATACCCTACCTCGTCGTTCAATTCCTTGAGATGGGTCTCCTGGATCTCGAATTTGGCAGTGAGGGAGGCGAGCTTGAGCTCCAACCTCCCGACCTCCGCAGCCAAGGCCTCGGAGGAAGGCCGCTGGGAGACGAAGGAGGTGATGGTCGTCTGGGTAGCGGCGGCGGAGTCGCCGGCTGACTGGAAGTAGAGGCGGGTGGGCCGGCGCAGGGGGCAGGACTGATTGCAGACGGGGCAGATCGGCTTTTTGCCGGCGGGGCAATACTCGAACCACTGCTGCAGGCTGTTCTGTCACATGAGATCCTGATCGAGAGCAGCAGCATCGTAGCCGAGATCAGAAGGTGAGACGAGTAATTACCAGAGCTCGTGGAAGACGTGGCCGCAGATGGGGGCGGCCTGGAGGTGTTCGACGAGGGGCTTGAGGTCCTCGTAGCAGATGGTGCAGATGGGCTTCGAGCCCGTCGTCCTGCCATCCCCCTCCTCCTCCTCCGCCATCGAGGTTTGCGGTGTCGAGATGCGGGCGGAGACGGAGTACCAAGCCGCGAAGTCGCGCGGCGGCGGGAGGGTTTGGGCGCCGGCAAATGTTAGCGCGGGAACGTGTGGCTTTTGGGACTGGCGGCGATTCGGTCCACACAATTATGTGGACCGGGTTCGAGGCTGCCATAGAAGGCCGGCCCATTTACACTGAACCAATCCATATTATCCTTCCGACATAAATATGCTCTTTAAAGTGTCCTAATAATATCATGTCCAATTCAATTCCATGAGATTTTAAGTACTGCAGGTATTAATGGTCACTCCAAAATTGCTCATTACATTTTCCTTCTGTCATCTTAATTTCTCGGATTGATCAGATCAGGTGGACGATCGAGATGCAAGGTTGACCGGGCAATCCTTAGTTGATGGGTGAGAAATGAGAAGTAATCATCACACGTAATGATATAAACGATTTTGATCATCGATAATATATATTGGTAAAATATATTCGAATTAACTTTTTTTTTTTGTTGAGTTTCTACGTCTAGAAGAGGTTGATTTGTGTTGAGGAAATGCATACGATGACAATTAAATGAAACTATTTGCTTGTATTAACACTTATTTAAAAGAAAGGAGTTATAATAAGATGTAGCAAATGGTATCCAAATGACTCAAATGGACTAATTATAATTATATCTATTTAGTATCTAATTTTTTTTAGTTTAAAATTTTTATATTAAAATATTTATAGTTATAAAATTTAAATATTTATTTATATTTATCTTGATTTTATCGACACGTGTGATCATCTCATCATATATCATCACTGAAAATATAATTTGAACATAGAAATTTTTTTTATCATTATTATTTTTGTATAATGTAGTATGTACAGTATATGTTGATTTATCATTTTTTGTGAGCCATCTACGGCTCTCTCTATCACGACCTGAGAGACTAACTAGTCTATCAACGTTAATAGTAATACACTCATCAGACTCTTATAAACCGATCTTAATATTACCGATGTGGACTAATCATACATGTAAGACATACTCTCTCTCTCTCTCCGACTTTGAGCAGTGGATGGTAGGAGAGCTCCCCACTTTAATGTGAGGGAAGACAGGTTGAAAGGAACGTCGCTTCTTATCTCATTCTCCTTTCTATCCAACATAGAAAGGGACTATAAGTACGTAAAATTAATGCATCACCAAAGAATTGGCTGCCTATTACGTACCAATCTAAGGAACTCAGCGCATGACGCTGAGGAGATATAGAAGGAAAATTCCACATCTTTGGTAGAAGTCGGGCCAGCTTTAATGGCTTCACATACAAGTGTGATTGGCATGGATGCCATGAACGTGTCGAGGAACGTGAAGGAACAGAGTACGTGCACGAGTAGATTGTGAGCTTCGCTTGAGATTGCTGTTGGGAATTGGGCTGATGGTATGAAGGGATTAATTATATATTTTTTTTATATTTTAATTATATTTAATATTTTAATATTTATATTTTAAAAAATTACATTAACATTCCTAAATTATATTTTAAATATTAATTTTTAACCTCGTAAAAATATATTTTTTAATTCTATATAAAATTTTTAATATTTTACTTTCATAAAAATATATATCTCAATATAACTTTTGAAAGTAGAGAAATCAAAATAACAAAAATAATTAATTAGAGAAAATAAATACATAATTAAACCTAACACGAAGATAAATAATAAAAGTAAAATTCGAGTTTAGGATATTATGATAAATTATCAGTAACCGATTGAATTAGCTGACTCGTTTATTAGAAATCCACATTTAATGATTTCATGCATGAGTATGTATTTGTCAAGCATAGTATTAAATCCAATTTTATAGATGTCAAGGCTGAGCCACATTCCCCTATTTATTAAGAAGACATTAACTAATGCGGTTGGCTAATGTAAAAAGAATTACTTACTCCCATTCAAATATTACATAAAAAACATGTATTTAATTTTTCTATAGAACTCAAATTAACTACAAAAGTGTGCATTTTCATAATTTTAAAAAATATATATTTAAATTGGGGGGAAAAAAGCATTCGTCTACGTAACTAAATCACGAAATCTTTATAGTAACGTTTAGTGGGCCCAAATGTCGTCAGCCAATCAAAGCCGGACTCGGTTTGGGTCCCAATCTCAAATGGGCCCAAATTGGCTCCACCATACGGTCACAAAGTCGATGCGCGGCCGCTCGCGAATCGCGTGACGACTCACAACCCCGCCCAAATCGAACCCGATTAGCGCCACCTCACGAGATCGAACCGAACCGAGCGGTCCGATTGGGTCGGTGACCTCAACCAGCAAACCGACCCTCGTGTTACACGCTTCCCTCCACGAGGGTAGGAGACGAAAAGAAGAAAGAGACGTCACACACACACACACACACACACTCTCTCTCTCTGTCTCATTCCCCTCCCACTATAAATCTTGCCCAAGAAGGAGGTCTTCCTTCCTTGCTCTGACTCCAATAACACGAGAGTAAGCTGCTGCGCCTGTTGCAGCCCAACTGTTGGCTTAGGTGAATTCGACCGGAATGAGGCTGGCACTCGGTGTCTCGCGGTCGTCCTCTCTGGTGACGGACCCGCGGCGCTACACCATCGTCGCTTCCACCTCGACGGCCATCCCCTCCGGTCGCCCGACCACCGTGACAATCGGAAAGCGGTGGAGGGAGTACCAGGGGGCCAACAACTGGGACGGCCTCCTCGACCCGCTCGACGACGCGCTCCGGTCCGAGATCCTCCGCTACGGCGAGTTCGCCCGCGTCGCCTACACCTGCTTCGATTTCGATCACTCGTCCCCCACCTACGGCGCTTGCCGCTTCCCCAAGCGCTCTCTCCTCCGCCACGCAGGCATCCCCGATACCGGCTACTGCGTCACACGGAACCTCACTGCGACCTCTGGTGCGCGCCTCCCTCGCTGGGCCGAACCTGGAGCCCCCGCATGGTTCTCTCGCTGCACCAGCTGGATCGGGTACGTCGCCGAGTGCCAAGACGAGGACGAGATCGAGCGGCTGGGCCGGCGTGACATCGTCATCTCGTTCCGCGGCACGGCCACCTGCCTCGAGTGGCTCGAGAACCTTCGGGCCACCCTCACGCATCTCCCCTCCGTCGCCGTGCCAGCCGCATTGGGCTCCGACGCGGCGGAGCCCATGGTCGAGCGTGGGTTCTGGAGTCTCTTCACCTCCTCCAGTTCAACCAGCTGCAGCCTGCGTGACCAGATACGCCAGGAAATACGAAGGCTCATCGTCAAGTACGGCGGGCGAGGGAATCCTCTCAGCATCACGGTAACGGGCCACAGCCTGGGCGCGGCCCTCGCCGTCCTTACCGCACACGACATCACAACCGCGTTCCAGGATGCACCGATGGTCACGGTGGTATCGTTCGGCGGCCCTCGCGTCGGCAATGCAAGCTTCCGGCGTCGGCTCGAAGAGAGCGGGATCAAGGTGCTCCGGATCGTGAACACGCAGGACGTCATAACCAAGGTTCCGGGCTTTGTGGTGGAGGACCAGAGCGTGGCGGAGGACAAGGAAAACGGATCGATACCCAGCTGGTTACTGTCGAAGACCGGGTGGGTGTACGCCGACATCGGCAGGGAGCTCCGTCTCCCCGGGCAGCCGACGGCCAATGTGGTGGCCTGCCATGACCTGAGCGTCTACCTCAACCTAGTGAACCAGCTCAGTGCTAATTGCCCCCTGAGATCGTTAGCCATGCGAGCAGCAGCCAGCCAGCCAAAAGCAGCGATAACAAGCATCGATCCCATGCACATAAACCCGAAAGCAACTTAGCATTTACGTGAGTAAGAAGGAGAAGAAGAAGAAGAAGAAGGACAACAACAAAGAAGGCAAACACTGTTGTTTTCTCATTTTTAAGCGGCCGTGCATGACTTCCCATACGTTCTCATGGATTCAACGCCCGAGATCGATGGAAAGAGACGCACGCAGCAAAGCCACTCGACATGTGTGCTTTTGGGAATGTGTCCAATGCAAGATTCAAATGGGAATTGATATTTGATAGCAGTGCATTAAAAATGATTAAACGGTTGGGATAGCATTAGCATTTCAATATTTATATTTATGAGATGTTAATATAATTTTTTTAATTCGTAAAATATCTTATGCTACTATATAATAAAAATCGTAATCCTAATCTTGATTTTATTTCATCGTCTTTATTTCTCACAAGTTTAAAATTTTATTTTCAAAGTTATTTTATATTATTATTGATAGAAGATAAGATTTCCCAACTATATGAGGAAATATAAATAGGAGAGAGACATGTTAATGTATTTAAGCTAAAGTTACTTCAATAAAGCTAGCTTCTTCAATATATTTTTTTTTATTTTTTTATTATTTTTATTATGGTATCAAACCCATTTGCCTAGAGCAAGCTCTCTTCTCGCTGTCGACTCATCTATTGCTTCTCCACCTCATCGGTGCGATAAATCTTTCTTCCTCTGCGAATGGCAACTGTCTTCTCCACTACCACTCTGCACCAACATTCGTTCCCTTCCGTTGTGGCGTCCTGGCACTGCCCCACCTTTCCTCCTTTGCTGTAGCCTTCTTCTCTATTGTGGCATCATTGCAGCTTTCTCCTTTTTTGCAGCTTCCTCGTATGCTGTACCTCTATTGCAGCTTTCTCCTTTTTTGCAGCTTCCTCATATGCTGTACCTCTATTACAACTTCCTCCTCTACTGCAGCTTATTCCTCTACTACATTATTGCTATAGCTTTTTCTATTACTGCAGCTTTCTCCTCCACTGCAGCCAGCCGTTGCCGTCGTAGTCGCAACAACAACAGTGATCTGCTCTTGTCCTACTCACGAAGCCTCTGGCTCGTAAATCATTATTTGCATCGATTCGAGAACCATCTTACGGGGGGAACGATAGAAGATAAGATTTCCCTAACTATATGAGAAAATCTCTCTCTATTGAGAAAAATCCTCTCTCCTAATCTATATAAATAGGAGAGGGACATGTTAATGTATTCAAGCTAAAGTTACTTAAATAAAGCTTCTTCTTCAATAATTGTTTTTATTTCTTTTTATTTTTATTAATTATATTTTTCACTTATTACATATCTGGACTATATAAAATTTTTGTATGATTACATACATCGATCTATTTGTTTTATTTATTTAATTACTTATTAATTTAAATCAAAAAAATATTTATTTTTAAATAAATTATATAAAATATTAGAAGGATAAATTCATCACATGATATTCAATTCAATGAACTTTTGAGATATAATTTTATCAAATAATACTTATGTCAATAGAGATTTAAGATTTAAATTTTATTTATTATTTATCCAACATTCAAAATACTTCATGATTTGCATACTCAACTAAGTATCTTTCTCAAACGCATATTAAAAATATAAATGCATCCGCACTTCGATGAGGAAGTCAGGCAGTCCACCACCGGCCAAGCTTCTCCCAAGTGTACACGTGGTTGGCGTACATGGAAGTCCTTTCGGCTTGGACAGACGCTGCGACAAAGGCACTTGACGACCCTCCACCCTCCACAGTCAAAACTTCTGCTCTCTGTGTCCATATATAACGATACGTGGCACACAAAGGCTTCAAGTGCTGATCCTATTCAGGTCGGCACATACGATACATTCTTACGTACACACACCACACGCGCAACTCCAGAAAGCCGTATGTCGTTATGGTGTGGTAGGTGTTGACATTAAATGTGTACGTACACTGTTAAGAAAATGACAACAAAAAGTAGAAGCCAGTTTAGTAAGTGATGAAATATTTATTTATACGATATCTCAAGGCAACGCTTGAGATATTTCTTCTTTTAAAGGCCACCGCATCTCCAGAATTAGTTCCGCTACGATGAAATCCATCTCCTTCGAAATCCGTATTGGCAAAAATCTCTTCACCGAGCTGAATCCAAAAGACTTGTGTTGATGGGGTCGAGGAGTCAAAGCTCACGTCATCGTTTTTGGTCGCCTTCTGAGAGGAATTCCCATTCACTCGCTCGGCAAATCCATGATTGCTTATGAACGGTTTTGCCGCAACTCGGTCCTCACCAGTTGAGCGGTCATCCCATCTCGATCCCGTGATGTATGCGTTCGACGTCCCGTAGCTTTCTACAATTCCGAATAGTCGAGAAGATACGTCGCCGTCGCCGTCGCCGCGTTTCATCAAACGAACCCTTCCTTCTAGGGTATCAAGTGGAAGAAGCAAGAGACCGAGGAGGATTGTGTTGCTCTCACCGGATCGTGGCATGGGAGGTTTTCACGCGATGGTGGCGTTGGGGGATTAGGACGCATCTCCTTCCACAGCGACGACCTCCGCTTCGCTTTCGCTGACTTTGTCTGGCTCTGTGAACGCGTTCGCCCAGGCAGCAATTGCAGCGAGGAGGAGTCGCGCAGTGAACAGCGCAAACGAGTGGAGAGGCAGAATTCGTCGCGTCCCATCGTAATAATATGACCAGTGAATGCGCCGCTCAAGGATGTTGGTTTGTGTGAACCTACAAGAAAAATGAATTAGTCAAAGCTGGTTTTTTTGTCAAACGAATACAAAAAAACCATGAGAAAAGAGAATCCAATCATTTTATTGGAGCTTAAAAAAAGGAATTTTGGAAAATTAGCTAACCGATTAGTTGATAATTTTTTTTGGGTACTTATGTGGTATTTTTATAATCCTTAATATTATTTACCGTTTAAGGGGCCCAGTACTGGCCCATCAAATAGAATAAAGGCGGCCTGGCTATCGAAGTATCCGTTTGCCGACCGCGATGGTGTGTGACTCGCTCCACCATCAAGGTGTTCGACGTCGCGTCTCCTGGGACTCCCTCAGCATGCGGAACATCCTTCCTCAGGTCCGGGATGTTGCCTCCTCGAACACCTTTCTCCACGGGCGAGACCGAGGAACTCTTCTCCAAGATGCCCCAGAAGAGCCCCGTCTCGTGGAATGCCATCGCGTCAGTGTGGAAACAAGCCGCCGATATGGCCTTGGTGGAGTACACCATCATGGATCGGCTGACGAGGACCGCGTCCCTTGGATTCTACTAGGGCGGGAGTTTGATCGACGCGATGCCATGCCCGAGATTCAGTTTCTGGAGTGACTCGCTCAGGGGTTGTATGTCGAGAATAACCCATCGTGTGACGGGCTGAAGCTTTTCCCCAAGATGGCGGGAACCCTTAATGGTTGGATAACCAATTCATCCACCGTCAACAGCGCCCTGCTTGGGTGCAGCAATCCAGCAGGCCTTTTCGTCGGGCAAGCAGATTTATTGAGGTTAGATAGTCTTTGATCCTCCACTAGAGGAATTGTCGTGTCACCAACCGGTACGACTTAAGAGCCATCTTAGTGCTGAACATCAAATTCACAGAATAACCCTGAACAATCACAGGCATAATACAAATAGATTAGACACACATTACCATGGAATGCCTACTAAAAAAAAGGGAGCCACAGCAGATCATGATTTAAAAGACAATTTTAGTAATAATAGTAACAAGAGATGAGTAACATTTTCAGTTCTCTCTTGCATGTATTGTTACCGATGAAGTATACAAAAGTCAAAACTTCTCATAATCGTCTCCATTTATCTCATGTTCATCTCCAAGATTCTTTTTGCATGGCCAGATGAGGATCCATCATAACAACTTAGACAATGGCAAACTTAAAAAGCAACTCATCCAATTCAACGTCAATCTGATGGGCCAATGAGGAGTGGTATTCAAGGCAATGCAAGTGGAATAGTAGCTCTTAAGAGAATGAACCTGACCCCATCATTGATTTGGTTCTCCATTTTATCAATCTGCATGTAACTAGCATCACTATCTATCAGCATTATACAATATAATATGACAAATTGTATGCAAAATTTGAGGAAATTAGCACATGATTTGGTTCTCCATTTTATCAATCTGCATGTAACTAGCATCACTATCTATCAGCATTATACAATATAATATGACAAATTGTATGCAAAATTTGAGGAAATTAGCACATGTTTATTGACCACCAAAGAAAAACAGAAGCATAACCCACACATGGTTAAATCTGGTAAGAAAAGATGCTGCTTTTGGTTGGTGCAAATTCATGCTCATACAACAAACATACCAGTTTCATGCTCATACAAACTCATGGTGAATCCTTGCTCACTTCAGGATGTGGTTCTTGAGATTGGTTGTCACCATGTTGGTCCTCGGAGAATCCAAAACCCTGGAACATGTCCTGCGCATCGACCACTCACAAAGTTCAAATTTAGCTGCCAAGGAGCAAGAGGCCTTTTCATCAAAGACATTTTATAGAAAAGCTTCATTATCATGGAAGCAAGAAAGATTATTCAAATATCAAATTAGCTGACAAATGCATGCTCCCCTGAGAGACCCACTAACTCATGCATGATTATTCAACATCATCCATATGGGCACTGCTTAGAACATGGAGATAACATTTTAAACCATCTGTAAGATCACAAAGTGTCATGTATGCATCATATGAGATGGCATGTGGACAGCCACACATGTATCTATCATATGGTGAGAATACTTGACACTTACAGGTTATTCACATCACATAATGCACACTGATGAATTGTGGCTATTTATTATCTAAACCTTTGTCAGTTGCAGAGGCAAAGTTACGTCACATCAGAATGAAGATTAGATGCCAACATCAAACAGGTCAATTATCGAAAGCTCCAAAACCTGTATGACCAATTTTTAAATAAAGGGGTCGCTTTGCAAATGGTCAACGGTCAGGGTGTAGGTTCATTTTACGCTTAAAGCATTGCATAGAATTTGTGCACCTTCAATCTCTAGTCACTATGTTATCTTGATGCAAAGTCCATGGACAGCCAATTTCCAGAACCAAACATGTTTTACAGGCAGATGAAAGAATAACAATAATATGGCCAAATACTTAAGAATGTTTTGCTGTCATGAACTAATCACTAACCTCTGCATCATTGACTGCAAAGGCCACACAATAGTGCTCCTGGAAGGTGACAAGAATAGAACTTGTTCAGAAGATATTAATCAGATTGCTAGGTTGCCAATTGCCAGTAGTTAGGATAAACATTTCAGGCTTTAAATTTATGCCGTTAGATGAAAATCATACTTGCCTGCATCATGTACCATTCTTCAAATTCATCAAATAACTCAAGCCGTTCAATCCTGCATTAACATAGAAGCATTACAAAAACGCTGAACCCAACAGAGAGTTCTATTATGATGAAACATAAAAGTGGATAAAACGATCT
This sequence comes from Musa acuminata AAA Group, assembly GCF_036884655.1. Classification (NCBI taxonomy): domain Eukaryota; kingdom Viridiplantae; phylum Streptophyta; class Magnoliopsida; order Zingiberales; family Musaceae; genus Musa; species Musa acuminata. Next base: position 7,519,465 of record NC_088338.1, on the reverse strand, counting down.
ACGAAGGTAATCTTCAATATGCAATAGGGCATATTATGCATGGAAGAGCAGGTAAGTAACAAATTAAAATCAATACTCCAGATCAATATGTATCAGCATCATAATCTACCTGCGTCTTTCTTGGATGTCAATAAATTCATTATATATCCTAAGCATGTCCCATGCAACAGCTCTCTGAAAGCACCAAATGTTGTTGGAAGTCAGAACGATGGAATCAATACAGGCCAATGACTGAAAAAATGTTACAAACCTTCCATCCATGATCCATAAAGAGTTTTTCCTTTGATTGCAACTTGGGTGTAGCATTTATTCCCAAAAGAGGGCAGCCTCGACTCTTCATTAAAAAAAAAAATGTACCAGTTGGCACTGGCTAAGAGTTCCAGAATTTCTTATTTATGTACCATGAAAGTTAATGTGCACGCAGAAAAGGGATGATGAGAACAATCGACAAAAACTTCAAAATTACATAACTATATCTCTTTCAACAACCAAAGCTGATCAACAACATACACAAATGAGACATGTGTGTCAAATTATCTTAAGTCAGCTTAGCCAAAACAGATCCTATAAAATACTACAGTTGAATTTGTAATGATGTGTAATTTGCCAGATAAAATACATGGCATATAATCCAGAAAAAAAATCAGAAAATTTACAAAGAATAGCAGTATTACCTCAAGGTTTTTGATCATTTGTTCTCCAAAAGCATCATCAGGATGGATCTGAGAAGAAATCAGTGACAAACTTGAATGCCAATTGATCTAGAATATGTAAAGTAGAGCTGAGAACATACAACTATATGCAAAAGACCTGTTCATATAAAAAAAATACTGCAGTTGGGAATGTTTTCGAAGCCCATCTGACGATACCACATGTTGAATCTGGATCCAGGTATATCAAGACACACTCTGCAATTATAAATGTTGGCAGGCTGATGACAACATCAGAAAGAACCAGTTTAATTTAATATTGATGTCTAGGATTCTAAGCGAGAAATAAATTGGTAACTTGAAAGTCCAGCTATTTAAACGGATTGATCGTGCTAATTTTTGAGAACAATGATCCTAGAATTTGATTTTTGATCTATGCCTCATGTGGTTGACGAACAAGCATAGAATGCCAAGCAATGTATCATATAACTTCTGCCACATCAGTAATGATAATCAAAGCAAAGCTTCTGCAGAAATAAAGTTTTGAACACCCCTACATGTGGAACAACACCCTTTTCAAAAAGAAAAGAGAAAAGAAAACATACACACATACACAAAGACATGAAAAGGAACAAAAAGAAGTCCATTTTTTTGTAGTTAAATTAATTATTGCTGCAGAAGGGCACAATGTGCATCAGTGGTAATTAAGAAAAAAATATCGCCACAACATAGCTAACAAACCAATGTTTCGATAACATGGACACAAGATTCTAATAAAGATGTATATCCAAGTGTCTGATTTGGCAGTGATACAAAATGAAAAATGCAGGGACACATAATAAAAGAATAATTAAAGAAAAAAACTGGTGCTTATCATGTAATGTTGTAAATATGTAACATATTAGAAGTTCATAAGAAGTCTTATTATCAAAACATGTACTTCCTATATCGTCATATTATTTGGTGTCATATGATTAATCTGTCTGATAAGTGTCTGGCTTAAATTGACACAATCGTCCATGTAACACTATCTAAATTTAGCATATGTTTGAAATCCACAGAAGAGAGAATGGAAAAACAAAAAGAAATATGGAGAGACATACCTAGGATCCAATTGGGCTCGGTGCATCACATCATCTAGAGTTTGGATATTTCGTATATCAGCGGGAAGTAGCTTGTAATGGTTGCCAAGAACCTCACCTCTTTCTGAAAAAAAAAAAAGCCCAATTATGAACAGAGAATTATAGAAAAGATTTTTCTTTAGATAAATAAAATCCTAGTATAAAGAAACTTTACACTAACTTATGCAGCTCTTGTAAAAAAAAATGAAGAAAGCTGACAGCCTGACACCATAAAAGGTTTATCCTCTAAAACATGCAACCACTTGCATTTAATTGGTATTCACATAGAGTAGCCTTCATAAACATATTGGTACAAAAAGAACAGAGGACATTATAATGTTTCTTTGGCTTTTTCCAAAGATACTCAACTTCCATTTTTGTGAGTTTAGGAAAAAGAAATTTAATGAATTGGTAAAAGCTGCAAAACATATAAAGTTGATCGCAACTATCCACTATAGTGTTATTCAGTTTTATCAGTGTGCAAAACATCTGCATGGATGGTGCCCTACTGGTACTCTTCTGGTTAAAACATTGCTGTAATCTGTTTACGTGTGCATTTTTTTATGTATACAATATAAGGCTGATTATACACATTATGGAAGCATTTATTACTTGGTTGACTTAGCTCGTTCCCTATTGTTATCATTTTACCTACCACAAAGAAATCATGAGTGGTAGGACTGTGATCCTAGAACTCCACCCAACCATGAAAAATCGGCTACATAACAGTTTTTGGTTAAATACAGTTTGCTTAAAATCCACTTGTGATCATTGCCACTAAAATAATTTATTAGTTTAGTTGCCGTTTGTTGACAATGTTTTATTTGCCCATATATGTATGTTTTCTTTTGTGTAAATAAGACAACAAGTCTTGGTGGAATGGTTAAATTGCTCCTCTATGACCTAAGTGATCAGGTTTGAGTCACAGAAACAACCTTTCTACTTGTAGGAGTAAGACCTACTCGTAGCAGTTAGACTGTGTATACTGATCTTCTCTGGATCCTACATTGACAGTGACCTCATAAACTCCATTCACTCTTCATCTTGTGTAAATTCATAATCAAAAACAAAATCCACCCACGGAGGTCCCACTAGGGAACAAGTCATGACACTAATAATCAATTGTTTACGACCGCTTGACTATCAACATCCATGTTATAGAAAACTTTGTGTCAAAAAAACGCCGAGGTCCCAAAATGCTTGAGATGCTAGGTGCTCATCCGAGCGAAACGAGACACTCTAAAATATTAAAAATATAAAAAACATATAATATAATTGATAAGTATGATTATATTTTAAATAAACAAAGATTAACAATGTTAAATCTAAATAGCATATCATCAATCTATTAAATAGAGATTACTTTGTATAGGTTAACAATCTACTATTAATAGTATATTATTTACTGTTAACACTAGTTAGAGGGGAGCAAAGAACTGTTAACAATAGTAGAGAGGGATAAAAGTGTAATCGACAGTGGAAAGTGGGGAAGGAGAAGGCTCTGCGGATGACAACAACAGCGGTAGAGGATTCAGTTTAAGATAGCCACGACAATGGAGGAAGTTGTGAACAGTAGCAACAGCAATGGCGAAAGCTCCAGAGGGCGTTTGTCGGTGGCGGAGGAAGCTGCGGTCCTCTCCTTCGACAGTGGAAGGAACTGCACACAGAGCTACAACGGAAGGAAGCTATGGGCTCTTGCTAGGCCATCAGACTTGTCCATCGACGACAGAGGAAGGCTTGGTCTGCTAAAGAGGCAATAACAGAAAGCGTCGGTGGCGGAGGCAGAAGCAGCACTAAGGTTGGCTTGGGGTCGCGCAAGCGTGCAAGGGGTGGCTTTTGTGAGTAAGAAACTGGTTAGTTGGTTCAATCGAATCAACTAACCACTGTTGAACCGAACCAGACTTAAAAGTCTAGGTCAGTTGCTTTATTTGAATCAGACGCTTGCCCGAGGTGCTCGACACCTGGGTTTGGGCGAGCGCCCAGGTGGCACCTCATAGAAGCACGCCGCTTGATCCACCCATGAGGCGCTCATGCCTCGCCTTGCCTCGCCCGAGCACCTAGGCGTGCACTTGGGCGCTTATTTAAATCACTGTTATGCACATTCAACTTCTCACATGAGAATAATAAAATTTTACAATAAATAATAATTCACGTTGCAACCTAATGAACTTGCTTGTCTTCTAGTTCTACATTGATACCCTTCCCCAGCCTCACAGAAAACAAATACTTTCCAGTTTTCTTCTTTACCAGAGCCTTCTAACATTAGCAAAACAATAGCAACTCTTTCCGAAAAGTAAAAGCCAAGCATATGTAGATGGACTTCATGACACTCTTCTCTGCATACCCAATGTGACACAAAAGGAATTACAACTGTTAAAGGAATAACATGTTGCAAATGAAAAGATAATATTCCATTTAGCTACTGACCAAAGGTAATTTACCTATATAAATAGAAGCTTCAGGCCCAATCTTGTCCCTTAGTTGACTGTAATGATTTATGATAGCTGCCTTCTTACTGGTGACCTGATGCATAATTAATTACAAAAGTCAAATGATCTCTTTTTCAAGCTGGTGTGATATTTATAACAAGCTGATAAGATGATGAAAGCTTAAAGAAAATAAAATCAAACAAAAAATACTAAATAAAAGCTGGAGAGGATGCTACAGAAAAGCTAGACACCCTGCACCTTATTAAATGACAGTATGGCATATAAGTGAACTACCACATTATCTACAAAATATTGTAAATGCACAAAATAACACACCTCCTTAAAATCCAGCTCAACATACAGATATGGTGCAATCCCTTCATCCTGTAAAAAATAGAACATATAAAATCAAACCAAAAACATAAATGTAGACATGGCTGATAGTCCAAGCAAGATGAGAGAATCTAGAAAGCAAGTCTGAGAATCCAATATACTGAATTTGAATTGAACTGTGCCATACCACAAGTACAATGATGTATAGATACTACAGGATACCAAATTATTTGATAAAAAAAAGCAATATGCATTTTCCTTGATGTTGAATAAACAAGGAATTGCTCTCATGATAGATCAATAAAATCAACCTAACTGTCTGGGGAAAAAAATTTCATCACATACTAGCAACTGGAAATAGGTTGTATCAAAGCCAGCCCCGAGAGAAAGTATCTGTTTCTTTGTCTGATTTTTGTCATCTGTCTTTCTCTCAGATTTGAGAAACTGAAGAAGAAGCTTTCGAAGAGCAGCCCAACGAGCATAGTATCCTTCAAATGCCAGTGGCAGTACCATCAGAAAACAGCATCAAAAGTTAAAAAGGAAAAATCAGAGGTAAAGAAAGAATTAAAACAATTCTGGTGGCAGCTAAACCAACCACGATTGATTATGGGTGCTCTCCTTACAGGTCTTCTAACAAATAGCTGGACATATTCATCCTTCATATATCCTTTTTTTACACAAGACCTGCAGAAACATTGGCATTTAATTAATGCAAGTCATCTCTACAATTCTTTATTTACAATAAGATATATATCATATCCCTGAACAGACTACAGTACCTATCATTGCTAAGGACCAAAATTAAAAAGGCATAAGCTAGCATTAACACACACAAAAAGAGTGCAGTTTACATTATGTAGGCTAACATCATGGATAGACAACATTACTATGTTGGTTTGTCAAGGAAAATTTTATATTTAAGTCTAACATAATTTTTCCACTAGGATAACATGGTGTTATTTTAAGAATTGGAAAAAATCTAGAGTGTCATCTACATAGAGTAGAGTAGCTATTGCTAATTACTGTCAGTTATCTTATTCTTATCTAGGCAAGTTGGTAAAGCTACTGACTTCTTGGGCTGCTTAGTTTAAGGGATTGGATAGGTTTTTGGTAGATTCTCAACAGGTTTCCTATTTAAGGTGAGACTCGTTTGCTGGTAACCACTGAAATGATAGGCCAACTCTAATTACCACTGCACAAAAAGAAAAAAGAGAAGAGAGGGTCAAGCCATGATATCATTGACCAGTACTCTTCAAGCTTATAAAGCTTCAAATTACGTAAAATATAAAATTAGAGAATTCTTTTATATTTTCCCTGTCTGTATTTGCAAAAGATGGCATGGATGGTACATGCCGCTGCTGATCCGTTCTAAATGGCATATACATTGATGATGAGGCGTCGACACCAGCACATGAGAGATCATCATATAATTATTGTGTTATTTCGCTATGATATAAGCCTTCAAGCATCCCTGCACCAAATCGAGCAAGGGATTGTGAAGCCTTGAACCCTCCAAGCCCTCTCACCTGAGTTCAACTCTACCTCAATAGCAACACTTCCACAAGACTGATGCCTATTTCAAGCATATCCAACTTCATCATCCACTCCAACGCTTGATCCTGGTCATTTCTCAGCATATTCCATCCTACAACCCTGCAGATCTCATCCCAAGCATATCGAAACTCTTGTATCAAGACAAGTGTCATTAGGTTGCAAAAAGGCAATTCCAGCTAGTATTTTTCTTCAGTCTAACCTAAGTATGGTCATGTTATCTCAATGATGTGCTCAAGATTAAATATATAACAAACCTAGCTCTAGCTATTAACTCATATGCCACAAAATATGGTTGATAGTTTGTTTTGGAAAATTCACATCCTCTACAAAGGGAAACTTAGACGACATATCATCCAGAAGAAATGATTTGTTGTTCTGTTCCTCACAACCACAGAATCCTTTTATGGTCCTGGCAAGAATTCTTCATCACAAAGTTTTTCAGTTGTAGCAATAAGACCATTCAGAATTCTTCACCAGTACTAAGTCACTTTGTCTTCCCAACTAGGCCAAGAATAGAGTATGACTCCAAACTATAGGAGCTGGCTACCTAGATCCGTATTGTGGGTCGATTACACTTTGTGAAATGCCATCTCTTACAGAATAAACTCTTTCAAAGAAAATTGTAAGCCACAAAGGAAAAGAGAAAAAAAAAAGAAGTCCTAGCAATGCACTAGACAAGCCTGGAAGATCAGCATATAGAATCTGCACGCTCTGATACCCAAGCATAACAATAACACAACATCATATAACACAGATAAGCCCTTTTTAGCCATTTCCAACCTGTAAACGAGGTCCTTCTTCTCACATGGACTTGTATCTTCCCTCAAGCTACATGAGGGGAAGATATGAGAGCCCACCTAGCTACAGGAGAGGGAGGGAGCAGCACTGAGAGGAAGTGACCTATTTTATCACTTTCCTTCATAAAAGTAAACCATAAAACTGTATTTAAATGACAAACAGCAAAAAAAACCAGACTCACGCCTTTACTTGTGGATACGCACAGGAACGATATCATGCAACTAGCTAAACTTATTAAGTACTTGGTTGAAGATAAGCGTGGTAAGAGAGCCTTGCGAAAGAAATGTAAGATTGGCTAATCAGTGCTAGGATCAATCATGCCCAACGCTAATCGCATTTTCGGGGAAAAAATCCCAGTCAGAAATCTTCCGTAAATGGTCTGAATTCGCAGAAGCCATCGAAATCCATCGCAATCGACGAAATCAGGAACAACCGATCACAGAAAACTAGGGTTGGATGTAAATAAAATATCAGGTAAAGTTCTAGAACCGCGAAAAGCAATTCAAGTCTACAAAATTAGGTCAAGAATTACAACAATTCCACAATCGATCCACCAATTAGCAATCATCTATGTACACACTGTATAAATCCGTGTCGCATCAGATCGTGGTTCCTCTAAAAAGAAACCGAGCGAGAACCAGTGACCTTGACACAAACAAAGCTTAGGATCGAGCAAATCCTCATCGGCATCACGGGTTAGGTTTTCTTTTTTCATTGCACCTCATCCAAGAGAGGGAGAGAGAGAGAGAGAGAGAGAGAGAGAGAGAGAGAGAGAGAGTAAAGTTACGCACAGCTTACTGGCGGCAGCGTCATCGTTGGTGGCTTGAACGGCGGCGGTGTTGCTGCTGCCGCCGCCGCTGCTGTGGGGATCGCCCCCACGCCCACGGCTTCTGTCCATCAGCCTCTCGCCTCACCTCAGGCTTTGGTGTCTTCCCCTCTCGGAGGTGCGGTCTGAATTCGAATACAAGATTCGTCGTGCAGAACGAACCCGTTTTATTTATCGAGTGGGTCGTTTTATCCCGTAATTGAATTGGATTATATTTATATTATTCTTATTACTATTATCTATTATGAAAAATTATATTAATTTTCCTCTTTAAGATTGTGATATTTATCCCTTTTAAAATTCAAACCTATTGACAGTTATAATGATGTAAATAAGTAACGATGTATTTAAATTTTCTACATTTTTAACTAACTATTAGTGACCGTGGTGAAAACCACAGCGCTGCCAAGAGCCTATGCAAAACACTATGTAGCTAAAACGAACAACTAAAGAAACATATATATACTTCCCACGTATTATTTCTTTTTTTTTCTGGTTGAGTACAGTGTCGCATGAGATCGATGCCTTATACCATATCAAGTGGAGGACTTCACTGATAGCACCGATATAGCGCCCAGCTGCAGCAAAACAACCCCTCTCCGTCTTCGATGATATGTAAGAAGCAATGCGTCAAAGTTATTTAGCATACAAGCTAAGAAATAGCAGCATCAACCACGAACAGAGTTGGAAATGTATAGGGAAACAACATAAAAGGTGTTTCTTTTCGTAGTTGTTTCCAGTAATTATTTCAGAGCTATCAGATATGCGACCCACTAAAGTTCCAACAGTGTTCTGCGAGCAGAAGACTCGTGCAGGCCATTGTATTGCTGTGAAACCTTATTGCAGGACGCACCGTATGCATTCCTACTGGAAAAAGGACCTCTTCCTGTTGCGTTCTAACCTAGCCTCCCTCTGCCATGAAGAACCAGAAAACGTCAATGAGTGAGTTCCATATAAAAACAACATTTGCAGAAATGATTTCCAAAGCAACAAAGTACAGAAAAGGTTAGATTAAAACAGCAAATCTCCATGATTCATTCAAATTGTTGCTTGATCCCAAAACCAATTTTTCACCTTTTAAATGTACATATCACTGAATGCAGTATGAAAGCTATTTGCTTTGATCAGTTGATAGAGCATCAAAGCAGATTATAACCAACAACCGATGGTCGAATGAAAACATTTAAAAGTCCTTTTCTTCCAGATAGGGACTTAGTAGAACATGAATGATTAAGCAACCAACCACGATGCACGTTATAATTAGTGGCAGGCCCCATCACACTAACTTGATCTGGCCGTAATTCCCAGGATCAATTGGCTCTTTCACTCCAAAAACATCAGACGTAATAGCAGTAAGGTGTAAAGGATAATGTAGCCTCCCTAGGAGATAAATGTGGAAAATAAAGGTTTCATGATTATGCTCAATATTCTTAAGATGGCAGCTATAAGTTTGAGAACATGACCTACACAAAAGAAAAATGTTGCTTGCAGCAACTTATAGGGACAATATAATTCTGTAAAATAAATGAAATATCAAATATCAGGATGGATATTTGTGTCTTTTAGTTGCCCATAAAAGGGAAAAAAGACGAACTGTCTGCTTGTTGGATTGTTAATCTTATTAAAACCCCATTGCACAGAAGGCCTATCCCATACTTCCCTAAATCTAAGGAACTTTACCAAAAACTGTTCAATTAATAAATAAACCAAATGAAAGCACACATCACTTGCTCCCGCAATTGATGGAATTGTCCAATTCTTGAACTGTAATTGGGTTGTGTAGTTTTGTTAGGTCAGATATAAGATGCTGCTTTAGTTGTCATAAATCCAAAAAACACCGAAGATCATACTAGGGAATTTACTTGGTTTGCAATCAATAAAGAGGATGAACAAATGCCAAATCGCTGGTTATTTGCTTTAGAGAGAAAAGCAAGACATTGTAGAAGTCAAAAAACAAAAGTTTTGAATTATATTCATTTTGCATATGACATGAGCGAAGAAACTACATTTGTTCTTTAAAATTTTGGCCTCAGAATTACTTAAAATGTCTAGCAAATTTATTATTAAAAATGGATACCTTGTAGGGGTTAAAATTAGAAATTTGTTAAATTTTTAATCAGTGGCTTGAGTGAAGATACCTTGTAGGGGTTAAAATTTTGGCCTCAGAATTACTTAAAATGTCTAGCAAATTTATTATTAAAAATGGATACCTTGTAGGGGTTAAAATTACAAATTTGTTAAATTTGTAAAAATGGATACCTTGTAGATTAGGCATATTCTCATATGCCTAATCTACATAGTTGCCTCACGACATTTTTTGTTGCCACAATTCTCATGGATGGTTTAAGAGAAAGAGATGGAATCTACAAATGGCCTTTATACCAACAGCTTCTGATATTCATGGTTCTCCAACTGATGCCAAAAAAAAGTGTGAACAAAGAGAAGAAATGACAAACCTCTTTCTTTTTGCACTCTTTATAATAGTCAAATTCCTGCTGACATTTGCTCTTGTCAGAATTATCCTCGAGACCTAAAAATAATACCTCAATGATTAACAAGGTAAAAAATGGAGGCCAAACAAAAGGTAATGTAGAGATAGGATAGTGCAGATAGCCAAATGAAAGATTTTAAAAACTTCTTCCATATTGTTATAAAATGCTTCCTATAAGAAGTTTGTATTAATAGCTAATATAATAATACTGTTTATCAGATGTAACCTTGTGAAACCCAAAAAAGTAAAGTCCTTTTTCTTTTGACGCATCTATAAGTCTGGTCTTTTACATGTTCACTCTTGACTAAGGTATCAGTCAAAAGGACTGCTTGTCCCCACTGCTTCCATTGAAGGCATACCATTCCCAATGATTTTAATAGTTGTCAGCAAATTAAGAGATATCATCTTTTATGCCATTTGGATGTGCCTTTTCCTAGCCAAAACCACACACTTCCTTTACCACATGGTACCTTATCAAGAGCTTGAAGAAAATTCTAACTGAGAACATTCTGTATGGCTGCCACCTTTTATATTTGTACTTTTATGAACCTTGAGCACCTAGAGAAGTGCTTTTGTTTGCAGATTATCGGTGTGTGGTTGTGGTTGACGAAATTGATTTTATGAGAGTGAAAATCGGACATAGATGTTACTGACCCTTGCAAAAAGCAATCTTCATGTAAAAGTGGAATCAAAAGTTGCATGTAAACAAGACTTGGGTGGAATCAAAAGTTACAATCTTCCTGTAAAAGTCAGAATGATGAGGATGTAGTAGAAGTTAGTCTTTGGAATAAACAATTCAGTGAAATTAATGAAAGGTTAAATGAGAAAGTCTCCTCTAAGCAAAGAAAGCTTGAATCCATCTGGGAAGAGGAAGAGGTGGAAATGAACAAACGCTCCAACAGGAAGGAATATAAGGCCTCTAGAAAAACCACATAGCTTGTGAAGCCTGGACTCTCATTGCTCTTACAGTTGAGGTCTACAGAATGAGTGTATGCATAGAATATGCAGAACTTAAAACTTTCCTAGACAAATTTAAGATTCATATGCTGTAGTTTAAATCTTGAACGCTTAATTGAGAACTTGATTGGTAGTTATGCAGGATTTTTATTAGTCGGTTGGAGTTTATAGTATTTTATTTTATTTTTACGTTTTAGTAGGTTAACAACAAATATAAAATAAACTATGAAGCACGGACACCTAAAATGATTGACAAGCCAATGTCATATCCATGTTAGACAATTGTTGGAAACTGCAAATAAACCTATATCATCACATTATTTACGTAAATATATGGAACATGTGTGGAACAGGTAGGACATTGGGGTATGTTAAGTACGAAGCTAATGCATTTTGCATTTTTACCTAACTAAATATGTACATAATTTCCTGAAAATTGTGTATGTTTTAAAGGATCTTGTGAGTAAATTGTTTTTTATGTGATCATAATTCATAAATAACATACATGATAGCCATAAATCATCTAAATTTTATTAAATAAATCCTTATATACAGAATTATATAAATTTATAAAGATGTATATTTGTCTCTGGCATCCTAATTTTTAAATAGTCATCAGGTTTGGGAATCTAAATTATGTCTTGTTCATGTCAACACCCTCCCACCGATATACTTTACAATTAAAGGAATATCATCCAAGGCTACAAGCTAGTCCCATAGTTTCATAATCCTCAAGGGAAATGAATAAGGGGTTTCAGATACCTCAAAACCTTAATGGACTAAAATTATGATCGTAGGATATGGCTTTTATTCAGATGCCACTGTGTTCAAATGATTGTTTCTTCAGAAAAAAAAAGAAGTGGAGAATGGTGTATCAATCTTTGAGTAACAGATGAATCACATGACTGTCAAGTAACTTCTACAGAAGCTAAGCACTAGCCTACGCTTGTTGCATGGAGTAATGTAAGAGGCCTAACACTTAAGGTACAATCTAATACGGGTAGCACCTAAGAGTTATAAGTCTTAAAGTTTTCTCAGGGATTCCACCATGGAAGAAATTCCAAGTTTTTCCTTATGCATCAGCACAAGTCGTCTAGACTTTGGAAGCCAGGGTCCACATCGACATACAGTTTTAGGGCAATCATCCAAACGAAACAAGAACCTCATAATTCTCGCAAGCACCAGCTCAAATCTGCCAGATTGTTTCCATCCACCTTCAGAGACTCGAGTACAGGGACAAGGGCCATTGCCGTGCGCACAACAAGATTCAACAGCTGCGAGGGGCTATAGTGCAATAAAATATGCGCATACAAGTAGGTAGAAGATTCAACGGGAACAGGGAGACTCACATTTGAGGGAAGCGGTGTACTGGGGAAAGCAAGGCGAGTCGGCGAGCCTAGCAACTCTGGGATATGGCGAGGCAGAAGACGCAGGGAGAGGAGCGGAGGAGCCCGATGCGGCCATCGCGAAAGGATCCCACGGTTTGGGACCGGAACGACTAGACATCTGGCTCCTTTTTTGTGACGAAGAAAGGAACTGAACCGGATAGAATCGCGTTGGTTTTGATTAACCAACAAAGAAACGAACCGGATCGGCCCAATGGCGTGATCAGGTTTGGTTCGTTTATCCGCTCGGTTTGCTTACAGACACAGCTGTATCGAAAGAACAAATCCCTAGGCTCTGATTGTTCTCCGGCATTTTCTTTACCCCAACCGCGGTTGCCGGCGCCACTCTGCGTCGATCCATCGTCACCTCATTGCGGATCACAACCCTTCTCGGCCTCGCTCCTTCGAAGAAGTGAAGTCTCTCTCTCTCTCTCTCTTCGTCCAATTACATATTTGTCATGGTATGATCTGAAAGTTGCCTCTTTCTTCATCCCTTGCTATTGGTTTCTTGATTTCTTCCGGATCCGTTTGTGTAGTGGCAATGAGACTGAGGCATTGGGGGGGAAGTTGGGATTTTTTTTCCTTGTTCTTTTACTTACATTTTTACATTGGATGATTAGAATCAGGAAGTGTTTGATGCATGTTTTTTTTTTTTTTTTTGTCTTAGTTCCTCAAGTCTCCCGAATTTTGTGCAATAGTCTCTCAACTCTGTCAATTAGTAGAGCATTTTTTCCCTTTAAAGATATTATTTTTCTCTTACGTAAACAAAGCATATCTACCATCTATGTCCTTCATCTCTCCTGACTAGTATTCTTATTGCCAAGTCATGTTGATTTGGAATGGACCTTAGGTTACTAAGGGTCTCTCCATGGGTTAGACTGGGTTTAATTGACCAGAACTAGAGAAAAGTACATGGAGGGACTTATGTGAACAATAGCTTCTAACTAGAGTTATCCGTCTTTGACTAAAATGTTTATTTGATCAGTGGCATTTGTTAGTGATTTAAGTTGTCACTTGCATATTGATATTCACTTAAATCTAATATTCATTGTCTATATTCTCTATTGGTTATCCATAGGTTTTTGACACTTCCAGTTGTAGTACTTTAGGATTTAAGTAAGTGATTAAAATTACTGGGTTTTTAGTATTTCCCATGATTATAAGTGCTGCTTTTTAATTTTTGATCTAATTATTATTTTTTAGAGTAAATAGTTGTCAGTGCATTGAAGGACTGGGAGGCTAGAGTTCGTAATGGGTAATAAGGTCTTCTCCAAGTATCTAGACATTAGTTTGATGGACTTAATTTTTTACACTGTATTTTAATTAATTCTGGAATTGAACGAAGAAGAGCTTTGTAGTTGCTTTCCTTGTAGGAACTCTACTTCTGGTATTTGCTAAGAGATCTGTTATTCAAATTGTTTTTCACATGGTATATGTTAAAGACATGTTGTAGGACTTGATTAACCATTTAGTTGAGTATTAGAGTTGAGAGAATTGATTTTCACATGGTATATCTTAAAGAGATGTTGTAGGACTTGATTAATCGTTTAGTTGAGTATTAGAGTTGAGAAAAGGATTTGGTTTTGCAGTTTGATATGGCTACCCTTCGAAATCTGAAGATCAAGACAGCAACTTGCAAACGCATCCTTAAGGAGCTTCAGTCTTATGAGAAAGAAGTTGACAGAGAAGCTGCCAAAACTGCTGATATGAAGGAAAAAGGTGCTGACCCTTATGATCTTAAGCAACAGGTAGTTTGCTATAATTTATGTTTTTGTGTTTTTACAACTTTCTCTTCTCCATCATTTTGACACAATGGTTTGCAGTCTGTAGTTATCATAGAATTTTTAAAAGTGTTGAGAATCACTCGTGACTCGGCTCTTTCTTATACGTTAGCAAGCACTTTGTGTTTGCTACAACTCTCTTCTTCATCATTCGATACAATTGTTTGCGGCCTCTAGTTATTATAAATTTTTTATAAGAGTGCTGATCAAGATTTGTCGTACTGTGGTGTATCGCTCGGTATGGATGATACGTATTGGTCCGATAGGAAACTAGTACATGCGGTACATCGGTATATCCCCATGTACCATGTGTCGGTACACTTGGTATGGCTCGGTACAGCTCAGGATATATCGTATCGACAACTGGTGGGTACATCGGTACAGACCACTAAGACGAACCATGGTGCCGATAATCATTCATCTCTTGCTTATACACAAGTCAACACTCTCCTTTATGACAATAGAAAACTTTTTGTATCTTTGAAATGTGGTTTTCTCCAATATACATGCTTTTCCAATTGTATCTTAGACTTTCTTTGCATGTTATCACTTTACTATGATTACAAGCGTGGATAATTAGATTTGTATTTATATATGAATCTTTTATGTTGTGCAGATTTCATTGTCATTTAATGATTAT